>NW_020448752.1:470033-524179 GCF_003343035.1 Apteryx rowi
CCGTGCGGCTGCACATCACGGCGGCCCGGCGCGGCGATTAGGCGCAGGGGGAGTCACTCAGGGCGGGGAGGAGCCGCGGCCCCAGCCAGGGCTCGCCCCCGGCCCCGGCCCTGCCGCCGCTGCCGCCGCTGCCGCCGCCGCCGCCCGGCCCGCGCCTCTCCTCCTGCCCCGCCTGCCTGCCTGCCTCCCTCCCTGCTCGGCGCATCCCGCCCGTCCCGCGGGCCTCCCTCCTCTCCTTAATTCAACCCCCCCATCTCTTGCATGCATCCCTCTCTCCGGTCCTGCATGCACCCCTCCTCTGCCCCTGCATGCACCCCTCCTGTCCTGCAAGCCCCCCGTCCCTCCCCCCATGCATGCATCCCTCCTGTGCATGCCCCCCTCTCTCCCCTCATGCATGCACCCCTCCTGCCCTGCAAGCAGGCATCCCTGCCGCCCCGCACGCACGCATCCCTCCTCCCGTGCATACATCCCTCCTCCCCTGCGTGCGTACCACCTCCCCTGCAAGCACACGTCCCTTTCTCATGCGTGTACCCCTCCAATCCTGCAAGCGATCCTCATTTTTCCCTTCTGTGCACCCCCCCTCTTGTACAAGCAGGCACCCCTCCTCCCCTACAAGCATCCCTGCTTCCTCCCATGCACGCATCCCTTCTCCCATGGCCGAATGCCTCCTTCCTCCCGTGCATGGGCAGCTCTGGCTCCCTCCACCCTGGGGCCCCTAAAACAGTAGCTCTGGGCTCCCCCTGCGACCTCAGCTCCTCTGTCCAGGCGCCCCCCCCCCCCTCGCTGGGGGCTGGGGGCCCCCAGGGACGTTGGTGCAGGCGGGTGCTGAGGGCTCCCCGCGCAGGGGGCTGGCTCCCTCGAGGAGCGTGCGGGGTGCAAGGCACGTGGTGTGGGGGACGTTGCCACRGCCCCTCTCCTCCTGCCCCAGCTGTCCAATTTGGGACAGGTGGCCTCCTAACTGTCCTAATTTCTCCACTTGCCGCGCAGACACGCACGCTGAGCACTGCGAGGAGGGCTCGGGAAGCCCGGGGCCTTGGGGATGCTTTTGCGCAGAAGTGGTGGAGATCAGAAATTAATCCAAAAGGGAGGCCTTGAACTCRGAGAGAAAAGGCAAAAAGCAGCTYGGAGAAGGAGGAGAACGGCAAAACRGAGCCAGGGCCCTGAGCTGCAAGGCAGAGCTGGGGGGACAAAACGGGGACGGGGTTTCTCACCACAAGGCTCGACCTTACACTTGCCACGAGAAAACGCGCCGGAACCGGCTTTCTTCCTGCAAACCGCAGGGGAGGGGGTGGCAAGCCACAATTCTTGTACATGCAGTGGCCGCAGAAGTTAGTCTCTGAGGAGGTTTCATTCCTTTTATGGGGTGAATCAAGGTATTAATATCTTCTCCTAGTTTTAGGAGAAAAGCAGACATGCTTTCAGGCATGCCAGCCCTTTTTCAGGTCAGAAAGCAGAGCCATTCCTGTGCCCGGAGGTGAGAATGGCACAAACTGATAAGTTCAGGTTTAAAACAGGAACATTAATGCGAGGTGCTAGGTCTTTTATAGACTAGTAGCACATGTCCCATTTTTTTGTGTTTAACTATTTTCCATTCCTATCGGAAAATTAAAACTCTGAAAAGGTGACAGTTACCTAACAAACTATAAATAGATACGGCGCACACCAACGTTGGAGCATTCTCTCTCTTCTGTTTAAATATTAAATAAATGAAGGACATATTTAACTAGAACTGCCCAGTCAAATCCATTGCAGCGATTGTGTCTCTCTCCTGGTTACAAATATCGCAGGTGCGCATTTCTGAATCTAAAACGCTTAATCACACATTATGAGTCTCCRAATTACAGAATTACTTACAGAAAAGACTGTCAGTCTCATCATTACAGAATAAAGCAAAACACACTTCATTGTCAACACGTCAGGAAAAATCGTTTTGCAGYTGATTTTCCAAAGCTGCGAAATGAAAAGATCTCCCAGAGCGGTCCCACATGACGGACGCGATGCAGTTCACAGCGGGAGTTTCCTCGTCTCGTTAGCAGGAGCAGGTTTCCCGACAAGAATTAGAGCCTCTTTTCCCCCGTCCTTTTATTTCTATTATACAGCTGAATTTCTCATTGGGTGTCAGAAACTTTTCCATATTCATCAGTTTATTGGACTAGCTCTGCGGAGATARGAGTAATAATTTTACGCTGATTTAWAGGATTAGTTCAATTTTACACTCTATAATGGTATTTCTGTGTTCCTGTTAGGCAAATGCTTCGCATTGCATTATTAACACCAAAAAAATGTGTATATTGTTGGTCCTGGTTATGAATTTCAGCCAAAAAATATATTTTAGATTATGTTTGGTCAGATTTGGTAGCATGCCAACATAAAAGAGCTAGAGACATGAAATCATCTTTGTAGATCTTGACTATTCAGAAAATGCAGATTACACGTTTCCGTGCCCCGCTTTTGTCCAAACCAGTCGTATCACACAGGCAACTCTTTGTTCTCCAAATGAGGGAGCAAAGTATTAAACATATTGAACATTTACCAGTTGCCTCTTTATTAGGGTTTTTCCCTATGTCTTCACGCACAAAGCAAGTTAAGCTATAGCAGGCAAATCCATTAATTCAGCTACAACCACTGCTYAGTATCCTAATATAATCATTATGCTCAGTCTAAAATTTTTATTGCACACTCACTGTAATTACTATATGCTGAGTGTGATGCCAAAATGTGTCCAAAAGAGATTCTAGAGATAACTAGTGAATGCCTTCTTCCCAAAAGCAGAAAAAAGGAGCGCTCTTAGGAGATTATTTATGGTTAAAAGCACTCATTACCACAGAWACTTGTTTCCCGTCCTCTCAAAATATAAACACAGGTCTCAGCAGTTGCCGCTTTGCRAAACAATGAACAAACCTTTCCAAGAGCACCTGACTACGTGCAATCCCGTTCTTACTTCCGTGCGTACACAGATGATGTAGGTGGGTGAGGAAAGGTGAATTTTTGGCAAAGCTCACGGAGGGAAAACCAACGCCCTTAAAAAAAAAGTCCCGGGGGATTGTTAAGTAGAGACTGAAGCACGGGGTGGATCTGGAATATCGGTGTTGGCCACCATCTGAAGTGATGTTGGGGGCGTTTTTCAGGGCTCTTTCAGAAACGTTGCTATTTAGAAGATGGCGCAGACATTATTTACACATGAGACGTTCCACATAACGGCACGCATGAACTGAAGCGTAGGGCCAGGTGGACAACAGGTATTTCAAACCGGACTTACGCCACGGGGTAGCTTTATTGAATATGACTTTTAAATTGAGTCAAATCAAGTTTAAATAAAGAAATATTTYTGAGGAAAATATGCACTTATAAACCATTGGCTTTATAAACTACTAGCTTATAGGAACTRCAGAGCTAGGAAATAGGACATATTTTTTGAAGATGAGCTCAAATAGTGCTACATTAACTTTCTCCTTCAGCAGAGTGTTTTGAATTTAACTTGTATCAGAAAACACCCTAGCTATAGAGCAGCAACAGAAGAATTGTCTCCTGGATTTTTTTTTTTTATTTGAGCATTTTTTAACTGTAAGTCTATGAATTTCCATAAATGCAGTTTATTGGAATACTCAGCCCCAGCCAGAATAAGGGCTGACCCTGCCTCCTGTGAAGCTTTGCCTTTGACTTCAGTGGAAGTTGGACCAGTCCTTCAACAGGCTTTGCCACTGCCAGATTAATGTTAGTGTCACTCTGTGCCTACAGAAATAAGTTCAATTAATTCTCATTACATCTGTTTAAACATAAGCCCCTTAGCTGGCAGCTTAGCGATACATCTCCTGTACTGCTCTTCCCACGTATAGAAGTTATCTCCTCTTTGCTCTTGCCTGGGTTATTGAATAATATGTGCTTTTAGCATGTAATTGTGGTCMTTTGCATGCGACATATTGCCTTGCTGTGTCAAGACTTGGATGAAATAAAGTTAGCGGGGGCTCGTGAGGATGAACAGGCCTCGTCTCTTCAGCGGCAAATCTAACCCATGTTGGGTTGACACCTCCTGCCCACATCATTAACGAGGAAAAGCGCATTTGGTCGCTTAAAGAGCAGACAGYGCCCTTTGGAAACAGCACACAAGCAGCAGTGTGGTCCTCAGAGACGGTGCCAAACACGCTGCGGTGCCCCTCTTGGCGAGGTCGCCTTTGCCTGGTGTCGGCTGTATAAGCTAGCGGCTTTAAGGTCAAGATCATCGTAGACCGTAACTGCCGGGTGGTGACAAGCGGGAGGAAGGGGAGGAAGCCTGACGGGGTAATTAAAAACTTGGGCCTCTGATGTGGAGTGTGCGAAAGACTCAGGGGAACTGCAAAACACGCTGGGGGAGTTGTAGGCATGAGGGTTCAGAAGTGGAAGAAACGGGCTTTAAGGGAGGTGGTGGCAAGCTCTGTCTTTAGAATTAGGGCATCTGTTCTAAACTAGATCTTTGTTTTGTTTTCTGCGTTTATTTATCCACAACATTAACAGAATCTAAGAAATGGGATATTAATATCAAAAACACTTGTCATCAATGAAGGAGAACAACTGAGCAGCACTCTAAACAGATTAATAAGCTTGAGCTATTTTTCTTCCAGCGCAAGAAAGCAGATGGAAATCTGCATAATATTTTGGAGCTACAGCAAACTGAATTTACCTCCTGCTACAAACATCGACTTGGATAGTTCTGGGCACTTCCTTCCTTAAAAAACAACTTTGAGGAAACAAGTATTAGTAAGTTTAAAGCAACAAGGCTGACCTCTGCAAGGAATCCTTCTACAAGGTCTGATGAAGTCTGTGGGACTTCTCAGGTGAAGGCAGCCGTCAGGCGGCCGTCAGCGTGCACGTGGGCCACCTCTCGGCTGCCTTCCCGCCCGCTGGCCTGGCTGCCGGATAACAGGGCACGTCGCGGGACTCTGGACCGTGTTGTGCAACCACCGGTGCCTCCTGTTTATTCTGCTGCACGGAAAGCTCAGGCTTTGGCGGAGGGGTGGCCCAGGGCTTCATGCTGTCTCTGATCCCCATGGCTTTATTTGCATGAAATGGTGCCTTTCGGGGCAAGGGGAGTTTTTTGGTGATCCCCCATTCAGCCTGAGGAGCGCTCCATAGCTCCAACCCAGCAGCGGCAAGCCAGAGTTATTCATGTTATGCCTTTGTACAGCCCATAACTACTGTTTTTATGGGCCGAGCTTCCCGAGGACTCATTGACCTTTGAAGCATGCAGGAGAGCGGGTGACATGAGCCTTTATTTGCAATTCCTGTCAACAGGGAGAACTTCCCTCCTCCTTTATGGTTGTGGACCAAAAAAAAAGCAGCATGGCAATGAGAAGCTACTTTTGTCTCTTCTCTTTACTTAATTTATCAACCCATCAAGACCAGACTGTCAACAGCTACTGAATCCACACTCGCTTTCACCTAGCTAAGGTACAAATGACTGTGTCCAAGGCATATGTTTCTGAAATCCTCTTTCCAGAGAGCACTAGCTGCTGAAAGGACAGATATATATAGTCTCTGACCGAAGAACCAAGCACAGCTAGCTGCCAGCTGTGGGAATTACAGCCACGGCCCATGCAGCTCACGTTCAGGCACTTTGGTCATTTATCTGGGTAGACGATTCTGCATGCAGCAACCCGGTTATTACCGTGGCCTCATGTTCCACACGCAGCGTCTTGTTGTTAAATCCTGGCAGGGTGCTTGGAGCTGGACAACGTCACCCTGGAAGGAGCTTTTAGGAAGGGTTTGAACGGGGAAAGGCCTGGTGGTTTGGCAGGTTCTGCCCGGCTCGATGTTTCATGCAGTTGGTTCCGCACAGGGACAAGACTGGCGGCAGGAAATCAGAAGTTGCTGATTGGGGATTTCTGCATGGCCTGGAGAGGCCTGAGGCCAGATGGGCTGAAAAGCGTGCAGGGCCTCCAAGGGCAGGAGCACTGAAGACACTACTAAAAACGTATCTGTGGTGCGGTAGAGCCACAGTCAAATATCCAATGGCTTCCTCATCCCAAAATCCTAACAACCTCTGGGTCACTCTCTCTGCACAGTGATGGCCTTAAAGCTGGCCAGACCTTCCAGTGATGACCTAGCTTTCTTCTTTCGCTCCACTCYGCCTTCCCCTGGCTCAGCTTTACTTAAAATGAGGTACTTGGAGAAGACTGTACGGCAGCTAAAGAATAATCTTCGTCTTCTGTCAGGTGAGAGCGGGAGGGTGTGAGTGATAACTGAGCGAGGGTTCTCACTGCTCAGGGACACTGACTATTTCTGGAGCTCCTGATATTTCCCCATCCACTAGTAACCAATCTGGATTTTCTTCCCTTCAAATCCATAAAGCATCTGTGAATATTTTTAGTCTCCTTTTCTCTAAACTTTCTTCTTGCCTTTCTTATCTTCTGTGCCCCGCTACATTTTGCCTCCTCCCTGCTCCCTCCTTGCAGCTCTGCTCCTGCTGGCACCCCGTTCCCCTTGCCCCCGCGGAGCTGGGCCAGCGTTGCACAACCCGGCCATCCCACAGGCTCCAAAATCCACGTGCATCACAGCAGAGGCAGAACAGGGCCGTCCACGTTCCCACGAGCCCAGGGCTTGGGAGACAGCATGGACAGGTGCCAGTATTAATAAAGAGGGAACTATTAGTGACTGTGGAAAGCAGGAAAATTGCAGAACGAGATAAGCCTCACAGAATTCCCATAAGCTGGTTTTTGGATATTTGTCAAAGGAAAAAAAAAGTTATCCTTAAATGCATATCTCTACATCCCGCCGCGCACGTGTTTGCGCAGGCGCTATGCCATGTATGAAAGGCAGCAGGACCATGGGTGGAAGTGCAGCTGGGGCGCACGCGCGGCTCCTTTGCACCTGGCCAAGCAAAGCAGTTGCTCTGCACTTTCGCAGCCCTTTGGCTGGAAGGAGCTGCCCCAGCTGCAGCGGGACAGCCTGGGGCGACGCGCTCCTGGTGTTGGCACGGCAGCCAGCATTTACCTATCAGTGCTTTGCATTCGCAAAGTATTATTGCCGTGTTCACAGCAGATAGAGAGAGAACAGGCTGAGAATAATTTGACTTTGGGGGTAACTGATGCGTGGGACAGGGCAGAGAGCAGAGGAACTGCCTGTGACAGATRGGAAAAACATGAGGAACTGCTGAAGACTGGTCCAACAAAAATCAGTCTCAGGTGGTTCAGGTCGAGGTGATCCTGCTGCGAGGCATGGGACCAACTAGCTGTCCTTGCCAAGGCCCTTCCAGCCTTATCTTCTGTGATCCTTGTTCCTGTTTTTTGCAGGAAAGCACACCTTAGTACCTGTCACATYGGGATTTATCTCCCTTTCTTATCTGTGCAGGACCCCAGGCAGCATGCAGGGAGCAGGATGTAGGTGCAATGGGTCGAGCCTCATCCCCCGGCCCCATTAGTGGTGCTCAGCTCGGTCCCCTCTGCGCGGCAGCATGGGTCTGTCCCCAGCGCAGCAGTATGCAGAGCGCCAGGTCCAAGCAGCAGCAAACCTTTCTCCATCCTGACCCTGCTCCCTGGGCTTAGTCCTCGCTGTTCTATTTTCTGCTGCTCTAGACGTGCTAAAATGAATTTTTCTCTTGGTGCCTGACTCTCAGCAAGGTTATTAGGTAGCGAGGTCATTGCAGTACATGACTGTCAGCTGCTGAAATAATTTGCTTTGGACTGCGGGTTGGTAGCCCTCTAAATAGCTCTTTAGGAATGACAACTAATCAGGAGCAAAATTCCTGCAAGCTTCATTTCAAAAACAAGGAGCATTTTCTTCACAAAGAACAAGCAAACTGCATTTCTGAGTTGTAAAATGATTGGTTTTCGTGAGGCAAGAGCCCAGTTCATTTCCCCTCTGGTTTACACTCTGGAATCATTACCATACTTATTTCCAACAGTGCATAAAGTCTTTTTCCATATGGCGCCTCTTAAGCCAGTAGCGTGTAGCTAATGGGAAGCTCCGCTTAAGGTTTCCTAGGCAGGAGGAGATGAGGACACGCCAACAGCTCTACTGTGATGACAGCCATCTCAGAAAATGTAAAACCTTGCTATAAAAGCAGGTCTGAGAGCAAGCCCAGTCCTGCAGACGGTACTTCGACGCATCCTGCGAGCAGCGTGCAGCCGCAGGACAGCTTATGTGAGGAGTTCACATGGGGGTCCCATGTCCCAGAAGAAACTCTCTGGCCAGAGCAGGACTGTGCCTTGTCCCCAGTGAGGAATGAAGACACTGCATAAGGATAAAAGCTCATTTGGGCAGGCAATTCTTTATGAATTCGTAACAAATGTGTGTTCTTTGTGGATATTTTTGGCATTGAAGAGCATCTGTGCCAACTAAGTTGGGTGAGCAGACACCTTGTCTTCTGCACTCGCATAACTCCCATCGTGGCACCCGTTAGCTGGACCCTGTCCTGGCCTCTTGCATTCCAGTCTGACGACAGTCTGCAGGTCTTGACCAACATGCTCTATTAAAAAAAATCATTTACTGGAAAAGGACAGTAAACAGCTCATAAAAAGTGTTTCTCAGCAGCAGCCACAGAAAGGAATTCCTCCCAGAAGCCCATCAAGCGCTTTGTGAGAGCTGAGGGGGCACGCGGGAGGGAAGGGCATTCGTAGATGCAACATGGCTTAAAAACAGGAGAAAACAATACTCCTGCCAAAAAAAACGGTTCTCCGGTGGGCTGGACGCAGGCAGAATTAGCGAGCAGGCTGTGTCGTCCTCAGGAAAGGGCGCTACCCGTCCTCCCGCTCCTGCAACAGGCGCTAAAGGTCTTTTACGGGTGCCAGACCACACAGGTGAGAGGTTTGCAGCCCCCGTGCACAGCGCGTACCTGAGATAACCCGGTCCCCGGTCCCTCCAACCCATGCAGAAGGGACTCAGATCTGGATATCCGCCTCAAACAGCGCGAAAGCCGGGAAGCAGGGGACCTTCGTCCAGAAGCAGCACGAGCAACGTTTGGCCTTAGGTTGGATTTTGCCCCGAATATTTCCACTTAGCTTTATGTTCACGTGTGTGTCTCCTAAGAAATCTGAGAACAAAACACTGCCAAAGGCATTAACGCATAAAAATATTTTTCAGCCACTAAATATCCTGGCCCGATCTGCAAAAAGAGCCTTTTCCTATTATTATTATTATTATTATTATTATACGCTCATGATCCATCAGATTGGTACTGGATGAAAAATGGAGGTACCTTTCTCTGCCATTCATCTGCTAAGTTGCTAATGCTAGCTTTATCTTTTGAAACACACTTTTGGCAGTGGCGGTGACTCCAAAATTGGCTGACGGATTTGCCGGGCCAGCTAGTCCCAAAGTGAGCTTGGAGACTCTGGCCTTATTAACGGATGATTTTACAGCCCAGCGTTCATTGAGGGGTTCCTTTATTTATGAATGCAATTATTTARATATAATATTGAAAGAATTGTTCAACAAAGATTTGGAAATTGTACGGTGTGAAGGTTATTGAGGAGTTTGTTTACGGTGGATGGCAAACTTCCCTGATAAAGGTCAGCTCTGGGGAGTGACAGAAAGGGTGTCGATGCAGGTCAAATTCAGCCAATAGCCCCCAAATCCTGGGGAAAACAAACCCAAACAACACAACCAAGTGCAACTTTCTTTGAGTAACATCACTTGACCCTTCACATGAAATGTGAAGTTAAATGTTTAAAGCAGTTCGAAAGTGTTGCTAACTAGAAAACTGATGAAAACAACTAATTTGATTTGTTCAACGCTTCAAGTCAACCCAAAATGAAACATTTAATTCAGCTTCAGCTATAACCGATCCTTTCCCTGTCCTGTTTCACCAGCCAAACTGGAAAACCCGTATTTTCCAATTCTGTAACTGGGACAGCGATTGCGACTTGCCCGCTGGCGACCAGCCTCGCAGAGCGGGGAGCAGGGAGACCTGCTGTCCGAAACACATACCATATAAACCCTTCGCGCTGACATGCAAATATGTCCCTTAATGTCACTTCCCCAGCAGGGARGAAGGTTTTTCCGCACACATCTATCTTTCTGGGGCACACGCGGCTCCTGGGGTTTAAATCCCAGCTTGAGCCTCTGGCATCTTCTTCTGTTCATTGCAATGTGCAATTTGCCTCCGCATGTGTCTGTCAGCTGCCTTTTGCTCTCTGTTTAGCGTATTTAGATGTTTCGGGATAAAGAAGACCATGCCCAGTGTCCATACGCTGCCTAGCACAGTGGTGTGGATACGTGGGATTTCTCAGTGCCGTGATTACGGAGGCAATAGCAGAATTACCCCGGGCTGCAGGCAGGCGACGGGCTGGCGAGGGCCAGGGCAACGCGAATGCGCCTTTTCCGTAGGCAAGCCCGTGGGTTCCACATATGCTGGGATCCCGACGACGTTTGGCAACAGCTTTACCTTCCAGCCGGGACGCGGCTTGGCCAGGGGCTCCCGGTCCCCAGGCTACGTGCCGTCCCGCCGCATGGGGATTGCAGCTGCCTCCACCCCGYGACAGGTGACTCCGCTCCGGAGCGAGCCCTCCTCCCCCAGGCGCGACTTTGTGCCGTGGAGCCAAGGAGGGAAAAGCCTTGATCTTTACCAGCCTTAGAGCGAAGGCTCCTCGGCGGCCCCCCCCCGGCCCCCGCGCCCGGCTGCTGCGGCCCCACAGGAATTAGGGAATTAGGAAGGCGCAAGTGCAGCGCCAGCCCCCGGCGCGGGGCCACCTGCTGCAGTCGCCTCCTTCTGCCTCTGCGCCCGGGCGCCAAGCTCGTTTGCAAGCCCATTACTGCTATTAAAAGGGTAATTATTCAGCGGCACGCATGCAAAACCCCGTTCTTCCCGCACTTCCCGTACGAACAGCCGACTCCACCGTGGGGTTTTCCAAGCTTCCCCTTGCACCTGCGTCTGCCTTCGCTTCCCTTTTACCTGTGAGATGCTCRGCGTGGAAGGCACCGGGCGGAGAGGCACGTCCGCGTGGTCCGCAGCCTGCTTTAGCAGCACGGTGGGGACCGGCAGGGCTGCAGTGGTCCCCGGGGACGATTCCCCTGCTGCTCCCTCTGCGGGAGCGGGGGCAAGCGAGGCCAACGCGCAGGTCTGTCCAAGGCAGAGGGGCTGCCGGCAGAAGGTCGCTGAGTTTTTCCTTAGTGCTTCTCCGGCCTTGACCAGGGAGCCGCTGATAGGGCCCGCGGAGCCGGCTCCACTGCCTCCCGCAGCCCGCCGGCCTCCGAGTTTGCATGCTCCGAGCGCTGGGCAAACACCGCTTGTCTGAATGTTATTGTCTGTGCTATCTCTCTCCTAGCAGCCCGGTTATCTGCAGCGCGTATAATACGCCAGCTCCGCCGTAAAGCTGCCTGTGTTTATGGGTTTGTCACCGAGGACTCTCTCCTGCGACCTTTCCAACACAGGGTTGGCAGGAGGAACAGGAATGGGACTGTGCCGCGCTGGGGGATCGGGAGGGAGAAGGCAGTGATGCAAACACCGGAATTTTCAAGCGTCACACTGCCGGGCTGGATAACCTGGCCGGCCCTGACGAGCTGGCTCCAAGCATGTGATAAATACTCATCCTAAAGCGAGAAGTGTTGGGAACTGGTGCGGAATGAGGCACCAAAAGCAAAGGAACCGCAAACCAAAGCATCTCATTATGTTGCGACAGGTCTCCGAAACAGTTTGCCAGGTTCAAAAATTCCCTGAAACCTCTAGCTCGGGCTCTGCGAGTGGCTGCAGTCCCACGCCAGCTTCGCTAGCATGGGTGGGAGGGCAGGAAGAAGGCCACTTCCTTGTGTCCACCTACCCAGGCCGAGGGCAGAGGGTGAGTGACAGAGCRGAGGAACGGAAAGCAGAGAAGAAGGCTTTAAATCCTCATCCYTCAAGGATTTGCTCAAGGTGAACAAGAGTGCAAGGTGGAGAAACACAGAAGGTACCAGAGGGGCACCGAGGGCACGAGCGTCTCAGCTGCCCATGAGCAGACAGAGGAACTGGAGAGTTTTTCAGCTCCGTGGTCAAAATGAAAAAAAAAAGAAAAAAGAAAAAAGAAAGAAGAAAGAAGAAAGAAGAAAAAAGAACAGGTCTGGGCTGGCAAGATGGGGAGGGAAAAAATATTTAATCTTGAGCAACCAAAAGCAGTCAGTTCAACCTGAAATGTAATTGCTGGGTTTCCTCACCCTATATTTAACTCTCCTTACATTTAAGGTCATTTCTGATGGCAAATTGCATTTAAAAATTTCCATTGGAAAGTCAAATAGTTCCTGAAGTCATGAGGTGAAACAAAGGGGAAAACAGTAGATGTTGAAACAACCGTGTTTTTCAGCCAYCTCTCCTTTCACAATATGTCTGCTAAATAAGGATGCCCTCTGCACYGTTTCAGGTGGATCTTCTGCAGCGCGGTCGGACCCGTCCTGCCTGAAGGGGAAGGCGAGCCGCTGAGCGCTGCCCTCCCCTCGTTAACTGGGCAGCCACAGAGGCTGTGGAGTCTCCATCCTTGGAGATGTCCAACAGCCGTCTGGAGAGGGTCCTGGGCAACGTGCTCTAGGAGACCCTGCTTGAGCAGGGGGGTTGGACGAGACGATCTCCAGAGGTCCTTCCAACCTCAACCGCTCTGTGAAACCTCTTCCCCGGCAGTAGAGGGAAGGCGGGTGGTCAGGTAGCRCTGCTCGACCCCACACTCTGCAGAAACGCCGCGTGATTTCCAGGCCGCTGAGACTGAAGGTATCACACCAGTCATGACACTTTTTCTCCTTTTTTCATTCCTTTTTTGTTCTGTTTTGTTTACACTGGACTTGCTGTTTCCTCTTAAATAATAAGCACCCTGTTCCCCAGCATAGCCAGGAAAACCAAACTCATGTGACTGAGAAGCGAAGGCCTGACTCCTCTGCAGGACTTTTGGTGTCAATCAGAGCGGCGTTTTCCTGCAGAGAGCTGCCAGAAGGAGGACCAGGCGGCAGCCTGTTTCAGCTGCGTCTGTGATTCCTTCGTTATGATTCACCTTCCACAAATATCCTCATAAACAAGCTTGCTGGCAGGAATAGCCTGGCGAGAGGCAAAAAGCTGCAGAAAGTCACTGAACTCTCACTTTGAGCAGTGAAAATCCCTCCTGACCATCCGATCGTCGAAGATGGCCTGGCCTAATTAGGGAAAGCAAAGCAAGGACGGTCCCCGCCGGCAAATCGAGCCACCACGGCTTGCAGACGCGGGAAAGAGCACGCTGCATGCACGCCACGGCCCCGCAGCAGCTTTTAGGGGGAGACCGGAAAGAAAACGCTCCATAGCAGACACTTTGAAGGAAAAAGATGTTTGGAGCCAAGTYGGGAACAGAAACAAGCCCAAGTTAGAGAAATCCCTCTCTCTCTCTCGGGGACAGACCCTGAGGAGCATTTGCACGTAACGGGGTTGTGCACAGCAGCGTCCGACCTCTGCACCCACCTCTCCCGACCCACAGCCTGGTCCCACCACAAAYATTCACACCGCTCGTTTGGCACGTCTCTGGGCAAGGCATATTTTTTCCCTCTGCATGCTTTWTGAAACCTTACTCAGAGAAGCATCATTAAATGCTGTTCCAAAATTCTCTTTATTTTTGCTGATCCTGAAATTTGGAAGAAGATGACGATGCTACTAGGACTTTATCATTACAACAGTGATTTCTCACTCATCAGTGGTTTCCACAGCCTCTTTTCTGTCTTGGCCGATTGTACATTCATAAGAAGGCAACTAATTTCCCTGACTATAGTCCAACATATCAGAGAATTCAGTAGCTCTGTGGATATTTTGCATTGTTTTAACTTGTGTTGCATCAAAAAATCCCTATAAATTCTGTGCATATTATATAAATCAAGGGAAATAGCATTTTTATTGCATTTGAGCATGTCTCTGCCTGCTACCTTGCTTTTGAGAGTCAAATAATGATTATCTAAACTGTCAAAGAACTGTGACACRTGCTTTTTGGGAGGAGGGGGAAGGGTAGGTGAAACGTGGCCTACTTACCCCAAGCGACGTCATCACGGTGGAGTCTGCAGGAATTTAGTACAGTTGCATGAGGTGGTGGCTTGGAAAATGTTTGAAATGCTGAAGTATATCCACAAACCTACCGCTTTGGACAGGCTGATAAATAAGCCTGCTGCCCCCTGCCCCTCCATAGCTCTCGTGCCGTGTATTAACTCCCGTCAGAAGCAGCTCGTGGCTGATCCCCTGGGTGAAACGCTCTCATTTTTCGCGTTGTGTATATGGGTCACGCTGAAGTCCAAGGCCCACGTCCCTGGAGCAGGCACAGGCTCACCACACGGCGGGGGGGAAGAGAGCCGAGAGAGGACTCCCTCCCAAAGCTGGAGCTGGTTTTTCCTCTTAAGAAAGAGTTCACTGAGCATTTTTGTGCTTGGGCTATTTGCATGTTTGCAATAAAACATTGCTAAGTTGCTCTTTAATAGATATTCCAGGAAAAGCAAAGAAACAAGAGGCCGAGGTACTTTTAAATGTACTCAACTGTCTAAAACCTTTCACTAATGCTAAGCTCAAAATTAAAGCTCTTCCTTCATGCTTTCTCCAGACAGTTTATAT
Source organism: Apteryx rowi (assembly GCF_003343035.1). Classification (NCBI taxonomy): domain Eukaryota; kingdom Metazoa; phylum Chordata; class Aves; order Apterygiformes; family Apterygidae; genus Apteryx; species Apteryx rowi. Next base: position 484,519 of record NW_020448752.1, read on the forward strand.
TTTTAGGCTACAGAAATAGCCTAGCATCCCTTTTCAATAGTTTATGAGATGTCAATTGATGCTCACTGTGTTCTGTGTTTAGAAATCAGCCAGAGCAGCAGGATATATGTCCCAGGCCCAAGAAGTCTGTTTGTGTTTCGTACACAGAGTTATTTAGACCAGCTGTGCTTGTGAGATTTCTTCATATTACTGCTATTGTGCAAAGAGCAAAAGACACTGAAATACTGTATTTCAGAAGGTTGCTAAATAGCAAAGTTTGAAGCCCTGATTGCACATCAAAGCCTCTCTAATTCGCATTTCTGGAGCTTTTCCTGGAGCTGTGTGGATATTTTGGGAAGTAATTTAAAGGAGGAGTATTTGGGAAGGGAGATGGCTCACAGAGGACCTTTTCCTCCGGGAGGAGACCAGRCCTGGAGTACTACCAAGGAAAGAGGAGTGTGCTGCTGGAGACGCTGGCTGATGATTTTCCTACTGAAGATACCTGCCGCCAGGACCGAGCTGAGAAGACGAGGCATTGGTGGGGACGGGGTGAGCAGGGGCACGTGTCCAAGCGCGTGGGCTGGGAAACCAAGCGTCGCCCCCGGCTGACGAGTGGCACAGTGAGATAACGGGCGGAAATAACAGCCGGGAAAGGAGCTGGGGAAGGGGCAGCAGCAGATAAACAGGCAGAAACCCTGGGCAATGGTCTGTGCTCTGACAGAAGACAAGTTTGCATGGAAACGTGCAGCTCGCCGCCTTCTAATTTATCCCAGAGCGCGTTTGCTGCCTGCAGCATAGTTGCACCTCACTCCCCCGTGAAGCAGAGAATTTGCCTGCTTTGGCCCCAGAGCAGGCAAAAACGTACCGGGGTCCAGCCACCTCCTTGCAACTTCATAAACTTTCACGGAGGGGGRATAAATGGGTTCCTTACCCTGAATTACAAATATGTATAAAACGAGTCTGGTTTGGGGACCGAAGAGCGGAAAGGGATGATGAAAACATCATATAATACATATAACGCAGAAATCATTCTGTATTCCTAGTTCTGGATCTGCCCTTGAGGCGTGCAGCTCCTTGCACCGGGCTGCCGACAGGCGCCCCGTCCCCTCGCAGGGGCTGCCTGGCCGTGGGGCTCGGCCGCCCCCAGGGACAAATCCTGCTCCGGCGGCAGCTCCCCGGCCGCAGCTGCGCCTGCTGTCGTGAAGAGCGCTTTTCGCTTCCAGAGCCCTTGAAACTAGAAAACTCACCTTCCGCCGCGAGCCCAGATATTGCAGGAACTGTATTTTTTCATCAATATCCTCGGTTTCTTGTTGATCTTATCAGAGTGGCCGGCATTTTTCACAAATTGGGAATGTTTTCTCTCGTTGCCGGAAAACTCGCTTCCATGCTCCGTCTCCCCTAACCGGGCTGGGAAGGGAGGGCTGAGCCGAAGCGGCCGCTCTCGCCCCGTGCCCTCCGCTCCGGGCGACGGAGGATGCTGACGGAGGAGCGGAGGRATGCGGGCACCTACGAAAGGAAGGCGGAAACCRTGCGAGTGGCRGAGCTGAGACGAGCYRTCACCCCAGAGCAGGCTCTGCCGCYGCGGCCYGACCCTGCCTGCTGCATTCCCRAAACGAGGAGGAACGGGAGGGGGAACGTCGGCGCAGGTCCTGCCGGGGCATTGCCACTGCACGCAGCAGCCTCGAGGGGAAGCCCGTGCCGGGCGGCTCGGGAAGCGGCACCCCGCGATGGGTCGCACTGAAATAAGAGCCGGCCACGGGCAAGCAGACCCTCGTTCCCGTCTTTCCCAGCCCACGGTGTGGAGCGCAAAGCCTGCGGACAAGTCAACGCTCTCCGAGCAGGGCTGTTTTCCTTCCCGAGCACGTTTTGCGCAGGGAAAGACAGGCCCCCGCGCACGAGGCGCCGCGACAGGCTGATGTTACGGAAAGGCAGGGCTCTAACCCAGGAGGGGCGACGGAAAACGTTTGGCTGTTGTTCCGGGACCCGCTCGCCCGGAGCGGCAAACAGGAGGAGGAGAGCTTTGCSGGCCCGAAAGGAATATGCTCCTCCTGCCATAGCCGTCTTCCCCAGCCAGCGTGATGGCTGCTGAGTGCTCTYGGCTCCGGTGCCACCCTCAAGGTCCCTTAATTTTAACGGTGACGGAGGAAGCAGAGGCCAAGCAACGAGCACGTCAGGCGCGTAAATCCCGGCGGAGAACAAGCGCGCCGTGACCGTAGCTCTGCCAGGTCACCTTGACCCCCATCCGTCTGCACGGAGCACCAGCGGCGCGGAAAGGCAGCGGGGGAAGCGGGATGCGGCGGGTGGAGGGAGCAGCCGGGCCCCGGGCGCCGCGCACCCAGGCTGGCCGGGGCGACAGGACTTCACCCGCCCGCGCTGCAGGGTGCCAGGGTCTGCTGCCCGTCCCCCCGCGGCGGTTTAGTCGACAGCCTCCGGCAACGCGCACGGCTGGCGTCCCCGTTCTCGCCTCTGGCTGCGATTCGGCTTCGATACCAGGGGTTTGTTACCCCCGGCTCTCGCGGCAGCAACCTGCGTTAGGTCGCTGCGTGCGCCGGCCTCCTTTCGTTGCTCTTCAACGCTTTCAGTTCCTGTGCCCGACGGTGGAAACGACTGGCTCCTGTAAGAAAAGAAAACRCATTTTGCCTTCTACGTGTTGCAGCTATGGCAAATTCAGAAGCGTTTTAGGAATCCCGTCGGTGCGCTAAGACGTTTAAGAGGAATTCAGGAAAAGCTGCCCTTTGCGGAGCTGTTTCGCTCTGCACTTCATCGCTGCGCTCTGTTTAATGCAATTGCTGTTTACTTCCCTCGAACGACTCGTATAACAACCACCGTCAGCCCGGGTCTCTGGCGCGTGAATAACAAGCAGCAGCAACGGGCGGAGGCCGGCTCCGGTGAGCGGGCACGGTGCTTGCACTCATCTCCGCAGGGGAGGAAGTCRGCAAACGCCGCCCGTCTCCCTAAAACGAAGAATTAACGTGCCCCGYGGTGCACGCAGCGCATCGCTCGTTGGACAGACATATATGCACGCTCTGCCCAAAACAGTCAGCGCTCGGCATTACCCGGCCGAGATCTCGTGTGCTGAAACCTGCCGTCACTTGTGATGGAGCAGATCCCTCAAGAAGCGGGCAAGAAGCAGCAAAGCCAAGGAGCTGCCGCCCCGGCGAAGGCCAGGGATGCTGCTCCAAGCGCTGCCGTGCATCAGGACGTGAGGCGGCGGCGGAGAGGCCTTTCCCAAGGGCTCTTCTGTTCTAGCGGTCCCTGGAGCAAGAATCATCCAGGAGAAACGAAGACAGCAGTGTGCCAGGCCAGGCGGCCCGCGGGAGCGCGCAGGGAACGGAGAACTGCAGCAGAGGGCAGCGGATGGAGACTGGAGCATGAGACGGGGAGTAGGAAAGCGAGCCCCCGGAGCAACGACAGAGCAGCCGAAAGAAGAAAGAGGTGTTGGCAAAGGTTTTTTCCACCGTGTTCCCAAACCGGGTTTGAAAACAATCGTGGAGGAATTTTAAATGTTTTAATAACAACCCCTCCATCTTATCAAGGGGATTTCCCCAGGAGATCGCAAACACTTGACCGGTGATGTTAATACTCCTTGTGCCCATAGAACAGATAAGAAGACTGATGCTCAGATAGGGAAAAACCTGCTGCAATAATTTCGTCCTCTTAATCACCAGCTGCTCCGGAGCTTCACTCGAGCACGGCTGAAGCTGGTTCAGCGTCGGCATGATCCTGCTGCGGGTCTGCACCGTGGCAGCTGCAGAGCCAGCCGCTCCCCGCGTTACGTTTCGAGAGATCGCCGCGAGCCCGCGCGGCTTCGCGGCGGGGGGCTGCCRCCTCCGCCCGGGCTCAGCCCCTCGCGCGGCACGGCCAGCCCCAGCCGAGCCTGCRGGCACGACCGCAGCAGAAGCAGGCAATAAAGAAAAAAAAAAAAGATGCCTCTGTGCGTGCTCCGGAGCGGCAAGGAAGGCAAAGCCTGGCACCGTGCCTGCCTTTTCGGTTCTGGAGTTTTCTGCAGAGCCCTTATGCTTTCAAAGGGCTTAAACTTTCCCGGATATTAATGCAGGGGAGAGAGGAGAAGTAGCAAAGCACCCTGCTTCTCGCCTTCGTTTTCAAGTTGGCTTGACAACGCATTGCTGCCACTAGCACATCTCCTTTCCCAGTCTCTTTTATTAGCAAATGCACTTTGGCCGGCTGAATTATTCATTTCAAACAATTTACCGGGCCRCACAAGGCCAGCTTCCCTCTGCCTGCGAGTTATCCACAGAAGAACATCTTTTTTTAATTGATGGACTTGCTGTCGGTAACCGTTCAGTGGAAGCCAGTGCATGTTTGAGACGGCGAGCTGTTTGCGAGCTGCCTGCTTGGCCCGGTCCTTCCCGAGAGCCGGGCTTACGGGAGCACGCGAGAGCGGAGCCGGGCCGGCAGCGGAGCCAAGCAAGGGCAAGGGGACCCGCGGCTGCCCGGGAGGCTCAAGCTGGGGAGAAGGTAGGGAGCAGCCGGGCAAGGAGAGAAGGCAGCTCTGGAGGAAGGGGGTCGGGTCACCAAGGACAGAAGAGATACAGGTAGCACGTGAGCAGTCTAACCCCACGCTTATATATACCGAGACATTTAATAAGTTGTCCCTTCTGTCTCGCAAATGCCCCGATTTGTCAGAACGGCAGCCACTGCAAACACCAGCGCTCGCAAAACCCTGCTCGCATGAACGTTTGCACAAATCAAACAAGACAGGGTGATGTACTTAGCCGAACATGACAGATATCAAGTGAACGCCTTGCAGCGCTAGGTCAGCCCGACTGCTCACACGCTGCCTGTTAGGCTGCGGGAGATCGGAGTCACACGAAAATCCCCAAATTCCTAGACTCCTCCGAAGTGCACAGCTGAATGTTTGTGGTAGCCAGGACTCAGATCCTAGCTAGAGATGTTTAGTAGGGAGACACTAACRTTTTTATTTTCAAACCGCCTTTGCCATTTTACGTCTTTCCTTCACGCATAAATGAGTCGAAGAGCGGCACAGGGGCGAAGCCCAGGGACGACCCGTTGCAGCCAGTCTGCGCGCTGGGGGTGGGACGCGTCCCCCGCGGCACCGTCTTGGYGGCTGCAGAGCCGCAGCTCGGCGCTCGGCCGTCGCACGCAGAGGCGTCGGGCGGCAGCCGGCGCTCCGGAGGTCTGGGCTTAGTTTGCATGGCCAGCAACCATCAGACAGCTCTGCGCTGGTAGGCACCTACGCGGGTGCGTAGGCGGCCACATCTTGTTCTTACTCGTATTCATAGCACCGCACGGTCAGACCTGCTACAAGTTTGAGACAGTCCTAATTCATCGCTGAATCGACTGGATTTCCTCCAGGCATCATGCCTTTCCAGCAGCTCACCCATTTACCATGACACTTTTTGTTTTAAGATGAGATTCAGCGCTAGTTGTGCAAAAATGTATCCACGTCCTCAGGCCTGGAGGCTCTCTGTAGTGTACAAGTGCAAGAAAGGCCAAGCACTCATCTGCTGAGCAAAACCTAGCTCGAGGCAACGAAGCAGCACTGGTTTACCCCGGGGAAATGCTTCCAGGATAAACCACAACATGGTGCAGCTATTTCTTTTGCGGTGATGCCGTAAGCCTGGCTGGCTGCAATACAGCGTGCTGTAAAGAGCGTTGCTCATCAAGGAGGGAGCCGTGTCCCGGGAGAGCAAGATAACGTATCCCGCAGCGGCCGCTAGATCCACCTGCASCGCTGGAGCCGATTAGACGCCACCAAGGACACTTCCGTGACTCATAGTCTGAGAACAGACTGCGTTATGCTGTTGGAGGGGGGAAACGTGTTGTGAGAAGTGCTCTTCGCCATGCAAGCGCTGGAGGTGCAGCCGAAGCCAGGCCGGCTTGACGCAGTTCAATATAACGGAAGCATCCCAGTTTTTCCTATTCCTACTGCGTTTTTGTAGCCACGTAGTTTGCTACCTTGCAGGAGGACTTTAAGTAACTTCGCACGCTTTCTTCTTTCTGTATGAAAATGTTTAAGCCCCAAKAGGGAGGGAAGGAGCTACTCCTCTCTCCCTTGTGCCTGGTCTGCATCCCTTGGGATCAGCAGCCGTTTTCACYCTCAGCAAAAGGTTATTCTCAGACGCCTCCAGCGCTGACTTGCGAAAGATGCTCACCCCGCTGTGGCGTTTGCTAGGAGGGCTCTCCAAGGCCTCAGCTCGTCGTAACTAGGCTGTGATCAGGCTGTCAGAGATGCCTCAGTCTTGCCCTCGGATTACAAGGGAGCGCTCGCTGCTGCCTGTGCACATCCGGCAGCACCGGCAGGCTTGCTCCCTTCCCAGTTCTTGCATGCCGCTGTAAATCCTGCTGGACATAATGTTTTATTCAGAAATTCAGGTCCAGGCTTGAGCATTAAGCTTTCGTGGGCATATCTCATCTTGACATCTGCAAGAGGGGAGCACCTCTGCTGTGCAATGCCCTTCTGCAGAGGGACAAACGGGAGCTCCTCCGAATCCACGGTCACTCTCAGCTCTGCCCGATGCTCCTGGCTACCTGCCTCAACACAGCCCTTGGCGAGAGAAAAAACTCCTTTTCTCATGTGCTCTGTGAATGAACCTGGCTGAGGGCTGAATTTGGGCTACTGAATGCCCTAAGTTCAGGCTCCGTGACCTAGACAGAGCAAAGGAAGAAAAGTTATCACGTTAGATCCCATTTGAAAAGCACACTGAAGTATTCTCCAGAACCGGAGAACTACTGCAGAAGAACGGCAGGGAAGGGGCCATGCTACCGTCAGGTGTATTTTCTAAGGAGTTTTGCTAAAAAGTAGAATGAAAATGAGATTTAAAAGGGAAAGATCAGCACTAGCTAATTCTGCAGCTGCCAATATATCCTGCTTCTCACTACTGAACTGAAAAGCTTCAATATATGCTGTCAAGTAGCTGACATTTTTCTCAGCCTCAGCTAAGCACTTTTCCTGAACCTTATCAGCCTCTCGACTAGTTTCAGTTTCCCTTAAAAGTACAGGCTGCTGGAAATGACCACAGGCATCTCCTCCCCAGCTCACCCTCTACGCGTACATGTCCTAGGCAGCAATACAAAACGCACTGCAAGGAGACTAATGTAATATTCGGTCAGCATTTCTAATTCCTGAAATCTGGGAAGAAAATAGAGGACACCGAGTCATCAGCCCCACTCAGCTTTGGTTAGTCCCTCCCCACCTATGTCCATCTGTCCGATGGACTGAGATTCAAGCCGCTGAGCTGCTCAGCTGCCTTCCCGGACATTTATTCCATGGCCTGGTAGGCTGCTGCTGCCGCCGGCTGCCTTAGCRGCTCTATCACATGCATAATTGAGAACGGGCTATTAGTAAAGCAGGCAAATGACAGGAGCTGACAAATGGGGCTAATGGCATGTGATTTGTTAGACCTGGGTGAGTTTCATTGTTCCAAAGTATTTCCCTCAGGTAATAGGACAAAAAAAAAAAAAAAAAAAAAAAAGTCAGACACACTGTTGACTGCAGGTGGCTTGGTCGGGTTTGAGGGCACGGTGCTTTCCAGGCATCCTTGCAAGATGTCCTGGCTGCTGCAAGCCTGGACCTGGTCTCAATGTGGTTTAGAACTTCAGTGTCACGCCTCAGGTCTTACTTTAAAATGTTTTTTTCCCCCCTTTTAGTGAAAAGGCCTTAGAAAATGAAATGACTCTCTGCTAGCCATACAAGTGACTCCAATCATGCTCAGACTGCTATTTTTTTACAAATTAGTTCACGGTAACTTGAACTTAACATCCATGAGGAGATGTCACTTGTGCCTGTGAAGCAGAAGTCTGCTCTACAAAGCTGAGGGACAGGAAGGGAAGACGCAGGCAAACCGAATCTGGCACCTCCCATTCTAATGCAAACATATTCCAGGATGCCGAATGCTTGGAAGAGGTTCAAGAAAGAGCCACAGAAGTTGCTTGCAATCTCCAAACATACTTTTAGAGTGAGAGCATCAAGCTGAGCAGTCTGTTTGTCCAAGAGAAGGAAGGAGCGCGACTTGATCACAGCCTGTCCGCAGGGGGATGMAATCACAAGGCCTTCTTAAAATGGCCTAAGATGAACAAATTCAAATTAAGATGCAGATAGCTAGTAATGAAACGAATCGCTGAAGCAATTCAGAAGGAAGGTAGATTTTCCTATCACTTTAAGTTGCAGCTGAAAGCATGGCTGTCGGCCTTTTACAAAATATTCTGCAGCACACTCAGAGGTGACAGGCTGACCGCAGGAGCTGCTCCGTGAGGCTGTACCGCTTGCATTAATGTCTTCCAAGAGACATCATCCTGCATCCTTTCCTTTTCCTTGAATATAACTATGTGCAGTGTTCCCAGCCCTGAGCAATGCTGTCTATTTGGCTCAGAGAGGGAATTCTGGGCCTTTCAGCATCCTCCTCTTAGTAGCAATGGGACTTGCATAATTTATTATTATTAATATTAATGGCACTTTTCTTCACATGCCTCAGAGAGTGAGGGAGAGCTCCTGGGCTGATCTGGATTCTCTGGCACTGATGACAGATTTTCTTTGAATATTGCACACGAAGATTTCTCAGGAGCCAGACTGCCACAGGCAGGTTTATGGTACGAGTCCATGCAGGTAATATCTACATCTAGGTAAAATGCGTCAAGTATAAAGGTGAGYAGAACTTGCTGTGTTCATCAGAAGGTCCCAGAGCTTTTGGAGTGACTCCAGAGCCCATTTCCAGCAGGCCCAGTCTGATTTACAAGGTTGGAGCAAATCATGCAAAGCTGGAGAGAGTGTTTGTTCCAACAACCTTTCCAAGGTGGCTGTGTCAGCAGAATTTTTGCTGGAAATCCATGATCCCTAGGACCTGGAGCACAAAGGAGCGTATGATAAGGACAGGGCAAAGCTGGGAGGAAATGATACAAGTGGGAGAAAATCATTCACACCCTATTGCAAAATGATGCAGCATCCCTAGTAATGTTCAGCYGTGCTTTTGCTATACAGCTCCGGATTTCTTTCCCAGCCCACATCCTCTGGAAAGCGTCTCTCTCAAACATGCTGGTTTACAGTGACACTCTTCACCGGATCTGCGCTGTGTCTTTGGAGATGCAGTGCAGGCCAGGAATTAATTGGTTGAGATGAATATTCGGTGCCTATCTTAGATCTTGGTAATATGATTCTTCTTGGCTGAATTCAGCTCTTTAAAACTGGGTTTTACATTGACTTAGTGCAGTAGCTATGAGGCCTTCTGAAGATGCACGCAAGATGACAGCAACACAGTTAAGGCTGCAAAACGCTCCGAGGAGCGAGCCGTGCAAGGCGGGCAGCGTCATCCTTGGCTTCTCCCCCACCACGGTAGACAAGGAGCTAGCTTGGACCTCGCTGTGCTGTTCACGGGACCAGGAGGGGCTCTTGGGGTACGCGGGTCTCATCCCCAGCACCTGCAGAGCAGGGGGATACCCAGCCCCTGGGCTCTACGCGCAGCGGCCGCGAGCACCCTGAGCCTCRGGCTCAGCAAGACCCTCCGGCCGCTCCTCGTCCACGACGGCAGTAGCTTTTCCTCCAGGAACGGCTATTGCAAGCGATGCCGATGTGGCGGTTCGGGCTCCAAGCGCTGGGCATGGCGCTGGGCTCCCGGCAGCAAGGCTGTTTCCACTGTTATGATTTATCCCCAGTGGACCTTCCCGGAGCACTGACGGAATATTCCTGGGAAAAGGCAGAAGTGTTTTAGCACTTATGGGCTTGGTACGTGTGAGAGCTGTGATGGCAAAGGCATAAAGACAGGATTACTTTTATGCATTATACAGACTTACACTAACCAAATTGTAAGTGTTAAACACAGAGAACTACCCGGACACTGTGCTAAAGTGTTTATCCTAAGAAAAAGAAGGTGCAGATACAAAAAAACCCCTTAAAGTTTGGTTTTACAGTATGAAATAAACTCTTTAGCTCAGTTTGCTCTGTCTTCTCCCCATCCCCTTTTTAATAGTGAAAAAGCAGTCTAAGACGCAAATAACATTGCCTGAGCTGGAGAGCTGAAAAACACTAAGTTTTCCAAGGACAACTCAGAAGAGGAAGCTGCTTTTAGACTATAGCTAGAATAATTAAAAAGCCAGAAGTTAGAACCTCATCTATAGTTACAGTCTGTTTATAAATATATGCACACACACATATATATACACATGCATATATATATAAAGCATCTTGTTGCTCTCTTGACCTCAAAAACATCCTGTCTGACCTTGGTGGCAGATTCCGGGTATTCGGTACTCTTATAACTTGGGCAAGCGGCTAAATACGAATTCAGAAGCCAAACTCCAAATTCGTTAAGAAAAAAAAAAAAGAAAAAAGAAAGAAAGAAAACCTCAGCCAAAATCTGACATTCTGAGCAATGAAACAACAGGAACAGTAACCTATAGTTTTCCTTGTCTTTATAAAAATGGAGAAGTCCGAGTCTGTTCTTGCTGCCTTTATTTACCGTGCAAACTCTTTCCCCAAAAAAGAAGTGAGCTTCTGGATCCAAATGTCATTTATTTAAAGCAGTGGATGAAGAGTTCGCCCTGGGAGGTGGCGAGCGTGCCCCAGCGCTCGCCGACGCCCGGACTGCTCCGAAGCAAGCGGCCTGAAGCGCTGCGCATAGCAATGCGACCACGAAGTGATTCAGCAGCCGGCTACGTACGGTCAAGGATCAGCAACCCAGCCAAAGCACTGCAGCGAGCGTTGCCTTGCGTTTGCTGCGGGCTAAGAGCACACAGCAGTTAGTTACCGTAACACAGCTCATCCGCAGTAACGCAAGAGGCCACAACAAATGTGCGGGTATTTGCATTTGCAGCAGATGAGTAAAGGACGCGCGTGCCCGTCGGCACTTGTAGCTCCCCAAAAGGGAGTCCGCCCTAGCTGGCACGGGCTGAATGCGTTGGCCGTCTCTGCGTTGCTGCTTAGCGCTGCCCCCAGGACGGGCTCCAGAGCAGATCAGCTACCTCTCCGCGTTCCTTGCCTGCAGAAGCGCTCACCAGGGCACCAGGCTGCTGCCCTGGAGGAGAAAGSTTATCTGCCCCATGGCCAGGCCTGAAGTTTTGTGCCCCTGCAAACTGGAGCTCTATCCCATGCGCCTGCAGGGTGACAACATCAGGCAGGATCGGCAGTGCTCGGAGCGACGCTGTGTTGCATCAGCTTGGATGAGGCAGAGACGTTAGGAGCCACCTTGGCTGCATGACACGTCCTGCAGACAAGGATGCATTAAAATAACCGAAGAACGCAAAAGCAGGAGTGCGACTTCTTTGTGTATTTTTGTTTGCCTGCGATCATCCTGAAATAGCACAAGTTTTTCAGAGGAAGCCCAAGCCACAGTCCCTCTCCTGACGGCTCCGACCCCGCTGCACCGAAGCTGCCGTTTAGCTGTCCCGGCCCCAAGTTTAAACACTCCTGGGCTATACTCACTGTAACAAGCATRGGACACAAATAATCCAAAGGCAAATTATACCCACGTTTCCCCTCTGAGAGCAGCTGTTTTATCCTCTACGCAGAGTCGAACCTCTCCCAGATGCCATTTCTGAGCTGATGGAGGCACTTTGCATCAGACTCCAGGTGACACGCAGCCCTGCGGGGGCACTTTTGACCTCCCCATAACGGTCTCCACGGGAAGCACAGGACAAAGCCCTTCCATCAGTTCTGCTAGACCAGAACCAAGCCTTATGTCAGGAATTTCCCACTCCCGCAGGCTCCCCATTAGCTCAGGACAYGGACAAGAGAAAAGCTCTAGAGCTCGAAAGTGGTCCTCAGCTCACCTTCCTTCTCAGTAACTTGTTGCAAGCAGGTGAAGCAAGATCAGGAGCTGGTATGGAAATCCAGTGGGTACTGAGCCAGCACCTGTGGCTCTCAGCTTGTAAATACTGCTCCTCGTTTGCATACCCAGCAGGTCGTTATAAAGCACAACAGGCCACCACCCTGTCCTTCGTCTCCAACTCCCCTAATCTGCTGGCCCTTCCCTAGGTGAGTGCTGCTGGAGCACTTCTCCTACACATAGCTCCCTTGGAGCAGAGCAGCAGCATGCCCTGGAGCAGAGTTGCCATTACCTCCCTAGGTCTGGCGGGTAATAAGTGGTTTGGGAGCTGTTTTGAATCTAGGCTAAAAGGTTCCTAATATTATTAAAAAGCATTAGGAGAAACGTTGTGGGACAGCTCTTTGCAGCCTGCCTGGCTGATGGTGGTCCCAAGAAAAAGATGCRGGTGTTCCCAGTTTTAGCAGATAATGCTGTTATCGTTGTTGCCTCCTTTGATGTTATTGCTTTGCTCCTGTAGAAGCTGGTGCTGTTGCAGCAGTCCCAGACGCCCGGCCCCTGCGAGGACATGCTGTCGGGGCTGCGATAGCCTGTGCATGCACTCTTGCACTTCTGTCTCTGTTTACAGGTCCTTGGCTGGACYTGTCAACCCGGGAAGTATCGCTGAAGCGTGATGTTTAAGAGACCTTGCAGATGAGGTCTGCCAGCTGCAGACAACGACAGAGGCAGAGCACAAGATATAACCTGCTTTTGTTAAAATATTTATTATTTGCCATGCCAGTGTTTCCTGCAGTTTGGGGGATGTTATGACTGAAAGCGTTCATTAACAACCCTCTTTCATGAGATCGATCTGTTCTCTAAGAAATCACATATACATAAAAACAAATGAAGAATGAGGAATACTGCCTGGAGACCTGGCCTTTGCAATACCTAAAACTAGCTCTTGAGCAGAGCTGTGGTTGTATAATCCTAACTGGTTGTGCTGCTCTGAGGGTCCGGGCACCATCCTACCTGGTTTTGGCTTTGTGCTTCTGCCCTTACCCTGCTCTTGCCTCCAGCCTCCCGCTGGCGAGAGGAAGCCTGACCTCTGCTTCATGTGCCTTCCTCTAAGCAATGCCTCTCCCGTGACACTCAGGGCCTTCATGTTTCAGGACTTTACAGCTAATGAGGAACTTTCCTGGTCGGCTTGCAGAATTAAATGTAACCATAATCCATGGAAAAAAGACTTTTACCAACTGAGGGAAAGCTTGCATTTTTTTTTCCGTGCAAATAAATGACGGGATTTGGTAACCGTAACTGGAAAAAAGCAAAACGCAAACCTAGAAGCGGCAGTTTTGTTGAAGAATCGTAAGCGTGGTTTGGCAAGGAAGTTCAGCAACAAAATCTGAATCTCCTGCTTCTAAGCTTAGATGATGTTTAGCAAGTCTATTGTTTAGAATAATTACTTTTGCTTCCTTTTTAAGAGTAAATGTCAGCAAAGACTGGGGGAAAAGGGGTTTTAAGAAAAGTGACAGGATAATTCAGTCATGGCCTCCCAGCAAAACATGTTTGTGTTTACTCAGGATAAGCAAGTTATCTTCTGGATCAATATTTGGACTAGATTCARTTATTCATTGTTTAGCCAAAAAATGGGGACAAATCCACTAGGAATTATTAATTTAGAAATKGGTGCTGCTTATTATAAAATAGATTGAACCGGCCCCAATTCAGTTTAAGATTTAGTGTATCATTTGGTCTCTGAGCTTTCATAATCTTCTGAATTACTTGAAACCATTCTTTTCCAGCTCTTTCCTTCCACGGCCTGACCTGGTGTACCTTTCTCTGCCAGGTTTCTAGCAGTAATGGTGAGTGTTGGATGGCAGATGCAGGTGCTGGAGGAGCAGAAGTTTAATGAGCTCATGGCCTTTTAGTGGTAGTAGATGCTGCTTTCTGATTTCTTGGAGGAAAACATTCTGGAAAACTCAGTTCTGATCATTTAAGTCCCTCAAAATACTAAATTGTAGAATTTGTGAGGATGTTAGTGGACTTTTCTGGTTAAGAGTACTTGATGCAATTTCCTGCTCAGCCTCTGTAGCATATATGGGCTAGCAATTATCCTGTAGTTTGTAGCAGTGGAAAAATGATGTGCACGGTTAACACAGTATTTAACCCACGCATTTAGTAAAGATGCACATGCCGTGGCCAAAATCGTTAAGAGGCTATACGTAAATGGAGCCGCTTCCCCAGAGAAACTGCTGGTCTGGAATTAAAGCAATCGTGTTTGTCTGGTTTTGCCCAGAAGTTCTTGGCGTGGGGGAAGGGAGCACATTGTCCGAACGCGAGCGATTTACGGAGCTGCGTTGTTTTGATCTGGAGTGCTTGCTAACGAGCTCGTTCAGGACGGGGACTTCAAAAAGAACGTGCTGTCTGGAGAGCTACCCTGAGCCCACTGCAGTCGGTGTTGGTCACGATGCAGGGAAGCAAGCCCAAACGGCTCTGCCTCGCGAACCTTAAACGCGATGATTCACGTGTGYTGGGAAATCGGAGCTTCGCATGTTGGTAAAAGCTGCGCTGCAGCTTGTGCTTTGTGGCCACGGAGATAYGGGTCAGAGTTAGGAAAGTTAGTTTCTCTCCCACAAGAATTTGACTTTTCAACCTTTCTAGTTTTTTTTCTTTAGGGGAAGACTTACTGGCTTTATACAAAGTTTCCGCACTATTCATGCATTTAATGCTGTCCRTCTCTGTTCATGCAGAGTTTCCTCATTTATGCTGTGTTACCTTCTTTCAAGCCTAACAGTGTGTAACTGCAGATGGAGGCACTCCAAGGCTACTCTGGGCATCACCGAATCGAGTAGGTGATGTCACCTGCTGTGCAGCAAAGGATGGAGCTCTGCCGAGCAGTTCCCATGCTGTGAGCTGTAGCTGCAGGGATCTTTTAGGACAAAGTCCAAAGATGCCTCTCTATAGACATCAAGAATGATGGAAAAACCACCCTTGGTAACAGGTAGAGTGGGTAAGGGTGCACAGAAACCATTCCAGTAAGAGCCCTAGACAGCTACCTGCTGGTTTAGCTGTGTACGTGGGAGCTGTACAGTAAGATGAAGGCACAACCCAGGCAAGCAGACAGGAAATTAGTTTATACTGATTACAGTGCTTCTGCARTTCGTTGTGATAGACTAGCTTTGAAGGAAAGAAATGGTGACAGCGACACAGGGACTCCCCATGGCAGTGGTATCCTATCGCTTCCCTCCAGCACCCATCGGCAGCAACGCTGCAGCTGAGGACGTGTCGGTAAGAGCTGGGGTTACTGGCTGCTGTCGACGGGGACCCAGAACCTYGGAAAGGCATTCCCACCAACCTGAACTACCACGGGGCTGGGTATGCTCCAGAGGGACTTCTCCAAGCAAAGCCTGGAGGGACTGCAATGCTGAGGGGTATTTCTCAAGAGGCAAAGGGCTTGCTGGTGTTTTCCTTAATACTGTTGTGCTCTGTCTGTCCAGGGCAACTGAAAAACTAGTGAAGACACTAATGATGCATCAAAAGCACTGCCTTACTTCAAGGTTACTGGTAACTTTGAAGGCTCTCAGAAAAGCAGAGCTGCTCCCTCTGTATCATGTAATCAAAAACTTTTCAGGCTGTTTGCACAATGCATCTTGGAGCCATGAGCTGGCTCATACCAAGAGCTGTGAAGGCTGAGTGTCTCCAGATGATCCTGGCACTATGCTGATTCTCCTGTGTAATCAGGTACAGGTGGTAAAGCTCTGAGAGCAACCTTTTTGAATTATAAGAGGGCTTATCGTTCCCTCTTGGAAAATGCATTCCTCTGCACCAAGGAGGAGAGCTGGGAAAGTGTGGCAAGTACACTTTGACTGCGGTCTGGAGGGGAAGCTATGCAGAAGGAAGAGAAATGCCTGGAGAGACTGATGCCAGCTGTTGTTCACACAAAGGCCAGTGCTGTCCAAAGCGTGCAGGTCATGCCTTGTAGGTACCAAACAGCAACAGTCGTGTGCCCAGAGGCCAGAAGCATCTTGTGGGTGTTCAGGGTGACCACCCTGGTCCCCAGACCTGAGCGGATGGCTGTGCACTGCACTGTGCCTGCAGCAGTGCCGTGGCCCTTGGCAGGAGGGGCGGCAGCGGGATCAGCTCGTGCATCGCTTCCCCCCCATGTGATCTGCAGTCTCCAAACCCGCTCGGGGCAGACCTGGCTGCCACCCAATTTCCTGCCACTGATGACATGAAACAAACTCTGGCAACTGCTGTAACAAGGTATCTGAAGGCAAACAGGGTTGCTACGCAATTAGTGTCCAAGCCCTGCCTAATTAGTCCCTTGGGTCCATCTTATTACAGAACAAAGCAGAAGTTGTCCCCGTCTGGACGTTGCGCTGAGAATGTGCAATTCTGACCCGACTTGCACTGGGGCAAGGCAGCAGGAAGGCTGTTACATCCATCGTGACCCGCACGGCTGGGGTGAGACCAGCTCTCGCTCTCCGGAAACCTGCTAATTGGGGCTGGTGCAGCGATGAGCCGYGAGAGCCGCCCGCTCGGGAGCGCTGCGGCACGGACGCCGCTCTGACCCGCAGCAGAGCCACGGCACCGCTCGGGAACGAGTTGTAACCGAAGCGTTGGAAGCTTGCCYGGGGCTGAATTTCAGGGCTGAGTTTGGGAAGGCGATTTTTTCGGTGCTGTGGGCTCTGATCAGGAGGAGGCACAGCAGTACAGCCAGGCAGGTATCCTTTGCGCGCACAAAGCGCGTCCAAACCAACCGTCAGCTGCGCATTCGTGAGCCCATAAAGCAAGACCACTTAGTTCAATCTCTTAGAGAGCCACGTTTCTTACTCCGGATTAGCTATAAAAGATAGATATAAAAGCAGCTATGTGAAGACTGCTAGATACACAAACAGTAGGCTTTAGAGATGTTGGAACATCCTAAACTTTACAATATAAGAGGTACTGTGAAATACTTGTGCTGGTTTGGGGGGTAGCTGTGAGAAATAAATGGCCTGCTTCTAATAGATAATGTAAGAAATTTCTTAGCCAAACCCAGCCAGACACTTAAAGCTAACTGAGCGTTACTATTAAATTCTAGACCTAAAAATAGTCAAAATCTGAATGGAGACACAAATCCTTTTCAATAACTGTTGCTAAATTCTAGTGAACCGTACTTCTCTGAAAGGAAAACAGCCGTGCATTGGCTGGCTTTGGCAGAACAGAAGAGATTTTGCTTTCTCAGATCTGCTGACATGTTTATCRGGATAATGTGGATGAGTCCACCACGGTTGCCAATACATCACGCAGTGGCGGTAGAAGCTAGAAAATGATCTGAAAAGCTATGACAAGCTCCGTGCCAGCATGTGATGGGCTGTTCATCACTCTTCCTGCACCGCGAATTGCGCTTTGGAGGAAGATATGACCTAGCAAGCAAGCCAGTTTGCTGCCTGTGGCCTTGAGAGAAGAGCAGTAGGGGAAGCGGGTTTATTAAGGATAATACAGTCAGTTGTATGCAGAGTAGCTGAGAGACTGGGATGAAAAAAGCTTGGGAGAAGGGGGCTAGGGCTGAGAAGGAACTGGGCATGGGCAAACTTTGCTGCGAGGGGAGGGAAAACCAGACACCCAGCAAATGGTCAACACTGGAAACATCCCCAAAGCATTGGCAGCAAGCGGGAAAATATTGCAATTTAACAACCAGTGCATTAAGTGCAGTTGTACAATCAACACATGCACGAAGCAACCCCAGAATGGTACTGGAATACCTAGGCTTGAGCCTCAAAGGGTTTTTATTTTTTAAAAGCCTGAAAAATCTTYGCATCCCATGTGTGCTAATTCTTCCGTAGCATCCAAGGTCTGTATTCCTTGGGCAGAACAGAGAGAAAGTGCAGGGACAGGATCTAATGATGAAAAATGCCCCTTGCCTTTGACTTTTCACTTCTCTCAGTGTTTGCTGGAAAATAGCAGATTTTCTTGGCAAATGTCATCAACAGAATATTTGGGTTTGAGCTTGCTCTAATGGAAATGAACTGTGCTGTGCCTCTTAAGCCTGTTGCACTCTCATATGATTTCACCACTTTGCAATTCAGCTCTCATGATAACATTTAACACGCACTTGCTAAACCGCTCAGTGCAAAGGTGGCACAAAGTCCACTTAAGAATAGCATTGTCCATAATCTGCTTCTGGATGGTCTCGCTCTTATAAAAACACAATCAAATAACACAAAGGGCTGAAATGTTGTAACTTTTAGGGTAAGGAGTGGAAATTTATTGACAGTGCTAATATGATTTAGCAACTTGAGCAAAATATCATGCGGAGCTATCTTTTAGTTCTCTTGCATTGTGTGAGTTTTACTTTGTCAGTTGTTTTAAAACACAACCAGCAATTTCTGGGAATGCTGAGTTAAAAAAAAAAAAAAGTGGGGGAAAAGAAAAAAAACTTATCAARCATTTCTGTAGTTCAGTAAGCATGATTAATCCACGTCAGCAAGACTGAACCAAAGAGAATTCAGTGACCACTTGATATTCAGTAACATTTTTGTCTAAATATGRGTTAAAATGCCACAAAAATGGGATCTAGTCCTAAAACCCTGACATGTAAAGTTCTTACTGCCTACACAGCTGGGCTTAGGGTCAGACTGGGTTTTTTTTTTGTTTTTGAAAAATGCAAGTGCTAGTGAAAAAGGAAAGGGTCACCAGGGCTTTTGCACAACTTAAAGGAATGTGGAGCAAGAACCACCCTAAAGGATTGCCTGAACCCCAAACCTGTTCTTCACACCCCATTTGACCTGCTCATGAGCACACTCATGAGCAGACTGCTGTGGTCTGAACTACAGGAGGTGCAAGGCTGGTGCCGTGGCAGGCAGGCGCCCGGGTCATTTTTGCCCTACCCAAGATGTTCGTCCAGGCTTGGGCAGGAGGAAAGTCCTCGCTGCTGCAAGGTGCCACGGAGCTGGGCCGGTCTTCTGACCCTGCCATAAACGTCACAGTGCCTCCTACCATTTGCTGAATATTCATTAAAAAAAACCTCTTAAAGTTTCTTCTCCTTCCTGTCCGGAGTTGTGATGGGCACACACAGCTTACAGTTCCTAGTGATAGTTGGAGAAGGAGAGGACAGCAGCAAACAAATTGATGGGGACAACAGCACTGCAGCCACTGGAAAGGGACCCGTTACAATGGCACCTGCAGACACCGATACGGGGTGGAACGGCGCCCACAAATTGTTGAACGGGTCTGGGACTAGCTATACCACAGACAAAAGAACCTGGAAAAAGACTGAATATCCCCTATCTTGTCAGGACACTGGTACGTAATTAATAGCCCCTGTACAAATGTTTGCCTCCTGGATCCCAGCAGCGAGAGTTCCTTGGTGGAACACAGCATTTTCACGAGGACGTTTCTGGTTTTGTTCGAGAGCTGGGGGAGGTTCGAAAGCTGAAGCTTAATCATCTTTGCCACCAAAATGATTAGTTCCGGTACCTTAATGAAATGCCAAATTCTCTTTCCAGGCTCTAAGGCAAGAAGAGTCTTACATGGACTTGACGCCAGGCAGCGGAGCTCTCCAGCTGCTCCTAGAGAGCCACGTGAGAGCATTCAAGGAAAAATACTGTTTTTCAGGCAGTTTATTATCAAGCGATGTAGGGCTGGGAGGCAATAATCTCATACAGCCCACTTTCTCTGAACGGGAACATCTCTAGGAATCATAAGCAACCGCGGGCTGGATTTTAGTAGCTCCACGCTCTTCTGTAGCTCTACCTCCCTCCCGCTTTTCGTGGTGCTTGGATGCTGTTCGTGCACGTGATGGAGCAGGAAGGCAGCAGCTGAGATAACAGAGGATCTGCCCCCGGCCCCAAGGTTTCTGCAGTCCTCAGCAGCCCGTATGAACAGGAAATTACCCAGCTATAAATTAGTAACTAGTCAAATACACCAAAGATTTCTGGTTAGCTGGAACGCATGCTGAACTTCCTCTGAGACTCCAGGGTGGAGTCCCAAAAAGCCGGATCCCAAAGCGGGAGCGGGATGCTGCAGTCGCAGGTGGAAGGGATGGCTCTCCGGAGAAGGTGCCAGTCCCTCCATCGGTTTGTGTTTCATGACGCTGCTGCCAGGATCCCGCAGCCGCAGAGGTGCTCRCGGCTCTCCCGGCCAGACCCTCGCAGACCAGCCAAATGGCAGATTGTGCTGAGAGGCTTCGTGGACTGGAAAGGGGATTTTTGGTCTGTTCCGTCAAAGCAAGTGCAAAACAAAGGACATTTCAGAGCAAGTGATTTCTCCTGGGCATACTGCAATCTTCCACATCCTAAACAGAAAACACGCCGCAGAGGGGGACTTGCAAGGTGGGAGCATGGGTCCATCTGGGCTGTGCTCTGGCTGTTTGAGCTGTTTAACTCCTTCAGAGTAAAACTCTCCTTGCAGAGGTCGGGCTGGCAGAGCACGGGCCTGACAACGCCGGGGCTTCAGCAGCTGAGTCTTCCACAAGCTTGAGTCCGCCTTTGCTGTGCCAGGATGCTGCAAACGCTGCGGCAGAACGGGGACCGCGCTCTACCCGAGACCAAGGCGCTGCCGTCTAGGAGCAGAAGAGGTCAAGGCCCTCGCAGGGATGGATCAGAGGCAAAGGAGATGGTGGAGAGCTAGTTAAAGGAGAAAAATGCGCACGCTATCCACTGCCATCTCGGCAGAGAGGCGGCAGCAAGGGCTGAGGCAAGCAAAGGGCAACCAGATCTGCACGCAGAGCAGCCCGGGATGGCCAGCCGATGCAGCGAGCGTGCATGTGTGCACCGTGGGCTGTGTGCACCGTGGGCTGTGCGTGCAGGCACCACGGTCTGTGTGTGCTCCGTGGGCTGTGCACGCACCGCAGTCCGTGCAGAGCTCGCTCCTGATACAGCCGGCGGCAGGATGATCAGGAGACGCCGTCACCATGGCCCTGCCCGGCCTCTGCGTGGCTGCCAGGAGAAACCTGCCTACCCCAGCAGCATGTCAGTCATCCTCAACTCATGATGTTTGGAATATTTTTTCCTGGCTGGCACTAGCAGGCCAGCAAGACGGCAGCTCTGCAGAGAACCAGCTTGTAATTTGAAACAGATATCTTCTCAAAATATGTCTGATCTGTACCACCTAGTCTATTTTCAAGCAAAGACAACCGCACAGAGAAAGATGTGATCAGGGGGCTTTAATTAGAAGATAAAACCTTCCATTAAAGCTAGGTGCTGGGTGGAAATTGCTACATTTTCACATTCTGTTTATGGCTACATTCTGTTATCGCCTTGCTTAAAAAGTGCTGCAATTACCGTCTATTTTTAATGAGCACTGCTGGAGCTGATATAAATACATCACCAGAACATCTTGCAGGCAACACACGAAAGTCCCTTTTCCCTCCAGAAGTGCTGTGTTATTCATTTGCATCGTAGATTCGTGACTAGACACATTTAACAGYGTGAGACAAAGTGCTTCTAAAACGTGGTGTTAGATCCACTGCACCAGACGARGCCCCGCGCGCCCCTCGCTAAATCCAGGGCAACCCTGGCCTCAGACCACGTAGCTGGCTGTTGGCGTGTTTCTGGTTTGCTGTAAAAACATAACAACCCAAACAGTGTTCCTGTCCACTCTCAAAAGAACAGACGTAAATAAAATCCTCCTTTTTTCCCCACTCGGCTTGTTTAGCAGTCTGCAGACACAGACGTGCAGCGGTTTCCTGGGCCCTGGCTGCCTGGGCCAGCAGTGGTGGGGTTTCTGCTGGCGTCTGGGCGTGCAGGGAAGGGCAGCGGTTGCAGCTCCCAGACGTGCAGGAAAGGCCCCACGCTCGCCTCTGCACGGTCTGCACAGCTCTGGCGTTACACCGCAGCTTGGGCATCATGCTGCATCTCTGGGATTGCGCTGCGTCTTTGGGATTGCACCACATCTCTGGCATTACTCTGCAGCTCGGGCATTGCACTGCATCTCTGGGATTGCACTGTGTGTTTGGGATTGCACTGCGTCTTTGGGATTGCACCGCGTCTTTGGGATTGCACCACATCTCTGGCATTACTCTGCAGCTCGGGCATTGCACTGCATCTCTGGGATTGCACTGTGTCTCTGGCACTGCACCATGGCTCTGGCATTGCACCGCAACTCTGGCATTGCACCATGGCTATGGGATTGGACCTTATCTCTGGCATTGCACCTT
This sequence comes from Apteryx rowi, assembly GCF_003343035.1. Lineage (NCBI taxonomy): Eukaryota > Metazoa > Chordata > Aves > Apterygiformes > Apterygidae > Apteryx > Apteryx rowi. The sequence goes on from NW_020448752.1 coordinate 506,356, forward strand.
GTCTCTGGCATTGCATCACGGCTCTGGCATTGCACAGCAGCTCTGGGCTTGCACCTTGTCTCTGGCATTGCACCACGGCTCTGGCATTGCAGCCGCATGCTGCAGCGAGCCGGGCCCTAGTTATCCAATGCCTGGCCAGTGCTATAGGCCAGGACCTTCCCTGCCCGAGGAGACCTTGGGAACAAGGGTGTCCTTGGCAATCGCTAACACTCAGACGTATCCTCCAGCATTTCCTGACTCCGCTTTGAACGTGTGTGGCTGTGGTGGGGTGCAAAATGACTCTGTCTCACCAGCTTCCTTCCCCACTCCCAGGCTTTCCTAGCCTTTGAGGAGGTGATCGGCAACCRCGGAGAGGCAACAGAGGCGAGCATTGTGCCCGCCGTCGCGGGGTCCCCCCCGAGCCGGAGAGATCTCCACGGTTTCCATGGGGCTTTGTCTGCGGCTCGTTCCCTCTTCCAGGGTCTCCGTCTTCCCCAGCCCTTCGTGGCTGTTTGTCYGCAACCGCCGACGTGCAAAGATATTGAGCCTTAAGTCTTTCCTGCGGTGAAAACCCCCCTCACGCATATCCTACGGCTTGTGGCCTGTTAGGGCAATTAATTAGGGCAATTCACGCCCGCGCACCCAGTCATTAAGAGGAGAGGCGGCTCGAAGGACGTGCAGACCCCGGGCGCGGAAAACGCCCCGCCGCGGCCCTCGGCGGGAAGACGGCGGCGGGGGCTCGTCCCGGCGGGACATTTCTGGCTGGGAACATCCCCTTCCCCAGGCTTGAAACGCGGCATTCAAACCGATAATTAAGTTTTTTTCATTTTTCTTCTTTTTTTTCTTTTTGGTGTCTGACCCCTGAGCTCTCCGCTCGCTCTCGGGTCGTGGCCTGCTCCGGTGCCGCAAGCTGACTCTTTAATGCTTTAATACCGGCAAGSCGAGGTCCTCACCGGCCTCCGGGGTTTCCACTGCACCGTGAACCATCACCAGACCTTCAGGGACACCACGAGAGCCGGCAGCAGTCCTCGCCTAGCTAGAAAGGACCTACTTCAGCACCCGGCTTAACGCTAAATCCTAACCCCCCGATCCTGAGGTCTAGCTTTTCCGTTCCACATCCGAGCGCTTCAAGTCGCACTGTAAAAGCGGCCGGAGCTGGTCCAGCCGAACGGTGGGAATAGGACGTCAGCGAACGAAGCCTGCCACGGGGACGAAGAGCGCCTGGTGCACGACGGGATGCTCCCGGCCCCTCGCTTGCCCCCTGGAAGGGACCTTCCTATTTCCAGGGTGCAAAGCGGCTGGGAAATCGTGAGAAAGCCTTGCCGCGCGTGGCCAGATCCCATCGGCAGCGGGCTGGGTCGCACGCGGTGTCGTTCAGGAGCGATAGGAGCTTTGTGGAAACCAGCCGGCTTGACCGAGCACCGCTGGACCTTTCCCCGTAGCTCCCATCTCCGTGTTTGCCGCATGTGCGTGCAACGTGGGGAAGCAGAGCGAGCGCCAGGGAAGCAGCTCCTCTTGCACCTCGCAGCCCGGCCCGGCTTGGGATGCAGTTTGGGAAACCCTCCCGGCACGTACGGGGAGAAGTCCCGTGGCCTGCACGGTGTGGGGTGGGCTGATGTGGGACACAAGGCGCCGGATGGTCTGGGTCCCCCTAAGCGCGAGGGATTTGGGGATCAAGCATCGCTCCGCCATCCCGGGGCGGTGTTTAACCTGCGCTCCGTGACCGTGCTGCCGCCCTGCAAAACCCTTGGCTCTGCCTGCCGGGAAAACTCTCGTTCGAGCCTGGGGTTGAGCTTCGCAGATAGCTGCGACTCTCTTTTCCGCACGGTTGCTGGCGGGCTGATGCGCCGCCGCTTGCTCCGTTTATCCCAGCCCCTCCGGGAACCGCAGTGCCTGAGATGCCGTCTGCGTCTCCGGTTTCTGTTTGAATATTTTGCTCGTGGTTTCTGGCTGTCTGAATCCCTCCAGGGTCCCCGAAAACGAACAGCTCCTGCTGCCGCCGGCGGGCTCCACCTCCACCAGCACGTCTGCCCGCACCTTCAGGCCGGGGCAGCGAGTTTATGCGCCGCCTGACTCTGTTTTGCAGCCAATCTGAAAAATAACAGCACAAGAGCCCCCGTGCAATGCGGGAAATATTGCCGCGGGCGATTGCTAAGCCCTGGGGAGCCGATTGGGGCTGGGTCGTACCGGAGCAGACTTGGTGTTTTGGAAGAGCAGCTCCCTCGGCACGGTGGGCGCAGGGGTCCGAGGCCCCGTGGTCAGCGCCTCAGCCGCAGCTTTGCTGCCAGGATGGATCTGACCAACGCTCTGCCCGAAACCGCACGTTTTTATTCTTGAGGCCCCTTCACCAAGATATCAGACACACACGTGCAGAGCTTAGGCTGGATTTCTGCTCCCGCTGTAACCCCCGCTGCCAGCAGTAGCTGGGCCAGGCTGCAGCTCAAGTGTGGGGTTGAGTTGTTGGCTTTTGATGCCAGCCCTTTCCGAAAGGTTCTTCGAGTGATGATAAAACAGAGTGCACGAAACTGCCTGCAAGCAGCTCTTCCCGCGCTGCAAACGGTGGCTGTGCGATGGTTTGTACCCGATCCGCAGCCGGGCCGGTGCTGCAAAGGCGCTGCAAAGGGGGACCAAGGGCTGGGGCTCTGCGGCGGCACGTTGCAACCTCTCAGTAYGAGTTTCCAAGTGATCTCTGTACCGACGATACGTGGCCTGGGTGAACAGCTTCCRCGGAAAATGCTCACTGGGACGTTTAAGTTGGTGGCTGGAAACTTGTTCCATTAAACCGGTATAAATGTGCCTTACTATCGCCTGCTGCAAATTGCTATTCTGGGTCAAAAAGCAACTGGAATGTTCGGAATGATTAGGAGAGGAACAGAAAACAAAGCCGAGCGCCGGTATAAATCCATCTCAGATATCACCTCTCCCCCTCAGCCCTGCGATCTCAGACACAGCGGAGCTAGGAAAGGTACAAAGAAAGTGGTCRGAGGCAGAGAACAGCTTCCGGACGGGGAACGCTTAGATACACCAAGGCTCTTCTCCCTAAAAAAAAAAAAGGCAAGCGAGGGAAACTGTAGTACTGGCCTAAAAATTGCAAAAAGGGCAAAAAGAAGCTGACTAAGGAAGGGCTATTCGGCGTCTCATAACGCCAGCATTTGGGGGCACAGACAAATAGCCAAAAGCAAATTGCAAAAAGCAATAGTGGAAGAAAGCCCCGGCGAATGCTCTTAAAGATACAAGTGGCTCCGGCAGTCCCTGCAGCGTGGGTTGGGGCTGGGGGGGGGGAGAGGACGGCGACAGGTCCCCCTCCTCCCTAGGGACGTGCTCCTGACCCCGTACGGGCGCTCCGACATTTTTAAACCATCAGAGGTATTATTTTGGGAAGCCGGCGGCTGGTTCGGCTGACCCGAAATAAAACGAAAAGGGCTTTTTTGCAGGTTGCGCGGCTGCCTCTTCCCGGAGCCCCCCACTGCGGGCGTCCCRGCGGGGGGCTCCACGGACAGCCGGCTGCTGCCACCTTCCGGGTAGGGGACCGCCGTCCTGCCGTGCAGCGCTGGCCCCCCCTCCCCAAAAACCCCACAGGAGCAAAACCAGCCCGGCTGGAAAAACAAAACTTGCAGGCGGTGGTTAAAGAATTAAGCCTGACTGCTTCGGGCTGGCTTTGCTAAGCCAAACGAGCACCTTCCCCGCGCAGCCGGGCTCCGCGCAGCGCCTAACCCGATGCTCAACAACAGGGATAATTTTAGAGATAATTATTCCGCTGTTTTGGTAGTGCGGCAGAAAGGGGTATTTTATGCCAGTTGGAAGCACCGATGCTGTGCCTGCTCCCAAAATGGTTTTAGCATCAGGGTTACGCATTTTGGCTACTCCCAAATTTGGYGCCTTTCCGCGCAAAGCCGGTTTCTTCCCTTGCTTCATGCAAATTCACTCAGCCCTCTGGGGGAATCAAGCTGGAAAAAAAGGGCGTAGCTTTTATSATTAAGTCCTCAATTTTAATTTAAGCAGTCCTTAAAACTAATATAAGGTGGAAAACCGCTGAAAAACAGCTACTTGGAGAATATCGGGGCACRTTCTGAGCACCCTGGTAATAGCTGCACGCTCGTCCTCTCTCTCGAGGTGAACGGCTCCATCCCTTTGCAAGCTACTGTAAGAAGTTTTAGCGTGTTTTTTTACTGAGTCTGCCACCTTTTGTCAAAATTTGCAGCAAAGGTGCAACTGAAATCAGGGCCGTTGCCATTTGTGACAGCAGTATTTCTTGTTCATCTGCCAGGTTACCTGTGCATGGTTCGCATTAAGAGATTATGTCTTTTCCTMGGTTAATTAGCCTGGAAATTTGTGCTCCTTCTGCTTTGGACGTACTCAGAGGCAGGTCCGCCCTGGCAGCTTGCTGATAACGTTAAAAGCAGAAGCGATCCCAGCAAAGATTTCGCAAGGGGCCTATYGAAAACCCTCCCGCGGCTTTCGCTGGGTTTTGGAGCCAGCTTTGGGCGCAGCAAACTCTGCTTGCACGGCTAAGCCAGGGCCCCTCCGCTCAAAGGACGTTTTTCAGAAAAAAAAACCCTGTTATTTTTACACAGCTGTTTCTCTGACCGTGCCGAGGCGCGAGGCCGAGCTGCGGCCGCGGCCGCCCGTGCAGCCCGAGCGTACGGYGCCACGCGCTCGCGGAGCCGCTCCCAGCAGGCTGAACATCCGCCAAGCGCCTGTCGAAGGACGGTAAATAACTGGATGCTATTTTTGACCTTTGTTTTTTTTATTATTTTTTTTTATTCAGTGCGTTGTTTTTTTTTATTATTTTTTTTTATTCAGTGCGTTGGACTCGTACATCACCGCTTAGTAAACTAATAACATTTCACGAATTCCTACAAAACCCACTCCAAGTCCAGTCTCTTGTTAAAGACACTCGGTGTAAAACGTAAAGCGATCTATCAAATATTTTTTTATATTATAAGTATAGCTTAGGGCGCAGGAACAGGCTGTGTCCAGTGCGTTCACAGTGTTGGGTTGCAGCAGCGGGTGGAAAACGGATTAGTGACTCACGGCTGGYGCAGGGCTTAGTCAACAAACGTCTAGATCCAGCTCATTAGCTTCTCAGCCAATTTTTCTCGGACTGCGGTGTAGCCTGGCCTCCTTCCCGCAAGCGCTAGTGCGATTACGCTGCTGCTCCGAGCGGGGCTGGAGCTGCACCTACGAAAGCCCTAATGCAGACGTACCGCAGCACTGGAAAAGCTCCTCCGGAGCGGGGCAGCCTGTCTTTGCTCCACGGCAGGGAAAGCCACGCCAACAGCATGCACTCCTTACCCCATCCCCGAAACCGGGCCGGCAGAACGGCCGGAACAGAAACGCAAGGCCTGACCAGGCGGGCAGGGAGAGACGTTTTCAGGAGCGGGGTCGTACACAGCAAACTTTAGGGCAGGGACCCCGGCCCGTGCCAGAAACAAGGCGTTGGGGTGGAAGCTGGGGAACGGAGCATCCCCTTCCCACGCTCCTCTCCCCGTTCGGCTTCCCAACAGGGCGGAAGAGCCGACGCGGCGGCATCGATCCTGCGCTCGCTCGCGACGCAACCCAGGGAAGGGCTCCACGGGCACGTCGTGAAGCTGCTCCCCCCCTTTCCTCTCGCCCTACCCCTGGGAAGCACATTCGGCTCTGCTCATGCCCCCTCCCCACGCACGGCCCCCCCCGCCCCATGCCCTGGCCCTGCATTTCTGGCTGCCTCGTCCCTGCCCTCGCTCAGCTCGCTCGCTCTGGGTGTAAGGAAGGAGAGGGCACGTTGCCAAATTAGCTATCTCGGAGGAAATCTATGGAGTTGTATTGAGCCGCCCGTTCCGGGGCCCGGACCGCTGCGGGCCGTCCCCGTGCCGAGCGCGCGGTGCTAAGGCATGGTGACCGTCCGGCCAGCGTTCCTCGCCGCTGTAAAGCGCCGCTTATTCCTCAGACCAGAGAACCTCTCATCCAGCGTCAGGCTGGTCTGCAGGGGAAAGGGAGAGCGATTCAGTGCCGAGTCTCACGGCAAAGCACGGCCAAACTCGTAGCGGGGTATGGATTAGAGCCCATCAGTCAGGACGGCGCTTCGCAGCCGGTTAGTCAATCAAACCACCCGTCACACGGAGACGAGGAGCTCGACAGGCTGTGTGCAGCTGGAAAACCTCCAAGCAGTGCCCAGCCCCGAGAGCCAGGGCATCCTCGGCAAGGACAGGAGCAAGCAGACGGCATCTGAGCACCAGGCATCAAGGAAAACCCAACCATCCAGACAAGAAGCGCTGCCAGCGATGGATGGTGGCGCGGGACTTCCGACCTGCTCCGTACCGGGGCCGTACTTCAGCGTACAACGTGGCACCGAGAAGGTCACCCAAGCAAAGAGGGAACATAGCCCAGAGGAAGCGTCGCGCGTCTCTGAGGAGCAGGGAGCGCACGGAGCACCACCGAAACGTCCTCCCCCGGCCAGGACCGCTCACAAGGAGCCGGAGCATCCTCCCGCTCCAAGCAAGCACCAGGACAGACCAAGAGGGGCCAGCAGCACGGGAAAAATTAGGCTGAGTCAAGTTGCTGAACAGTCTTCTCAGGCACCTTCAGTTTTGGGAGCAACCTGGAGGATTTTCCTCCCGGCTTACGTTAAATAAAGCTAACCGGCAGCGCTGAAAACCTGAGCGTGACGTTAACAGATTAGCGACGTGGCTGCTGCAGGGTGCAAGGTGCCGCACGCGTCCCGTCGACTTTCCTCTACCTGGTTGGCCATGGCGCGGAAGTTGAACCGCAGCAGCACTCCCTTCGGCTGGGGCTTGGCCGCCCGCGGCGGGGGCCTCGGGCTCCGCAGGAACGGCCGCTTGCCTCCGGCCCTGGGGAAGGCACAGAGCACCTCGAGCACCTGGAGTCGTCCAGGCGGCTAAGGCAGCTCGCGCGCTGGCGGCGGCAAGCGTCGGCACCCGCCCTCGCTCCCCTCTCGCCTTCCTTCTACCCCGGCTCCGGCGCGCGCACCGGCTCCGCACGTCCAGAGGTGCCACAGCCGGCTCCCGCGCCCGGCCTGACAGCGCTCCCATTTCCCCATTAGCCTGGATAATGAGCAAACAACAAGGTAATTACAGCCTCCTTTCAGATAAGCCGRAAGCAGAGACACCGTTTGCTAACCGTTTCGGCTCTGAACCGTTCATTCTGCTCTCGCTGTCAAAGGAGCGAAGCTGCAGCGATGCTAAAGGGATTTGCGACGGCTTTTGTAGGGCTCCTGTCCTAACGAATCGCCTCGTTTACTCACGCGCTGCTCTGGCTCGCCTGGGGATTAGCCACAGACACCGTCAGGACCGCTCCGGGGCTGGGTTTCACTTGCCACCTGCCAGGACGGAGAAACGCATCCAGCTTTGATTCAAGCGCTAACGAGCAAGTCATGCTTGCAGCGCGCCTTTTTCATCAATTACCTTCTCATCCTCGGTCGTTTCCCGTCTCCAACTGCATTCATTTGCTGTGAAATAAAAAAAGAAAATCAATTAAAGAATTACCTCTCAGGAACAGCAATTGCTTTTCGAGTATTTCATTTGGGAAATGCAAATACAAGCTACAAGACCTGCTTCTATTCACCTGTCCAGGTTTAATTTGCTTAATGCCGGAATATTAAGCTGCATAAAAAGAGCTGTTGGCCCTGCCCTGCCAACAAGTCCCTAGGAATATATTCGCTGTTAGAAACAGCCACCTCTCCCAGGTGTTTCTGGAAGCAAAGAGCCAGCTGGGCCTGGGCTGGTAAAACCGAAGGGTTGTCACGTTCAGCAGGTTGCACAGAAGACGTCTCTATACTGACCCCTCTCTGGAAGTTGGCCTTGGAGTAGCGCTGCTGCATCCGTTTCTGCTGGAAGCCTGGTCCCCTGTTCAGCACGAAAGGCCTGCTGCGAACGSGGGAGAGAGAAAAGGACGTCAGCGAGCGAGACGCCAGGCCTCTCCTGAAGCCTAACGCTGAAATGCCCGACCGAGCTTGGTATTACAAAGCACGCGAAAAAACAAATTAAGATATATGTTACCAAGTTCAGCCCAACAGGTTTTTCTACCTCCAAAGAATTTCGGTGGAACTAGTTTTCCTGCTCAAACGAAACAACAACTTTTGTTTGTTCTCAACTATTTCTATTAAAAACGTCACGGAATAGAATCCCAGAAAAAAATCTGGTCAGAAGGGACCTCTGGAGGTCATTCGGTCCCTCCTCCGCTCAAAGCGAATAAGACACCGACCCTGAGCTTCCTTTGCCCAAGTATTTTGACAGTCGGGCCATTTTATCCGAATAGAAACAGCAGCAGGAAGCTTCTGACCCCCTCCCGCACCGCTTTCGGCCGCAGACACCTGCCTTCCCGGATCCCTGCTCGGGCAGGGACTCTCCGACCTGCGCTGCAAACCCGCCTCGGAGCACACAGGGAGCGGGACGAGGCAGGCACTGAAATTCCGCGGTCCAGGACACGCAGCGATCTCAGCCGGCCTCAAAACCTAGCCAGGAGGAACAGCGGCAGCCTTAGCTCGGAAGCGTTTCGTTTGCCGAGCCTAGGAGCCTGGGTGCGGAGAGCCGGGCTCAGTAACGGCTCCGGGCTGCAGCGTGAAGGAGTCTCTCTCCCTGCCTATGCCTTAAGCTGGGACCAGGCTGGAATTTACATTTCCCGCCTTCATAGAAAATCAGCGTTATTCACTTATTAACTTATTAACCATGAGCACACAGGCTTTTTATCTCCGAGTTCTTTCCCAACACCCTCCGGGGTGTTCCTCTCGCACCGCGTGCCCTCACCGCCGCAGCGGCTCACAACGGCAGAGGAGCCCCAGAAGACGCCCAGGAAATTGCTGCAAACCAAAAAGGCCGGAGTGACCACGGCTTTTACCTTCTCCCCGCGGCGTGGGTGCCGGCAGCTGCTGCTCCGAATCCCTTGGGGCCCAGCGGCGGCCGCCTCCGTGCCTCCAGCTGCTGCCCGCTGCTACCGCTTTTGGCGAAAGCGTCGTCGCTCTTGTGACCCTGGGAGAGCGGCGAGAGCGCAGCGGTCACCGGCGCGCCGTCTCCGGCCAGGGGGGAGCGACCGTCCTTCCCCGCTGGAAAATCTGAGCGTCCCCCGCTGCCCTATCCAGGGGGAAGCTCAGCTGCTCCCAAGCGCGCGTTTGGAGAGCTGCCGGTGCGGCGGTACCTTCGCGGCTCACTGATGCGTTCGGCACCGCTCGGGATGGTTTCCAAGGGGTTTTAGCCCGGCCCTGCACGCTCTGCGTTACCTGTATTTTCACTCACCACTGTTTCTCCTTTGCAACTTTTGCAGTCTTAAAACAGCACAACTCTGCTCTGCAAATGGTGGGGGGGGTTGTTCGCCTTTGAGATTTCCTTAATGGGAGACTGATTCCTAGCTAAAATTTATTAAAACCAGTTCTCTTCCATGGTCTTTTGCATTTACAGCAGGAATATAGCTACTGAGCAGTGTTTCTTTTCAACATGKGGATTTGTTCTATACCGCTGTCAACAAGCGGTATATGTGCACCAATTCCCATGTATGTGAATACAAGTAACAGGAAGAACATTTCGTTCTAACGGTGCAGAAATACCAACAACAACAAAAAAGTCTGCAGAGTGCAAATTGTGCACAAGCCAAGCTTTATAGCTTGGCTCAGGTTTTGTTTGGTCACCGACTCGTTCTCATTTGGACATGCACATTGCCAGGTCTGAGCTCTGGAGTACGGAGCACACCAGAAAACACCTGCTCAGGGGTGTAGGTCCTCCTGCTGTTCCTTGCACAGCTGCTCCGTACTCTATCCAGAGTATTTCCGTGGGACAACCACCATCGCTCTGTTACTACCCACTAAGTAAGATGTGTTTCCACGGTCTTCCCACTTGGTTTATTTCTGCAAAATGGAAGCTACCATAGAATTATGCCTCCTAGCAACTACTAATTACTTTCTGTTAATATCCAGCCACGCTCAGTACATAACCTGAGTCATCGCAGTCTGTCTTTTCAGGAATAACCACACTTCATGCTCATGCACGCTCAGTTTAGGGCTCTCTTATTTATACTCTCAGGGGAYGGTCATTTCATGTGGCATCAGGTTCACCACTTTGGTGGGTTTTCTGAAAGCTTACGGAGCATACATGACATCCTAACTGAGCAGATTTCCACCAGGGCAGAAGAAAAACACCTCTTCTCACAGAGGACTATCTACCTGCTGGATTTCCACCTTCTACTCCAAGCCAATTTAATTTTAGAGATACTCAGAAGGAAGCTGTAAGAATTACTTTAATGGTGAACACATATCTTCTTCCCCATCTCCTGGGTCTTAAAAATAACTGAAAAATCGAATGAAAATGTTTCAGTCATTTTTGAAGTGTTTTTGAGCAGAGACAAGACCTGAAAATTTAAGCTTGAAAAAGTGAAAGCCAAGAATGACAAAAAAAAAAAACGCATTTTACACTGAAGCACCCGGGCAATCTGACCTACAGCCGTCACGGCGCTGGGAATCGGCATCCCTGGGGAAGGCTACCCACTTACTAGTGAAAATATGGCTCTGAACCAAAGCCCCATGAAGTCGACAACAGGCTGCCTTCTGACTTCAGCGGGCTTTGGAAAATGCTCTGTGTGGAGGAAAAATAATGGAGAATCTTAACCCACTTCCTGTAAATGCTAATAGTAAGATGAGATGACAGGCAATCTGTTTTTATGGAAGGATTTTAAAATCTTTTAAGAACACATTTTTAAGACCTTTTTTTTTTTTTTTTGGAAAACCCATTGGAACAGATTCAGTAAAAAAATATACCGAGTCTTAAGCTTACAAACCCAACTGGAAAATTGCTGTTTTATATGCATACGTGCCGTGCTCACCTATGCATACAAATGCGATGTGCAAGCACATAAAAGCCTGTGCCTGTAYATTTATTATGCAGATTGTTCTTTGGGGTGATCCGGCATCATAAAATCCAGCTGATTTGTACATGACATGTGGGAACAGCTGTACCTTCATTATTGCCCCCACCTCTTGAGCGGACGCCTGGCGATTTAGAGGGCTCACTCCGTTTAACGCGGCAGCTGCTCTTCTCCTGGGACCGGGCACAGTRTTCCTGAATTGCCTTCTATTGTACTGTTGTTGCCCAAAGCCTCTTCTGAAGCGGTTAGGTCCTAAGAAAGGAAACACTGGTTTTAGCATCCTTCGCCACTTGATTTAGGAAAGCAGTTTTTCAAGCCCTAACCAGGTTAATTCGTATGATCTAGAAGTATCTATATAAACAGTGACACAGGAAGCACAGTAATTTCTTCAAGGAAAGGAAACTAATTTCCCAGAACAAAAAACGATCCATCTTTCCAATGTCTCCCTCTAACATAACTACGACAGGTAGAACTGACAAACGTTATTTCATTTGAAAGAAAACAGAAGAGAAGAGCCTTCCGCAATTCTGATTCCCCAGGCAGGCAGGAACCCTCGCATCAGGAGACCCGTCAATCTGCTGCCAGAGCTCCCGGGGCTGTGAATTAACTGCGAAACGGAGAAGGCTTTCGCTACAGCGACGCGCGTGACTCAAGCCTCCAGAAGACCAACCCACGGCAGCCGGGAATAGCTCACGCTGTACTACTTGATAAGCGAAGGCTGGCCTGGAATTGCTCTCCTTTTTTCCCTTTAAACCGGACACACCCTTACTTACTGCATGTATTGAATGCGGCGCCTTTTGCTGCCGTTTTAACGGTGCAATACGCACCTACAAAGAGCCCRTCTTACATCTAACTTTTCCCCCCCCCGTGTCTGTTCGTGATTTTTAAGCGTCCCGAAGCGGCGAGCGAAAGGAAAGCACTCCGTCCTTCCGAGGGAAGCACGCTGCATTATAGCCTAATTACTCCATACGATAAACTTCTGTAGTCATAATTAAGCAGACATTTCCCGAGGAGCTGTCTCGGGGAAACGTGCGTACACGCTCGCAGGGCTGTATAAATCGTTAGCATGGGCGCAGTCAAAGAAAAGGCATAAAGCAGTGAATTGCAGGGGGGAGTAACACAACGTGGCTAAAACCCTGCACGCCACAGAGCAGAACCTCAGCGATGCAAAGCACAGAGCGGTTAGACGTATATATTGATCCTGTACCATCGATTCCTACATCCCAGCAATTCATAATGACTTGGAGCAACTAGAAATGAAGCGTTCTGGGGAAGCAGTGACATTCCCGTCACGGGGCATCACCGCAGTGATTAATGAAGGCTCTAGCCCCAGGGCGTAACGCAGGTCTGCACCGGCACAGGACGCTGGCGCTGGAATACAAGGCAAAGAAGCAAAGGTGACGTGACCAATTCTGGCTCTAAAAAACGAGAAGCACCAGGACATGCCCATGGGAAGCACCTTACAAAGAGCTTTGCTCATTAAGGCAGAAGGTGCCAGGAGGTGACGCTCAGGAAAACGCAATGCTGTTCGCAAGGCCTGGGGGGGCCAGTAAAGTCGCACCCTTGCAAACGATGCACGTCGCCCGCAGGAAAAGTGCAGGTGCGTAAATGAGGCTCTCCTGAAAAACACCCAAATTTCAGCAGCCGGTATCCTCTGCAGCCAGACGTCACCTCGCCGGGTTTAACGGCCCTTTGCTCCTGCCTGGTTTTGTCCCTGCAGGTTGCTTTTCCCTTTCTCGTTCTCGTTCACGGCCACCCCGGAGCGCGCCTGGAAACCGAGGAGGGCATTTTCTTTCCAACAAGAGAGGCTGAGCTCAGCTGCCCTTCCCGGATATTTCCCCGGTGCAATGGGAGGGACGGATGCAAAAGGCAACCCCGGCTAGAAAAATCGTGCCCCCCCGCCAGTCGGCTCACGTTAGCAAGCCTCTGCTCAGCAGTGCGCTCAGGCGGATCTCGGCCAACGTGAACAACTAACCGCGGGGCCCGCGGCCTCCGAGGGACGCCCCCGCGCAGGCCAGCTGGGCACCGAGGCCGCGGTCCGTCACGTGGAGCTTGCGGCGTGACGCGCCACAGGCCCCAGCGCTGCAAAAGCTCTGGAGGGTATTTTTTAATAAAAGAGCAGTTGAACGAAGTCCACGGCATCGGCAGCTGCGGAAAATCCCCCCCCCCCCGCCCCGTTGTCTGGATGCGGCGCGCTCGGCGCCCGGTGCTGAGCACCCCCGCGCCGCCTCTGCRAGTTCGGCCTGGGAGAAGCCCCGGTGTCTGACGGACTCTCCGTGGAGGAGAGTTAAAATTGGAGTTTCTTGTCCTTAAAAAGCAGTGGGGGCATCATCCCCCCGCTTAGCGGGATGGTTTAAGCCAAATTCCAGGAGGGATAACAGCACTGTGCTTGCATGAATTCTCCCGCTGTTTTAATCAGCGTAATGCCTTTCTCCGTGCTCTGCCGTTACGGCGCTGTGCTGATCCTCGTTTTGATAACGCTTATCACGTCTCGGCCCGGGGGGGCTTCGTTTCAGCAGGGACCGAAGCAAAGGGAGCCCCCAGGGAACTGCAGGCTGAATTCCTGCCCGTGCCGAGCTTCCTAAATTGCTGCCGACATCAGCGCCAGACAGCATCGCGGGTCTCTGTACTCGGCAGGGCTGAATTCCAATTCAGTTAAACCTATGAAATACTAAGATTAGCAAAAGTCATTATATAAATGAATTTAAAAGTTCTCCTTTCTAAGGAATAACTCCGATGAAATATTCCATTGGATTTATCTGACTCTGAATGCTGCAGTCCCTTGAACGTGGATGAATATCAAATCCTATATTTCTTTTCTGGCAGAAAAATCAATTTGCAAAGGGAAATTACGAGCATTCTGTTCTAACCGGAACTGTTCTTGGTAAGGCAATACGTGGTTGCGAACGGGAATGCACGTGTGGGAAGCCGCTCAGAGACACACGGGACCTGCTCCCGGCAGCCCTATTGTCYGAACGTGCCGTACGCGCTCAAAGGGAGGAACGCAGGGACGTCGCTGCAAAAAGCCACCAAAATCTTCAGTGAAAGTGCTTTAACGGTAATTAAAAACGTAAAATTTTGAGAAATTTGGGGAAATAAAGATGGCATTTTATACAGCAGATCATTTCAGTGGGGCAGATAAAAGCTAGTGGAACCAAACCTAGATTAGCGTGCAATCACACGCTATTATAAAAAAAAAACAACACACCACAAAAATAGCACGGTTGGCAAAAATGACAAATTAGCTCCGATAACTGAGCTATCAAAGACAGTTACAGAAGGGGTATTTTAAGCGTGTTCTGGGAAAAAGAGGATTAGGAAGAGGCATAATTAAAATATGCAAAGCCAAAAGGGAATAGAGCACAGATATCGAGTCGCTTTGAATCAGTAATTCATGAGAGGCTGGAAGGGAGAGAAACGGGTGGATTTACGCTCTGAAAGGGCCCTGATATTCTATTGTTGCRGCGAGAAAAGCCATTCTGAGCCAGAGCGTATATTATACGCACGCGGGAACGAGCTCCGGAAAGGATTGAGGAGCTGCATCTTGTTATGCAGATGTGTTTTCCAGGGAAGCGCCTCTGCCGTGCCCGGCCCTCCGCCCCGGCGCGCTCACCTACCTTGCAAATTCCTCTGCATCCAGGTGCGGAAGCGGGGCCGCCCGTAGCCGTACGCCGAATTCCTGTTCTTCACCTGCTGCCTCCGCCTGTTCCCTGCCGCCTGGGCATCGCTCTGCTCTTTCTTGTGGCGTTTTATGATGTCGTCTAGATCGGAAACGGCAACGGGGAAACCCATAAAACCGGTAATTTTTACCGGCATCCATTCGCCCGTTCGGTGCTCGCCATCGGCCTCTATAAAAGCGGAGCTTGCGGTCCTGCGAGCCGCGCTGGCCCGGCGATAAAAGATTAAGCTTAGCTCAGAAAATATAGGATCAATTTACTTGGCTCCTGTGGGCTGGAGATTCGAGTGCAGCGAATTATGTGAAAACGTGGCACCGTCTGGCACGTAGCTGCCACGTGCAGCAGCGGGATTTCAGCCCCGGAGCCACGGGGCTGCTGTGACGAAAGGGGAGCACCCAGCACGGTCCTGCAGGCACCCGCAGCTCACCGGGAGCTTGTGGGGTGGTCTCCTTTCCGCTCCCGGCTCCTGGAGTCAACCCAGCTGCCCCCACGACTCTCCTCGCTGCTTTAAAACCCCAAGYGAGTTTCCAGCCCCCAGGGGTACGGCATGAAGCTCGAAGCCATAAACCTCTAGGGCTCAAAAAGCAGTAAGCAGATAAACACAATATGCACAAGAAATATCAGTAGCACTTTGTATTTTAGGTCCCACAGGCTTCAGGACTTGACTCATGATTTTCTGACCATCTGGGGTAGGTGCTGCCACCTCTCACCTCTGCGTCACCATCTCCACATCACCACAAAAGGGGGACACCAAAAKGGACCCAGCACGTCCTGCTCACGTCTCAGGACTCCCCCACCCTGGACACCTGCTAAAAGAGCTGCTGTTTGCCCTGAACAGGTCTAGGGCTTCTAACTCTTCATGCAGTTCTGGAAAACATACTCTGTTTGGCTCTTCCATGAACTAAGAGATGTTACTCGCTTTCTTTGCAAGACACCATCCCGATGCAGCTCCCATGATGCAGAGTCTGAATGAAATAACGAATCTTAAGATCTGCCTGTAACTTTTTCTTTTCCCACTGTGATTTAGCCACTTTCAGCTTAAAGCTTCTACCTCTCTTTAAAAGGCAGCTCTGGAAGTTGAGGTATGGGGACCATGCACAAACCGCTTCTAGACGCATAGCTCTACCAAGAAACCGTCCCACAGTGGCTCAAAGCCCCTCGGTTCCCAGCAAGGCGGCTTGAAATCAAGAGGGTCTTTTTAATTCAAGCTATTCTGAAGCCTGAAGGGGAAAGGCGAAGGGAAAGGGACATCTCAATAATTCAAATTTTTAAACAATTTCTTCTTTAAACCTCAAAACTTCCAGAAAATACTTAGCCAGTATTAAAACCACATCTATTAAGCTCCAAGCTGAATGTTTTAGCTTTTGCCAAATTAGCAAGGAAAGAACTGTCCAAATCAGGCCTTTTCCCAGGCAGTGGCGACTCCAGCTCCCTAATGAATCACTGGAGTGGAAGTACCGAAGCGCTACGAGCTTTCAAAGGGTGATCAGCACGAAGAGCAAACCATACCTCCAGCGGTTGTCGCTTGTCATTCTCTATCCAGAAACTCCTGTGCCCAAATTAACACAAGGCCAGGCAGAGGGAACGAGAGCAGGTATCAGAACAGCCTGCGTGACTGCCGTTGGGATTTCTCCGTCAAGTCTGCCGGGAAGACAGCGTGCCGGGAGAGCCTGTGCGATGCCCTCGGTAYGAGCGCGCGTGTGCTCTCAGCTACGCGTGCCTTTGGGACACGTGCTATTTAGAGCACGGGCAGCTTTGAAACGTGTCTGTGGGCATCGAGGGTGCAGGACGAGGAAGAGCTGGGCGCGGAGAGGAGATGAATACTCAGCTGCCCGCTCTACCCGCTTTCAGTGGTCTTGTTTGCTTAGCTATCAGTCGTTACCCTTTCTTTTGCTCCCATAAATGTACCGTAAAATGGAAAAGCAAGGGTGGGCAACACGGTTAAGTTGAGGCTGTGTAAGGGAATTCTTGTAACATGAACGCTGCCGGTCAGGGCGATGTGACAAGCCTTTCCCGGCAGCTGGTTAGTGCAGAAAGCGCAGTGACCTGCAGGAGGAATCGTCTTTTTTTGCAGCATGATGCCATTCAGTGAGTGGGTCTCACGTGCTCCTCACCGGGACAGACACGTTACTCCATTAACAGATGGGCTCAATGGAGTAATATAGGGGAACACTATACAAAGCTGGAAGGGATCCTGAGAGGTCATATAAGGTCATAACCTCAAGACAGAATTAATTTTGTAGGGGGGCCTTAGGATAACTCCCGCAGGTACCTTTGACTGCTAACTCAAGTAAGGAAACAAACACCTGATGCTAAAAGCATCACTTATATCCAGGGCTCTTGTTCTCCACTTCTCTCCTCTGCCTTGAGTTAGGGGTAGTCTGGGTTGAACGTGGAGATGGACCGCAGAAGGCCTGACAGAGAGAAGCATTCGGTGACAGCAAAAACAAGGGGGACACCACATGCCAGAAGACCAAAAAGAGGTGTGCAAGCAACACCGTGTAAAAAACTAAATGAAGAATCAAGGGCCAGAACCATTATTGGGGTAAACCCTCATGGCACCCTAAAAATCAGTTTGCATCAGCTACAGGCTCAGTCCGAGTTCACTGTGAAAAATGTCCTACCAGCCCTGACAAACGTCTCGCCTCTAGGAAGAAATGACTCAAACTTTCTGTTAGGAAGCTAACGCCATCGTAAAAGGTGCTGGCCGACGTTTCTCCCGCCGTGGGGATGTCGGCGCAAGAATCCACCGAGCTCTTTCGCCCCGGCCTTCGGAGCTACTAAAAGGGCAGTTGTTTATGTGCCGTCCACGCAGCCCCGGCCGGAGGAACGGCCAGCATCCCGAGCACGCCGCTATAAATAGTGCGCACCGAGTGACCCGAGGATATGGTCATGGCTGTATGTTGCCAGCGCGCTCCTTTACGTAAGGCTCCCCTCGGAAGTCACGGCGCGGCGGCCGGAGCCCGGCCTGAAGCCGGGATTCCTCCCCGTAGGCTGCTTCTTGGGCTTTTTCCCCTCTGGTCGCCTTCCCATGCAATCTTTCAGGGGTGTTTTCGGGACTTTTCCCGAGTTTGCCTCCCCCTGCCCTGCACACGCCCGGATATTCCCACGCTGCGCGGTTCCAGCCGCCGCGGGTGCAAGGCGAAACCGCCCGCGGCGCCCGGACGCGGCTCCGCCGCCGGTGCCGCCACCGCCTCGGGCAGGCGCCGCTCGCCCCGGCCCGCGGACCTACCCAGGGACATGTCGATCTCCTCGGCCCCCGGCTGCGGCCCCGCCGCGGGCCCCGGGCCCGGCTCCGCCGCCGCCACCGCCGCTGCCGC
>NW_020448752.1:525310-532958 GCF_003343035.1 Apteryx rowi
GCCCCCAGCCCCGGCACCCGGCTGGGCACCCACCCTCTGCCCCCGGCCCCAGCACACACCCCTGGTACCCACCCTGGCCCCTGGCCCTGGCACCCCAGCCTGCCTTCTGCCTAGCACCCAAAAGCTGTCCTCTTCCCACCCTGCACCCACCCACCCCTGCCCAGCCTGTTCTCACGACACCCACAGGAGCCACCCAGCCTTCCCCGGCCCCTCTTCCCGGCAGTGTGTCCCGACCCGCTGCGCCTTCCCTCTCAAGCAGCCTCCTCAACGCTCCGACTGCTCCATCCCCACCGCCGTCCTGAGGCCCCAGGCTGGGCCCACATGTTCATAGCGCTGTGTAACTCCCAGTCTGTAGGATCCCGGATCCTTCTCCGCTTGGGTTTATGCCAGAAGCGGGTATATCTGAGAAACCCACCAGCCATTTCTGAATGATGAAGGAATGACTTTTCCTCATTTTGAAGACCAGAAMAACAAGGTAACTTTGTAAAAGGAGGTGTTCTCGGCTTATGTTCAGACATGAAACCTGCCGTTTGCATTTGTGAGCTTCTTGTACGGCGGGCACCCATTTGGGGTCAGTCCCTGAGCGCTATATTAAAAGGCACGGTAGCACCACGCTGCACTGAACACTACGAGCAGTGAAGCTTCAACTCCATAAACATTTCCCCTAAAATAACCGTGGTGCCTGACTTATAACTAAATAACAGTCCRTTCAGGACTCTCTCCTCCAGAACAAGGAAGGATTTGCTGCAGAGTGGTTTAATTCACCTTCAAAGGCTAGTGCACTTTGCCAGCRTAGCTACACTGGGGTAGGAGGCCCTGATCCTGGTGAGCACCTCCCAAYGGCCCCCAGCTCGCTCGGACAAGCCAGAGGCTGCAGGGGATCTTCTGGCCTCCGGGCGAGACCTGCTGTGGCACCGATGCTGTCCTGCTCTTCGAGTACAAAACGTCAGCTTCCACCGTCAAAGCCAGATGAAAAACCCAAACCAAGCAAAACAGAAGAACTGGGAGGACAATTGCTCTTCTTGAAGGGCTAACGTGGCATTAGGTGAACAGCACGTTTTTTCCAATGTTTCTATATAGCTAKCGCGCTGAAATCCTCTTCCACACGGCATGCCTAAGAAAGGCCATATAAATCTCAAAACAACGTTTGTGTGTTCTGTTTTCCAGACAGTTTCCTTTTCCCTCATGGACAGCTTGCACTTCAAATAGGCAGAGACATTTCCATACGCATACAAATCGGGGCAAAGATCACCCCTTAGTATGTGTGTAGTTCCTGGCAAGATCAAGCGCTTCCAAAGGTGACCGTCTAGGGAACTGTACTTTTATAATATCGAAAGAAAAGAACAGTGTTGGAAGACCAGCAAATAACCGTAGCTGTCTTTTGCAATGACGCTGCAGAACGATCTTTAAAGCGTTTTAATGTGAAAGGTTCGGAGGCTAAGGTCAGGACACTCGGCTTGCAATTTCCTGGGATGTAACAATTTAATAATGTGCGAGGTGCCCYGGGGGCACTGTCACTCTTTGGGGACACCTGGCTCCAACGCAATCCTAGTCCAAGCACTTTCCCTTCGGAGGGAAATTAGTAATTTCCCAGCAATTTAGTTGGAGCAGTCAGGGAAGTTAYGGCTGCTGGGAACAAGGGTGGAGATATATAGCTAAGCGAAGCCTCTAGCAGTGGGGAGGGAGGGTTGCTTTTATGGTGGTGTTGAAGGCAGAGTTTAGACCCGCTCGTAAAATAGCAGGTATTTTCAAATGACGACTTTTGTCTCCAGCTACAGCATAGCTTTTATGGCAGATTCCATTTCACCAGATGAGAGGTGTAATTAGCTGTTTTCCCTGAAGCCACCTGGGATCGAAGGCGGCGATAAACCTGTACAAGGCATATCTGTGCATTTGGGAAGCACCAGCAGCCCCAGTTATCTCCCAGCTGCCAGTCAACGACCTCTTAATGACTTGGCAAGTGTCCCATTTACTTAGTATGTCTAAGCACTGCCATTAACTCACTTCTGTGCAATTTCTCACATTAACAGTGCAAGTGTCGCATGCCGGACTTGGTGACAAGGCCCTAAGCGCCAGACCCTCCTCCTAAGTACAACCCCCACGTACCGGACGGCGGTGCCGGGATCTGCAGGCAGACTTGACTCTCCCTCGGAACACAGGAATTTCAGTAATGTGACTTACTAAAGGTCAAAGTGGGGTTATAAAAAACCTGGAGTTTGTCATGTTTCCCTCTAGGACTCATGGGCTAGATCATGCCGGGGCAGCTGGCCGGTGAGCTAAGCCCTGAACCGCGGTGGCAATGGCTGCTGAAGGTGCGTGATGATCTTCTCACTTTGGTGCACCAAGCCTTCCAGTTTATCGGTTTCTCCTCCTGTCACATAACCAAGCGCTAAGCAATCCGAGCAGGCTTTTAGCTAAGGACAAACAAAAATAGAAGTTAGTGGGARAAGGGAACACATGCTAGCATCCCGTTGTCTTATCAGAAATGGTTTCTCAGCCTTCTAGTAGACTTAGTGAATCTTCTGCATGTTATATAACTTGTAATACATCTTAAGCTGTGATGCAAAAATAAACGTCTTAAAATTAACACTGATCACTTTGTCTGTTGTTCTTAGGAGCGCCTTATCTCACAGTTATTAAATACAAAATCACCGCAGATATCACTGTTTGCTTTCAGTAAAACAGGCTTAAAACTAGAGGATGCAAGAGCAAATAAATCAAGGGCTTTTCTTGGGAAGTAAGTCAGTACGGTTGTGGGAATACACGGTGTGGAAATGTTTAGCTGTCTCCATGCATGTGTTTGTGACTGCTGGGGTGGAAGGACTCCATCATATGTCAGAACCTCTCAAAGCATAAACAGCTGTATAGCTCCACGGGCCAAAAATCGAAGCGGATATTTTTGTGGCATTTTGTATTTTGCCCACAAGGGGGTGTGTTTAGGCCTTTTAATTGGTAAGAGCATAATTTCAGTTCCTAACGATGAACACTGGTAGCAATCAAGTTTCATTAGCTCATTCTGAAGTTGGTGCACCACCGCCAAGAGCTGGTGTTTTATCACTCAGTGTTGAACATGGCTTTCTAACCATATGCTGCTACTTGCAAATCATCTTCTTGAGGAGATGGAAGGAAACAAAGCTGTTCTTAAGGATTTTGAGAAAAGCAAATTTCAGGCTATGCTGATTTTTTCCCCTGTGTTACCCATTCACAGAATTTGAGCTGCAGTGATGATACTACTTCAGTTTTTATGCAGCATTTATGATCAACTGCAATGAAGTGGCTGAGGTGCATGTGTCATTGAGTCCTGCTCAAAGAAAACAACTGTTTCTGACAGGTCAAACACTCCTTATTAAAACCTAATGAAGAGTTACATGATTTGCTTCTTACGTATTTAGCAGATGCAGCCTGTGTGCTGTAAGACCATACGGTATTTAGGGAAGGGATTTTTTTTTTCCCTTGTGTGCATGGTATATTAAAAAATGAGACCTCAGATGGGTACATACAAAACTACTCTTGCTATATCCATGAGCTCTACCTCTGAACTATGCAGAACATCCTAAAAATCATCCCACAAAAATGCATGTCTAGATCTGGAGGTATGCAGGATGACGGAGCACTGAAATAATTATATTAAACCAGAAGACAATTGATCATCTTGTGTACAGTTATCCAGGACAAGGTCACCACAGTTATTTCCAATCTTAGACTTAGTTTTTTGGCTGACTTGTGAAATGCAYGGCAGGCTTGATTGCAGACAATAGCAACAACGTGGGCTTGGACTCAGCACACACATACAGGACGACAGGGGACGTGGTAGCTTCAGTGTCGTCTGTACCCAACCCAACTCCATCCCCGTAAACTGCGATATACTGATACAGCTGCACTTCTGATTGCCGGGTAGGAGCAGTTTCTGCTCATGTTGCTCCTCAGGGTCTCCTGACATTCAAGTAAACCTGCACTGAAATATTAGCAAATATTTCTGATATTACCAAAACCAAGCAAGGACAGTACTGCATGACAAGCAAGTTATTCCAGAGAGGGAGAAAGGAAAAATCCTGTAAGAAATCACTCTAGAACGACCAGCTAAGGGGACAGGCCCCTGCGGCACGGTGAGGAGGTATTTCTGGTGCATGTAATTGGAATAAGAGGTACTTGGATTTACGTCTTTGAGGGCAGGAGCCGCCCTGCCCCTCGCCTTCAGCAATGTATTTTCTGGTGCTCAGTGAAGCATTCGTAGCTGTACAGTCAAACAGATGCTCCTAACGGAAAAGGTACCGCGAATCTTCTCTTAATGGAGCTGCTGTCTTATTGTAGTCTGGACAAAAAGACTTTTAAGAATAGATATTACTCACTAAAGTAGCCAGATGGAATCCTGCTTGCTTCTTTTCTGTTCARACATCAGTTGCAGTATTTTGAGCTGTCTCCAGCTCTTTCAAAATGATGCTTCAGATAAATCCCTTCCCTTTAGCACTGATAGCATGGTGTTTGCCTTTTGACCTAACTAGGAGTATATGTTTTGCTTGCTTTGCTTTCAAAATGGCCCAGGTAGTGCCACTTTGGTCTGAATCTTGAATCTGGTTATCTGGAGATGATTTTAATTCTCTGTGAGAAGTGTTGGACACTTACAGGTCTTGAAGAAGAAACGCAAGATCCAGGAGGAATAGACCATACACCGATATGCAAAGTAAGGGGGAACGAACTGAAGAGTCATCAAGGAGACGGCACAAGGATCATGTGAGTGGTGAAATAACAGCGCATGTGTTATCTTAGCACCTCACACTTACAGGAGGAGCGGGGCTACTCATAATGAAGCAAGGTAAGAACATTATGAAAGCTCTGGTGTTTGATTGTTTAAAGCAAGAAAGTCTCTAAAGGATGCAAAGAAAGGTCAATGCTGACATCTCAGGGGGCTTCCATTTCTCCCGGTGAAAGGCAATCCAGGCTGACTCAGCTCTGCTCTGTGTTCAGCTTGGTTATTTAATTCAGGAATGCCGCGAACATCTGGGGTGTCTCCACTTACGGCAATCTTTGAAATCACCACGCGGCCTTAGGTGCCCSTATCTCGCACTGCCTGGCAGAGGTCTACGAGCCTGGTGTAGGTGTCAAGGGGGCATCACACCTCATTACGCAGACACACACTCACATACACACCCCAGGCCGTGTCTCTGCTTTCTTCCCACGCTTTGATGCTTTTATCACATATACTCGCCGGGGGCCACTGAACTGACTCGGGACTTATGGGTGGTGAACGCGCTTGCTCGAAGCATGGCTCGGCCTAACCACGCCGACAGTGTTGTCAGTGAAAAGCCTGTGAGTAACCACATCTTGCAATCCATGTCGAAAGCTAGAGAGATCAAAGCTTTATCTAGATCGCATCCCTCCAGGGCATTAATCCTAAGGTATTACCTCTTATGGTCYTGGGCTACAGTTTGCTGATGTCATATCTTATATGAGTTTTTATCTCATATGAGTTTTTATCTCATCTAGAGCGGATGTGGGTAACCACAACTCTTTCAGAGTGGAAGCTATTTATGGGAGTGGGGGCTTTTTGGTGGTTTTCAGTATCCTGAAACACAGACACTGTCACTGGCACAGCAGCAAGAAAATCTGTCTTGTGCAGCTTCAGTATAACAGCCGAGCGTTTCTACCCCTTCCTGCTTTCATCTCAGCTGCCTTGTGAATAGGAAAATGCTATTTTCTCTGTTTTACAGAGGAAACTAAGGGATGGCACAGCTATGACTTACTAGTTGTTGTGACAAGAAGTTTGGCTTTGGGAGCCCTTCGCCACTAAGCTGGTGACTCTGGTTTTGCTTGTTACTGGCCTTGATGAAAGAGAAAGGGGAGGCTGGGAAAGARCCGTCGAAACACTGTGAAGGACAAAATAAGGGAAATGAATTCGACTTTAGCATTCCAGATATCTGGCCTGATTGTGCAGCAGTTTGAGATGATAAACGACCCCACAGATAAATCTGCAGGCAGCTATGCCAYGGCAGCGTGCAATCAGTTTCCAGGCTCGTGCCCGAGTAGGCAGGAGTTTGTTCAAGGCAGAGATTGCAAGCTGGGGATTTTTGGTTAGCTGTTAGAAAAAGCCTCAGCCATTGCTTCCAGCCTRTTTTATCGGATACTCAAATACATCTGAAGGTGCGAGGCAGCAAGCGTGTGCCTGCGGTGCCGGAGRCGAAACCACAGCTGCAGGCCACTTAATCATACACACTCGGCCCACGTCAGTCATAGTTTATCCAACTTCCACCTTCTCTGGCTGGAAACCAGACCCAGGGCAGCATTCAACAGTGGTTTACACAGGTTTGTCCGAGGCTCCTGCTGTAAATCCAGGGAACGATTCACTCGTTCAGGGTAACGGACTGATCCTTCCTGCTGGAGCCAGAGGAGAGGTGTTGGCCCAGGCAGATTGATCAGTAAATATTCACCCCTGAGCTTTACTCCCACAGTCCACAAAAGTATGCACAAGTAAGGTTAAAATAGAGCAGAGAGCCACAAAATTTGCCGGTGGCAACGGAAGCCCTTTCCCTGCCGCACACACATTTTGTGCCTTGGCCTCTTTTGCAGGAAAGGCGATCTGCAAAGACGCGGTGATGCCACAGTCCACACAGTCCTGCTGAAGCACCAAAGCATTAAATCCTTCACTCTTCAGAACCTTCTTACTGATCCTGGCTAATTCTGTGCTATTGAATTTGGGCCAGATATCGCCCACAGAATATCATGGGGCCGTTCCTCTTTTGACTAATAATGGCTCAGCTGTCTCGCGCTGACACAATGCTGACTGAGGGCCAGTCTCTCCCATACTGCTTGTAGAAGGAATTTCCCTTAGATCCCTACATTAGTCACGATGTATGCAAAAAAAAAAAAAAAAAAAGCCATTTAAGGAACTTCAGGAGGATCAAAGCACAAAAGCAGATTCTGCTTATCAAACCCGCAGCAATTGCCTCAAAAATGTGGGTCTATGGGCTTTTCTCTAGCATTTCCTAATTACGGCTTCACAGCCATTTCTGACAGATAAATATGCAGCACCTCACAAGGACAGATTACATGGTAATAGAGATAATTATTCATCCATACAGAATTCCAGGCACTGYGTAGCATTTCATTAATGTAGCAAGGCCCAGGATATTGCCAACCAGCCTCTGATTTATGTTTCTCCATTCTGTGTTCACACTTTGAGTCAGGAGCATYAGTATCTTTGAGGCTTTTGTGTTTTTTCCTTAACTGATTTCGTTTTTTCCTCAACTCACTTTAGGGCGATAACCTTACTGCTTTTTGCTTTTGTTCTGCCATGTGAGATTTCTCCCCATTTTTTTTTTTCACACCACTAAGTCAGCTTTGCGGTTACGTGCTAGTCGTGAGCAGATCTGAGCCCAGAGGCAATGCTCAAATGCTAGCTTAGATAATTTTTTAATGTGACAAAACTATCTATAATCTATAGATACGGGGGTAAACCTCAACTGTGCCAAATGGCTCATTAAGAGTGAAAACAGCTTCATTCCTATGCTGCTGATAGGCAAGACCGTTCCGTGACCAGAAAGCAATGCTGTGTCGCTGACTCTTCGCTAGGCAAACGTTTTCCATGCCCCGCAAACGCTGCCGCCGTCCCCTCCGGAGCCGCCCCCGTGCAAAGGGCCGCGCGCGCCTCCGC
>NW_020448752.1:534158-863594 GCF_003343035.1 Apteryx rowi
CTGGTGTTTCTGCTATGTGAGGACAGTGGGGGGTAGTGGGTCGGCCCCAGGCTTGCGAGCAGTGGGAGGCTGCACAGTTCGGGGGCTCCTACTGCCTGCAGTGGGGTGGGGGGCCTGGGGGATGTGGGCTGTGCAGAGGTGGGGCGCTCCCCTGCATGCAGCGGGGGGGTCGTGTCTGGGGTGTGTGTGTGCGGGAAGGGAGCACGTTCCCGCTCCGTGGGTGTGCGACAGCGGGGTGTGCAGTGAGGGGGTCCCACTGTGTGCGAGCGCAAAGGCAGGGTGCTCCCGCTGCACGGAGGAGGTGGGGGCGCCGGGGGAGAGGGTCCCCCCGCTGCGCCCGCCTGCGTGATGAAGGAGCGCCGCCGCGGTGGGTGCGCGCCAAGGCAGGGCCCTGCGGGGAGGGGGGCTCCCGCTTAATATTGCATGTGCGTGTGCAGAGAAAGGGGTGTAGGTGGGAGGGTTATTGTGCGCTGGGTGTGTGTGCGTGTGTGTGTGCGTGTGTGTGTGTGTGCAGTGGGGAGGGGCGCTTGTGCTCCGCGTGAGCGCGCCTGTGCTGCGGGGGGGAGCCGGGCCGTCTGCGTGTGCAGTATGGGCCGAGGGTCCTGCGTGTGCACGGAGGGGCTGCGTGTGCTGTGTGCAGCGGGGGGCACGTCCGTGGGGTTGTACGTGGCGTGTCCGCCTGCCCACGCAGCGAGGATGAGGGCTCGCGCCGCCTGTGGATGCGCGCGATGCCGGGAGGAGCGTGTGCAAGGCGAGGGGAGCGAGTTAGCTCGCTGTCTGAGATATGAGAGCTCCGTGCTGCGGTTGGTCTGTACCGTCAAGGGTGTCTGATCCCCTGCGGCCTGGCTTTGTTACCTGCGATATTCCAGTTGGTCCTTCCTCCCAGTCCATCAAGAAAATGGTTACAAGTGCGGGGAGAGGGGTGTGCGCACATCTAGCAGCGTGTGTGTCAGCTTAATTAAGTATTCACCGTCTTGGTAAATACTACAGATATCATCCATGGGAGCCTGGATTTACCCAGGCTTTTAGCTGAAGTAAACTTGGAGGCATTTTTCTGTATAGTCTGTAGGAAAACAAAGCTATGTTTTTCATAGGGGTTTTGCTATGTTTTGGCTCATCTATGTTGTACTTCTGGATTTGTTTGCTACTGGAGTAGTTGCTGAAAATGGGTCATTTTGAATAATGTGCTAGAACAAAATATTAATGAGAGATCTAGCATCTTTTTTTTGAGAAGTAGTGGTGGTTTTCCAAAATGTTTTTTGAGTGAATTAACTCCAARGGGGTGTTTTTGTTTTGGGTATTTTTTTTAAAAAATGGGTTATGAATAGCTGGCTTATTGTACTGAATATGAGACTGCCTATTGTGGTACCTTATCCGTCTCTGACAATCCTGTACTCCTGGTTCCATCAAATATTCATTCTGTTGCTCTTTGTGGGCTGTATTTTGTGCAGAGGGTGAAATAATGATATACTGATTCTTCTGTGATATGGTAGGGTGTAGAATTTCTGAAGGACTGATTTTAAAATCCAATTTCCAGTATCCAGTACCAAGCCTGCTAATGATTTGTAGGTTATTAGCCTATTCTTCCTGACACACGTGATGCCTCTGTATGTGTGATGCAGAATGTGGATAGGTAAAAGTGTGTTAATTATTTTATAATGGGAGCACCAGATTAAATTAAAAAGGGAGTTCATTAAATAATAGCTCTGTTTCCTTGTAATAGCATAAAAATCTTTTCAACAGCATAAAAATATTTTCAACAACATAGTAGACAGTTTCTATGTATCAATATTCAATAACTAAAGCATTAAAAATGAAACATTTTATATAGGGAATCCATTATTAAAAAGACCTTTTCTTGATGAACTTGCTTCAAGATGACAGGATCCATATTTTGTGTCTGTATTTTGCATTTTGGGTTTAATTTATTTTTTTTGTTTTGTTTTCAATTTTAACATATTTCAGTAAGAGGTGTCTGCAGTGATATTATCTTTATCTTTTATAATGTAGTAGAGCCCAGTCACCACCATCAGGATTGAGTCTTCAGCATGAAAGATGCTGTGTGAAAATGTTTAAAGACAGTCTCTGACAAAAATAGCCATATTCAGAGCTTGTTGCTCTGAAAGCACTTATTTAAATAGTTGATGTAGGTGAATGCAGGTAGATTATTCACATAACAATGCTGATTTAATGTAGCACTGATTTAAGAATTAATCCTGTGAAATACGAATTTTAGATGTCTTTCTAAAACTTTCTTGTAAACACTAGCTTTGTAGTCTTTATTTTGACTTCATCTGTAGATTGTTTTTGATGAACGGGTAAATGGTATCCTGCTGAAGAATCAATGATTTTCTTTACCAAGTATCAGTATGGTACAGAGCCTGATCTAGAATCCTCTGCTGCTTCAGAGGCAATCATCATATTTTTTTAAAAGACATTTTGTATCAGTTACTGCTGTTCAGCATTGCAGCATACCCCTGAATAAGACAAGATAAGAGTCTCTGTCAGAGATGTAGGCTGAGGCATGTCGGGGGGGGCAGAGCTTGGGTCAAAAATATTTGCTGTGTTTCATTTTTAGATATGCTGTTCTTAAGTTAGTGATTCTCTGAAATTCAGATCTGCGGTACCTGAAACAAGCATTTAAAAAACCCCCAAACATATCAGAATGTAAAAAATTTCTTTTCTGTATCACAAACCTTTATGCATTAGGTTCTACAGTGTCACTGTAAAACCAGAATATTCTGTCTTACCGTCAATAAAATGCATCCTAAAAATGACTTCTGTTACTGAAGTAGAACTACTGCAGATCTGGGTAGTTCTGTTTTGGGCTTTTTTTTTTTCTCTTTTTTTTGTCTGGCCACATTTTATATCTGACTTGTACAATGGCTTGCCAGTACATAATTTGCAAATAGTACACATAAATAACACATTTTGGCCATCTTAAATTTATATGACAAAACTTATTTGCTGAGCTGCAGTATATTTCTGTTTAACTCTGACCTTATGTTTCTCATATCTTTTGTCAAATGTGAATTTTAATTGCAGTTTCTTGGTGGGGGGACAGGGGGAGACTTGATTTTCTTCTTCCCTAAATTTGTCATCTGGCTGTTCAGACAAGTCCTCTGCTGTTGTTAAGTGACTTCTGAAAAAAATTCATAGGTCATGAAATATTAAGAGGTGTATTGAGATGTATCAAGAGTTATATGAATATTCCATTCATTTTATTAATGTGTGTAATTTTGCTTCTCACCCTGTGGGCAACATTAATCCCCATGGCAATTAAGTAAATGAGTATAGTATATCGATATAATCTCTCTGTATTTAGCTAAGAGTTGTGTTTTCCAGTTTTTTTAGGTAGGTACCTGTGCTTTACTGCCTTGCTGACCCAAGTCAACTTATGCTTTTAGCAATTTCCCCCCTCTTTCATGAGGACTCTTTGAAATGTGAGTTTAGTACATATGAATGGGCTTAGTTGGTATTAAACTGACAGCTCAAGAAACAATTTCTTTACTCAGGATATATACAGAGGGGTCATCAGGCTCGCTTGCTTATGATTTGTCACAGCAAACTTAATTCCCGATTTTTAATTCCGGAGGAACCTACAAGCAATTGCAAGTAGGTGAAGAATTGCCTATAAATATATTAGCTTTGGAATTTCTCCTTTCTCACCACCTGCTACCTTTTTATATAGCTCAGGAGTAACACCAGTGTATTCCCCATATGACTCCGGAATGAGCCATCCTGTCACAGCTAATAACAGTCTCAGCCCCACAGGCAGAATTCCCACATTGAGATTCCTGGATGTGTCTGCTGGGGGAGAAATATGATTGTGGTCTAAGATACCACTGTCTAGCGTTACTTACATGACTTCATTGATTTTTTTACATCATGTTTCTGGCCCTTCTTAGGTATGTAGTCATTCATGTGATTACAGGTTAAAAAACAACAAAACTGAAAATGTTAATTTGTACTGTTGTTCTGCTGGATATAGAACATACACTTCTAAACCAGTTGTATTTTCTTGTATGGTTAGTTATTTTTGTTGATGATAGCAATTTTGATTGAAGGGATGACAAGTAATTGACTGAACAGCAACAGTAAACTCAACTTTCAGCATATGATGTATGACATAAATCTAGATTACATTCTAGAAATCAAACCTGTTGAAAAACATGTGTTTCTTGTTGGTAGCAACTTCAGATTTGAACAAAAACAGAAATTCAGATTAGACAGGGCTTTTGGGGTGTGTTTGTGTTCAGAAATGCATCAGATGCAAAATCTGGAAATGACTCAGTTTATAAGCAAGCAGTTGTGAAAATTCCTCACAGTGGTTCGTTAGCCTGTGCAATGTTTGGGATAAGGGAAAATGAATTATCAGATACATTGTTCAACTTCTTCATCAATGACCTGGATGAAGGGACAGAGTGCACCCTCAGCAAGTTTGCTGATGATACAAAACTGGGAGGAGTGGCCGATATACCAGAGGGCTGTGCTGCCATTCAGAGAGACCTGGACAGGCTGGAGAGGTGGGCGGAGAGGAACCTCATGAAGTTCAACAAAGGGAAGTGCAGGGTCCTGCACCTGGGGAGGAATAACCCCACGTACCAGTACAGGTTGGGGGTTGACCTGCTGGAAAGCAGCTCTGCDGAGAAGGACCTGGGAGTGCTGGTGGACACCAAGTTTGCCATGAGGCAGCAATGTGCCCTTGTGGCCAAGAAGGCCAATGGTATCCTGGGGTGCATCAGGAAGAGTGTTGCCAGCAGGTCGAGGGAGGTGATCCTCGCCCTCTACTCAGCCCTGGTGAGGCCACATCTGGAGTCCTGCGTCCAGTTCTGGGCTCCCCAGTACAAGAGGGATGTGGCACTGCTGGAGCAAGTCCAGCGAAGGGCCACAAAGATGATTAGGGGACTGGAGCATCTCTCTTATGAGGAAAGGCTGAGAGAGCTGGGCCTGTTTAGCCTGGAGAAGAGAAGGCTGAGAGGAGATCTTATCAACGTGTGCAAGTATCTGAAGGGAGGGTGTCGAGAGGATGGGACCAGACTCTTTTCAGTGGTGCCGAGCGACAGGACGCGAGGCAACGGGCACAAATGAAACACAGACAATTCCATCTGAACATGGGGAAATACTTTTTCACTGTGAGGGTGACAGCGCGCTGGAACAGGTTGCCCAGAGAGGTTGTGGAGTCTCCTTCTCTGGAGATATTCAAAACGCGCCTGGATGCAATCCTGTGCAATGTGCTCTAGGTGACCCTGCTTGAGCAGGGGGGTTGGACTAGATGATCTSCAGAGGTCCCTTCCAACCTCGGCGATTCTGTGATTGTCTGAGCCTTTCTTGTTGAAGGCCAGTAATGTTGCCAGCTTTAATTCTGTTGGGGAGTAGTATATTTGCTTTATCCTTAGGGACTGAATATAAACCTTCAGCTAGCTTTCTGTAGCCTGCTGAATTTCTAACCTACATGTATACTAGTGACTTAAACCAAAGCTTCTCTCATCATTGTCTTTTTGTCCCACTTCAAACTTTTATTTTCCAAGTGAAGTATCCAGTTAGAATGACATTCCAGAATTGTACTAAATTTTTGAAACATAGGTTTTATTTAAGAAAAGTCTCTGTATGTTCTCAATGTTTTAAACAAACCTCTTGGAAATCTGAAACAAATACCGCATTGTGCCTGTTCCTTGCCTATTAATCCAAATCAGAATGTATATACACAAATGTGTTTAGTAGAAAGTTACAGAGAAGAACATAGGAATTTTCATACAGCATTAGGTTGTATGAATATAATTCCCAATCTTATTTGTCATGCAATTTCACTTGTGGTGATGGCAACTCTCAACTCTTGATTGCACAGCAGTTAGGTTTCCATACAATTGTGCTTCCCAGAGAGAACAGAAGTTCCTGAATCTTCTATCTCTCTCTTTCCTTCCCTTCTGCTTTGTTGCTTATTATTTGAGGAGGGGAAACGTGTTTAGGCTATGAAATATATTGCTAAATCCTGTGCTATAACAAAAATGGACTAACCTTTGCTTTTCTGATTTTTCACTTGTGACAAATATCTTGTCACATGATTTGTGAAATTTTTTCAGAGCTGGTTCAAAAGTATAAGTTCATTTTATTGGCAAGACTGGCACTTACAGCTAAAACATGTTCTTAGCCAAAAGGTAACTGAACCAGACTGCCTGGAGGCTAGAATTCCCCAGAAGATGGAAAAATAATGAATAATTTATATTTGTGTTAAATATTCTACATGGCAGTGTGAAGAGATTTCTAAATTCCCTGCTTTTCTTTGGCTGTCTTACAGTTTGTTCTCACCATTCTTTCAGCTGACCTGGGATTATAAGAGTTCGTTGCCTGCTACTGCCAGGTTACTAGATGCATAGCTTTAAGTTCTGGTTTACATTAACTACCAGTACTACTGTTAACCAGAAAAAGACTAGTGATTTCTGACAGATCTAGAAAAGATTGTAGCACTTTGGAGAAAAAAGCCTTATTCTCTGTTACAGAACTAAAATAGTTTTTTGCTTGGGCAGGTGTGATTATCACTAATGTGATCTGAAGTGCTTGAAAGGTGCAGTTTGAGTGGTGAGGTATGATTTCTCAACAAAGATTTTTGTGGAACTAGGCTTGAAGGAACCCTGCATCTCAGGTTTATCCATAGCCTGCTGACCAGCAGATGTAACTGCAGAACATGAGGATCCCTGGCCATCTGTGTATTAAAACAAACATCTACTTCAATTTGTCCCTTTATCGCTTTGTGTTAATAGGTAGAATTAATATGGGGTGGACAAGACCGTACATGAAAGGCTCACATAGAACTAAAACGTTTATGTAAGGATTCACTTCAACTCATTACACGTAGTAATGAGAGATATTATATATTTACTTTTAAACTAACAAAAGTAGCTGCAACCATTCTTAAATGCTGCCATGAGGTCTGGCATGAGTTGGAATCGTAGGACAGCGTCAGCAGGAGGCACCAACAAATAAGAACAGGTGCTGAAGTCGCTACAGCAGCGGCCTTCATATCTCAAGAGAACGTTGTAGTTATGATTAGCCCCCTTTTGCTCTGTACCTATGAACTGTTTACCCATTTTCTACAGAGCTTTTTCTTCCTGCTTTATTCTACACTCACCTTGTTTTCCAGTGTCCTTTGTCTTGAAGCATTCTCGTTTTCTTTTTAAATATTTCTATTTAGTTTATCCAGTTATACCTTTTTTGAGGATGAAGTTACTTATAAGTCATATAGTAAACGTTGGTTACAGTTGCACTGTTGTAGCCCTTTTCCTCTGCCTCATGTCTCTAGATGGTAAACTCTTCGGGGCAAAGACTGTGAATGTGTATATCCAAGCATACAGAGACTAACATAAGCTTTTTCTGGGGTTTTGCATGCATTCTAGTAATGCTTAATAAACCGAGACTTTGCATCATTTAGGAGTGGATTGATGATTATTTTAACTTTTTCATAGAAAAGTAACGGGAAAATAATTTGAAGTGGAAATTTGAAATTTCAAAATTAAAAAAAATTGACAGAATTAAGTCTTTGAATGCTTGTGAGCAACCAATAAGTAATATTGTCAGTTTAAGTAGGGGATGCCCTGAGTTATAATACACAAGCTTAATAAAAATTCTTGCTGAACTGTCATGAAAACAGATTTCACTCTTTCTAATGTTAAGCTGCTTTAAGAATTCTAGGCTAGACAGAATACTAAAATGCCATTTAGTTTAGGGAAGCGGATAGCCTCCGTGTGGGAGTTGTTGCCTAGCATTTCAAATTACAAAAGATTCCTGGGGCTTTATTGAAAGGTTATTATAAAAAATTGCAGGAAGCCTTTAGAAGTGAAGGGGAAGCTAATCCTTGACATGGAGTAATGTCCCTTCAACTATATAGTCAGTTGGTGCGTATGTAATTATTTTAAATGATCCTCTCCTCTTCATGTGTTCTTGTGCTTTTGTTTTTGTTGTGCCATGCTAAAATGACTGAACATACATACTCAAGAGTTGGAGCAGGATGCTATCGTATACTGGGAAAGCCTGGACCCTTCTAACGGGGTAACRTGGTGATGAATTCACTGAATTCGTTTGTTGGTTTCATCACTGCTTTGGTGCGCAGCAGGTCAGCACCTGCATGCCCCCCAGTTGCTCCAAGATTTGAATCAGAGCTTCTAGTTTAGTTTTTGATGAGTGAAAATGTCAGTAAAAACCACATATACCCAAACCGACATGAGGCAAGTGGAGATGCCTTAAATCCAAAACCAGAATTGCTTGAATGGCTAATGTAGACACGTCCACTGTCTGCTAGGAGACTGCTAGGAATGGGGCAGAATAGCGGCTTGGTTCCTCAAGGCTACCTGGCTTCAAAGCCAATGTGCTGGGTCCCAGTCCCTCCAAATCTGTCGGAGACAGCTGTTGATCTGTTCCAGTTACAGAAATATGTACTTTATGTGGAAGAGCCATGCTTCAAACCTAGAGGTTGCTTGTTCAAGTCCCTAATGTGATAAAAGTATAATTTTGAAGAGGATTTTTTTTGTTTAGTAGCGCTGTTTAGTTTGTAGAGTCAAGAACTTGGAAGGTGTGAAATACAGTTTCTGGTTGCCTGTGCAACTTGCCTGTGCTTTATGAGAATCTTCAATTGCATGGTCATGTACAGTTTCTCCTTTGTCACATTCAGTGCTCAGATCATGTAACTAAAATTAGTGACATGAATAACCATTAAGCAGGTATTTCCAAAATCCTGAATTAATGAATTTGGAACCCAAACACCACTTTAGATCTTTTGGTAATATCTTTTTCACAAAAATAGAATCTACTTTGTGCTCTGTCAAACACTCAGTAGAAAAAAGGAGCTTGTAACCACCCACAGTCTTGGCAGTGGTGTTTTTTTCCCCTTTCTTTTGTTCTTTTAAATGGCTCAGAGAAGAAATACAAGCAGAAGAGTATGAAACTGAGAAGCAATATGAAAAAATTGCTAATATCTAATGTGAAACAGCCCTGTACTAAAATTCCTTGATATTGTATTACTAGGAGAACAGTCACTCCCATAACAATGATCCAATATCCAGTGTTTCACTTAGTAGCATATTAGGAGACGATGCATGTGTTGGAGGACTGATTAAATGACTGAGCATGCACCAAATGCTGACCAAAGTAATTCATTTTCCTGTAAGGTTTTTCATTTCTCTCTAGCTATTAAATACTGGTCGTATCGGTGGCAGGGAAACACATGCTTTTTATACGTTTTCGGAATATGCACAGAAGTCCCGAGTGTCTCAGCTATGCATCTTGCTATTTGATGACTAAATAAAAGCTGAAACTGTACCAGTGCTCTTTTTCCTTTCAGTTTCAAAAATTTCTATTTCCCTTACTGTCAAACTACTGTCATTTGAATTGTGAAAGTTTCTTTTTCCCTTTGCTACCCTCTTCTCCTACCTTATTACAAAATCCGCACGTCCCAGCTGTAGAATACTGGCCTTTCTTCCCTGGCTTAACAGGTACCAATCCCAATGTGTGTGCGGTCTCTGATCATTTTATTTGTCTGAAAAAATATGTTTCTAATTTATAAATTGAACATAACTGTGTTAAGACCAAAGGTCTATCTGGCCCCGTATTCCCTATGAAAAGCTAATAATCTTTTCCTCTTACCTGATAACTTTGTTTGAGGCCCCATATTTTTACTGAAAATAATTGAAATTGATTCTGTGCGTCTCTTCCAGGCTCATGAAACCTATTCTATATAATCTCTTCTTACACTGAAAAAACTTTCATTTGTGCACTTATGATACTCTGTGTATATGTTGCACAGTCTCTTTTTTAAGATGGTGTGATTGGAACTGCATGCAGTGTTTAAGCTGTGGGTATGCAATGAAATAATTTTCTGTTCTCTGTTCCTAGCATTGTTTTGGGCCTTTGACTTGAGTTGCCATTTTCAAAGAAGGAAGAGTTGAATAATACAGTTGCATAAAGCTCAGCTTTGAAACTTCAGCATACTTCTGAGTTAGTAATTAAATTCAACCTATTAAAGGTAGAGAAGTGTGTGAAAGTGAAATTCTCACAGAACTGTGTCTAAGATGAATAGAAAGCAAGGCTGGAAACACAGAAGTAGAACTAGCTATGCACGTAACTGCTGAAAATGCAAAGCATGTTTTAATACTTTGAATTCAGTTTTTTAAAAGCATAAGCAACTGCAATATTAATCATGAAGTGAAGATGAAGTTCAAGCAACATAATTTAAGTTTACTTAAGTACATATGAAAATTCTAACCAGTGGATTAATATAGTTCCTATAGTAGGTCCTTCTGAACAGAAGCATTAAAAAGCTTATTTCTTAAATGGTCTCTTGCTTATAAAGAAACTTTAAGTGGTTAGCTTTTTCCACAAACTGACTCCGTGCTCAGGTTAGAAAGGCTTATAGTCTTTTGAAAGTTTCACTCCTTTGAGGGAGGTTGTCTAGTTATAATTTTTACTATTAGTATTCCAGGTGATTTGTAATTTAAATTTTAATTATGGCAATTCCACTTGCATTTAAAAAAAATCATTTGGAATCAGTTGGAGGATGATCTCCTTCAAGTTGTCATTAAATATGTGTATATATAAAATCATATTCTGTACTAATGGCCTAACTTTTCTGAATATAAAACAACAAACCTCAGTGCTAAATACTCAGACTTAACTTCGTAACATGAGTAGTGCCTGTGTCTACTGTTTAAACAAAAAGAAAGTTTTCTGTTATGTTATTACTTCCCATTTTGTAGACAGTGCTACAGAGTGTAAATCCTGCTATCTGTGGTTCCATAATAAATATGGACTTATATTGAACTTCTGTCTATTCCATATCATTTTATCATGTCAATTAAAATATGAAGCAACCACAAAGATAGTAGATGAAAACAGACTCTGCTTCTGTTTTACTTCAGTGTGTACGCACTAGATAAAAAAATTAATTTAAATATTACTTTTTTTGTTTTCCAGCTGAAGTGGCTGCTGTCCACATCTGTATGCACAATCGCTCTAAATTCTGACATCTTTTAATTATTCAATGCTTAATTTTGGAAACTAAGTAAATATAAAGAGTTGTGATATTAGATATTAAATTAATCAGGCTTCATTTTTCCTTTTCAAAGAAAAGTTTCAAAATGTTCTAAGTTTAACAACCCTAGTCATGCATTAGCATTAAGATTTGAACTCTGAACCCCCAAGCACGGTGCATAGAGTTTGAGGGGAATCCTCATGAGCATACATTTTCACATAAGCTTGGCAAGCTTAAGAGCTCCTTTCTTCTGAGGTTCCTGGAAAAATTAGGATGAATCAGTAGTTTCTGAAACCTTGTTTGGAATGTTATTTCAATTTTAATGGAAAGTGTTAGGTACCTTATGAAAAGAATTTGCAATCTGCACCCATGAGAAAAATGGTCTCAAATAATCTCTCTCCCTCCCCCTCTGCCTATCACCAAAACTAACTTTCATTTTCTGGCTTCATCTTGTTTTCTGTCCTGTTATAGATAATAACCTAGCAGCAAGGCACTTCGTTACAGTAGTATGTTCACTTTCATTTTGACAAACTGGACACAGGATACTCTGAAGTTGAATTTAACTTTTTCTTCTTCTTCTTCTTCTTCCATTGAGCTCCTATTTGTTATATGAAGGTTTGTGTTTGATTAATACTGACATCTAAATTCATAGCTAGCAGAACTATCAGGATCTTTTATACAAGATAGATGTATATTTAGGTACATTTGGCTTCTTAAATGCATCTTTCGTTTTCCTCTTTACCATCACAATGAACTGATATCAGAAGTATCCAAATAGTGGTATGATTGATTATACTCCTAAAAAACCCAAACTGTACCATTTAAAATCATATAATTAAATAGGTTGGAGGAGAGCTGCAGAGTCATCTAGTTAGCCTCTTGGTCAAAGCAGGTCCAGTTAGAGCAGGTTGTCCGGGGCCTTCACCAGTTGAGTTTTGAGCATCTCCAAGGTCTCTCTGGGAAACCTGTTTTCCTRGATTATCTTAGAAGTCTCTGTTAATTTCTATTTCCTGCCTGAAGCAGACACTGTCACTTAAACAATGCAATTTGTTTGTTCTGGCTAAGTGCTATTTCTGTGGTTAATGATGAAAGCCAAATCTTTTTTATTTTCTTTTTTTAGTTTCTCGACAAACTGGACAGGAAGCCTCATGAGTTTTAGTAGGCTCCAAAATTACTTTTTTTTTCTTCTTTTTACATACATCATTTGTCATTATAATATTGGGCTTATAGACTTCGGTTTAAAGTCAGTAAGTTGAAATCTAACCTTTAAATATTTACTGAGCTCTCATGGATCCATTTTTCTCTGTCATACAATGGTTATATCATTTATATGGTACTTACATGATTCCCTGAAAGATTAAACCATGATAGAAAATAAGGGTATTCTTAGCGATAATATTGAAGACAAATCATATTCTTAGATGGTAAAGTTATTCACTACTGAAATATCACAACAAACTGGTAGCTTCCGTTCATTAATATGCAACTAGTACATATCCACAGTTTTCATTACATTTTTACTTCCCAAAGCAGTATTACTAAAACAAGGAAGGAGTAAAATGTAATACAAGTAGGCTTATTTTCTAAACTGTTTTGTTTGGACTTCTGTAAGTTGTTAGCAGCACTTTAAAGTTTAAAGCTTGGTACAGAGTATTAAAATGAAGAGTGATTTTTCAGATGTGAATAACTGGAGTTTAATGTTAGCTCATCAATGGTTCTTTTTTTAATAAAATTTCTGAGCATCTGCATTTAATCCTTCTTGGTAAATAAGTTGGCAAGACTAAAGATAATGAAGAAATACAGCTTTTTTAGCATTACAAACATATCTGTATGTGAGGTATGCAAACTGGAAATATTTTCAGGTCTCTATCTCAGAAAAGCCTAAAACAAGCAAACAAAAAACAAAAACAGGGATATGGCAAAGGCTGCTGAATAAACTGTATCGTAAGTCCAGTTTAGGAGAAATATATAGTTATGGTGGAAATGGCAAGACGATGGGGAGTCTCCTTCTCTGGAGATATTCAAAAGCCGCCTGGATGCAATCCTGTGCAATGTGCTCTAGATGACCCTGCTTGAGCAGGGGGGTTGGACTAGACGATCTCCAGAGGTCCCTTCCAACCTCAGCGATTCTGTGATTCTGTGATTGTGTTAAAGTCAGCAGAAACTAGCAGCGTCACAGTAGTGTATGTTGGAAGAGGTCTGCTCAGACTTAGAAATGGAAGCATTCTCATTCCTGTTTTGTAAAAAATAAGCTTCTTGCTTTCACGAAATATGGAAAAAGGCTAACTGCCTCTCAGTKATGCTTATTGATAAATGTACTTAGGTGATTGATTAATACAACAATGCTTATTCTTGTTTTTTTGACTTTTGTGTTTTCTTATTTCATCATATAATTTGTATCACTTATGTGCATAAACTATGTAATAACCGATATTGGAAAGAACTCCCTTCTGATTAAAGTAATACAATGAACTCAAATGTAGTATGCCTGCTCAGTCACAAATTGTGCTTAGCTGTCCACAGTTGAGCTCTCTGCTTCTATTTTCCTTCAACGTTTGCAGATTGTAATTGAAATCACTGCTGAAAACAAAGTAAATGGTGGATACATGCACRTAAATGCAGTTGGCTCACTTCTTATCATGCAGCTGGTATATATATCAAAGAGACAACTTTATCCATTTCTTTACTTATGGCTATACCATTGGCTTTCAAATTTTCTGTCTTATGATTTGTAGTCTTGGAATCATGAAAGGAGATGAGGAAAGACAGGATTCTGTTAGTAAGAAATTTCTAGGGCTAACATAAGAACTGGGGGAGCTTCTGTAACAAAGTCTTTTTCCTTTGCACATGCCAGAAAAACAAAAGTTCTTAAAACATAACAGCTTATCTCATTGGCAGGCTCTAATTATTCAACCATTTTAGTCATAGACAATTATACTGGCAAATTAAGCAGTGTAGTAAAGTAAGTGTTAACACTTTCCATACAGCCTGCTTTAAAAAAAACCAAAAAACCTCTATTCATAAGTATTAACAAGAACGTAGGTTGCTGATGTTGGTTTTTCTGATGGTTATATTCACTGGTGCAAGTGTTCCAAGTTWCTTGTGTGATAATCCCTTTAAAGCACTGGGTCTTCCCACTGTACTGCAAGTTGTCATCCTGCTGGCATTTCATAGATACCATTTGTGCTTGTAAGCATGGCTATGACAACTGCTAGGTAAGCAACACCGATAACATTTGAGTGCATGACAGCATGGTTTTCTTTCCTTGCTCTGTTAATGACAGCATCTTATCTGTAGAAGAAGACTTTGTGTTGAAGTCTTTTTTGGGGGGGGGGAGTTCATCCTTTTGAAGAAATATTGCTACAAAGAGCTCTCTTTTTGATGGCTTAGTTGCCAAGATAACGGCATTGATGTAAATGTTCACCATGCATGAGAAAGTTGCAGTATTTCAGTCAGTGTTTCTCTAAAACCATACTGCTGGACGTTTATGTAGGCCAGGAGCATTATTCCAATGCTCTTCTAGAATACTGCGACTTCATCTAGGATATTTTCAAGCCTCTGTTTTTTGCTCCATGAAGACATACMAGAAATAAGCATGTTGTCGTCTCCCTTCCACAATTATGCCCAGAACTTTAAAGCTTACTCTGCCAAATTCTTTTGAGAGGTCTTACATGTTTTGAAACAATTACCTAAATTCCTATTTTCTCTCTCACATTAGAAATTGAGATGTAATATGGAGGACTCATGGGAGCTACAGTTTCAGTAGTACGAATGAAACTATTTGAATTAAACGAGATTTCCTCCCTGATGCCAACGGCTAGTGCGCCCTTATTTTGAGCTCTGAAGCACCCGCCAGTTTAGAAACTGGTAATAGTTAAATGTATGCTAGCCCTGGTTTGCATGCTATCATTTAATCACAAATCTCCATTTAAATTTTGCTTTAACTCAGCCTGTTATCCATTTCCAGCCTTGATTTGCTTTGTTATATTAATTAAACCCCATAATTTACCTTGTCTCAGACTATCAACCAAAACTAAGGAAGGTAAGAATGGCTTGTGATAGTATTACTAAGGTTGAAAATATGTGAAGAAAAAATCTGTTCTGTCTCTTTTATCAATCTTAAAGTGATACATCAGTCTTAAAGTGATGGCCTTCACCTCAAAGGAACAGACAAAAGATCAGCTAATGATTAGTGACCTTTCAGTCTCAAATACTAATTTGAAGTATGAATATATCCTCTTCAGTTCTGTATGTAGCTTTGAGGGAAGGAGAATCATACCTACTTATCTTCTTTGAGAGACAGCAGCTTTGCTTAGCAAAATTAACTCCATGAGCTAGAACACAAATCTGGTAGTTTTCTCCTGGTAGGACTTTCTTCAAGGAGGGAGACTTGGCTTTCTGCTGGAGATGGGAGAAAGGGAAAGACTGGATATTTGTGTGACAGAAGAATAGCTGGCAGAACATGTAATCATAAGCTGGTTTGGGGATGTAACATTTAGTAAGCCCACTGGCCTGCCTGTATTTCTTCRTTACCGTTGGCCTGCAAGTGATTTAATAATCACTGTGTGAAATGTAATTAAACTGAGGGGGCTTTTTTTTTTTTTTTGATGCTGTTAATGTTCCATATAAATGCCAACCATCCCAAGATCATTATGTGCAGATGTTTCTGAGGTATTTGCAATTGCATGTTTTAGGAGTATTTTGTTCTTCTTTTCTTGTTTTCCTCACAGCCAGAAGCATAATTGGTTCTTTTAGTCTGACTTTCTTGTATCTGACGGACTAATAAGTTTTACTCATTTTCCAAGTAGTGATCTCAGACCCGTGTTTAGATTGGCTAAAAGTATGTCTTTAGGATCAGGTCTTATGCTTTCARTTTAATTTGATACCTTCTTTGACTTCTATAGGCCAGGTTACATGAATAAA
Organism: Apteryx rowi; assembly: GCF_003343035.1. Classification (NCBI taxonomy): domain Eukaryota; kingdom Metazoa; phylum Chordata; class Aves; order Apterygiformes; family Apterygidae; genus Apteryx; species Apteryx rowi. The sequence goes on from NW_020448752.1 coordinate 550,102, forward strand.
GCTGCTGTTGTGCTTAGATGTTTTTAGGCTTAGACTCTACTAAAGTGTTACCGGAAAAACTGGGTAGGAAAGTCTTTGGATGTTCCTGGTTAGGAGCAGACCTGGTATTTTTCCTTCTAATCTAGTTTCCAAATAAAATTTTGAAACAGTTTTGTCCAAAAAAAAAAAAAAAAAGCACCCTACCATAGGTCAGCATATTTTTATGAAAATGCATGTTTCAACACGGTGTTCAAGTGTAGATTTCTCAACTAGTCCTTGCATTTCAAATTCAACATTTAGCTTATGCGAAATGTGATCTAACAGGGATGGAAATGGAACATAAAAATGGTTGCACTGGATCAAAGCAAAGGCCAGTCTAYTCTGGCAATGTCTTTGATGGTAACAAATAACAAATGCAGAGGGAGAACAAATGTTAAACATAATGTTAATACTCTTTGACTGCCTTACTGTGCTTTAAATKAGACCTGAGAAAATCTGAGGCTTCTGTTTTTACTTTAGAACATAACTTAAGCTTATGGAAGATGCCTTCTTACTTCTACTAGCTCCCCCTCCAAAATCTGACTTTCTGTTCTTTTTTCCCTAAACTCTTTTGTTCTGAACCTCCGATACTGTGCCTTTAAATTGTCTCCATGCGGTCAGTGAAGACTTTGYTCTTTTAGTTGCCGCTTAGTTTCTTTTTAACAAACTTCCTCAGATTTTTGTAGTTCCTCTTTTTAAATTAACCTCAGTAATGGTGTGCTTTTGGCTTTTGTTGCTTCTGCAGAGATAGTGAATTGAAATATGCTATGGTTCATGAGTAATCCTTGATGGTGTCTTATATTTAGTCTTTGCACAACACCCACAATTTAGAGTTATTCAGTCTAAACTGAGTTAAGCAAAGAATTTGTATAATTTCACTTCTAGATGAGTTGTCATAAGTCATGTGCACTTTTGCACTTGCCAGCTTTCCTTGCTTCTTCAGTCTATTAATTCTTGAAAAACTATTCTTATTTTAAGTGCCGCCAATCTGCTTCCATTTTGATTTAGATGAAATCTATCTTGCTTTTAAAGGAGCACTCCACTTCCAAAATTTCCCCAGTTCCTAATGGAGATGACCCCCCTTTTCTTATAATATTTTCTCAATCATTTATTGCATCTTTAGTTTTCAAAAGTTACCCAAATTGCATAAACTTCACATCGACATTTCGTTAGATGGGTTAGCATCTGTTATGCTAAATAAATCTGTTGTTCATTGTAAAAGCATTTTTGGAGTAGAAATCATTTTTTTCATTTTGAATAAAAAATAGCATCTATCTGTAAAAAGCAATAAGTAGATGTGATGTATGAATGCCATGTAAAAATATATAGGCTTGAATCTTTTGCTTTACTCATTACTTTTTGCTGAACTCATGGAGCTATTCTAATACTTTTTTGAAATAAAAGATTGAAAAAATTTCTTGGAAGAGAAACCATACTACCTTCCAACTTTTTATTAACTTTTTATTTTACAATTGATGGATAATGGATGTTATTTCCTAATTTAAAATGTGACTTTTGGATTTCATTTCATAATAGAAAAGTGAAAAATTTCCTCCATTGAGTCTAAAGCCATTGTCTTTAGCGAAATGTTTTTAACTTTAATATATACCAATTTCCCAACACTTGCGTATTTTCTTCTAATATGAAATTGTTTCATGTACAAGGCTATACAAAGTGACTTAACCAGAATGTACTAATATGATTTTCTTCAGGCCAGGTTAGTAAACACAGCTGCTTCTGTATTGCCTATTGAGAACCAAAGTCCTCGTTCAGTCATTGCACAGATCGGGGATTTGGAGTGCGCTGCACCCGTTGTCTGGCCCACTTCTGGGTTTGTTTCTACAGAAAAAGTGGCAAAGCAGCTTTTTACCTGTGTATTTCCCAGATGTGTAGTTGGGATATAGCCGGATGGACACACAGCAGCAGAATCTTCCTGGTGCTCTTGAATCTGGGTGTAACCAACAGTACTGCTCTCCGGAGTAGTGGCTGTAAGGTAGATTCTGCAATTTGTATTTTGTGGGCTAGACTGTTGTACTTGTCTTCAACTATCTTTCCAGCTGCTGCTGGAACAAAATCAGGAAGAGCCTTTCTTCAGAAGAAGATTTACCAAAGCCTGACTCTTGTAGTGGTGGCGGTTCTAGAGCTATGCCAGCAATAAGACCATGTGTGTCTATTTGCATGCATTTATCGTACTCTATTGGGTATTGGTGTAAGAGAATCTTTCTTCAGCTTGAAAAGGATTTTGCAGAAAATTCATTCAAATGTAAGCTACTGTTTTCCTATAATGTTTGGAAAATTAATGTACTGGGAAGCAGAAAACAAACTGTTATTTTGAAAACTCTCTCAAAGTATGCTAAAACCATTTTAGTAGGCTTTTCAGTTTCAGTTGGATGTTTTGTTGTAGTTAAATCTTTGTCCCACAGTCTTTTCATCCAGTGCATTAAGAATCCCAGTCCTGCAACCTAAATCTCTCTCTTCTTGCCTCTTGAAGCTAGAGTTTGCTGAATGCAGTGTCAGCAGTGTTCCTTACTTGGGCAATTTGATGAAAAGGATGGCTTTGTGATACTTATGCTTGAGAACATTTCTTAGAAATGAGGCAGTGGTGGAGTGACAGCCAGTTGGCTCTCAACTCTCCTAGACTTTAGGAAGCAAAGTTAATGCTGCTTCCAAAACTACTGCCACTGGAAGGTGGTGTTTCTTTGCACCGGTCCCTGTGGACCTTCACTACTACAAGAAACACTTATGTTCAGTCTGAAGTGTACGAGGTTCTTTCCTGCAAAGAAAGTCTTCTGCCCTGCTGGCCCCCAGCCTACAGCAACATGTGGGGTTATTCTGCCCCAGGTCCAAGTCTTTGCATTTGCCTTTATTAAACTGGACGAGGCATCTGTCCATCAAGGCCACGCTCCTCGCAACTTGGCATCATCCACAAATTTCCTAAGAGTGCATTCCATCCCATTTTCCAGGTTGTTGATGAARATGATGTAACAGTATTGTCCCAGTGTTGACTCCTGAGAAATGCCACTCGTAGCTGGTSTGCCAGCTGCACTTTGAGCTTTGAGCTCTTTTCTTTGAGCCAGCCGCTTTCTAGTCCGCGTCTCTAGTCGGGCGGAACAAACAGTATGTTTGTTCCACAAATAGTGCGATAGTGGCTAAGCAGAAACACAGTCTTTTTTGTGCGGGTACTAAAGACTAATAACCAAAACCTGAAATAACAAGGGATTGTCATTGCTGCTTTGTTAAAACAGTATGTCCAGTTTCTGAGAAATCACATCCTTTGAAATATCTTGGGTTGGGAACAAGAGTTTCCTTTGAAAACGTAAGCTTTTTATCTCGAGTAAATCTCTCTCTCTTCCAAGAYGATAGTTTCATGGACTTCTGTATGGTATAGGTTTTGGTAGCTGACTGATAATTTCCAGGATTCAAGGGTCACATTCCACTTTTTTTTTTTTAATTTTGCATATTGTATATACTTGTCAGAGATGGTATAGATTCTGTCAAAACTGGTTGAGTTAGTATATTGACAAAAAAGTGCACTATAAAAATACATCTTTGGCATGCAGATTTGCATGATGCAGTCATGCATTATCAGAATACTTCTAGCCAAAGTGTTACATTTCCTTTGTCAGAGATACTCCACTTCTGCTCTTAGTCTATGCTAAATTGCATCCTTATTTTCATAGCTAAAGAATTTTGACATTGGTTTGTGTGGTTTTATTCTCTTTTGAGCTAAGTTATAAATGTGAAACTGGAGAACAGACCAGTAACTGTGCTTAGGATAAAGAATAAATATTTAAGTAAGAATTGTAGATCTCTAGCTGAATAAATACATAAGTATTTTGTGCCAGTTTGGCTTTATCGTTGCAGGTGTTATGCACAGTGAAATTAGCTTCTAATGTAACTGTCAAGAACAGAAAAAGTTATCTGTTTACTTGGGTTGCAGTTTGTGACTTACTGTTGTGCCTTGAATGAAAAAAAATCAGAACAGTTGTACAAAACAAAGACTGAGAGGAGGGAAAAACATAACTGATATTCAGTTGCATTTAAGTGTTCTTAATTTTATAGTTGGTATAGTCTTTTTTTGTGTTTATTGTGTTTGTTTTATCCAGTAGCCTTTAGTAAAACCAAACTATTTTAGACTTCCTGCAACACCTTAATTTTTAGAAGCATGACAAGAATAACTGTGGGTATTTGCACATCCTCTTATTGTGGGCAAATTTTTGACTAAAAATTACTTCTTTTTCTTTGTTCCCAGATCTTTCAAAGAACAGATTTACTGAAATTCCTTCTGATGTCTGGCTGTTTGCACCACTTGAAACTTTAAATTTGTATCACAATTGCATCAAGTCCATTCCAGAATCTATTAAAAATTTGCAAATGCTAACTTACCTTAACATTAGGTGAGTAACCCTTGTCATTCTTACTTCTGTGCTTCATTGGAGTGGTGGCATCTTACTTCATTAGGACATCAAGTGCCCTTGTGCCCTTGCTTTCTCCCAGGCAGATAAAATGATTCTGTTGGTTGTTTGACATATTCTTGGTGTTTTAGACCAGCAGTTCTTGTTGCTTCCCTTGTGGGAAGGAGTTGACAGCATCATGAAACTTCAGGCAGTACACTACAGTAGGAGAGTTTGGGGGAGAGTTTTCTCTATAAAGAGAGTTTGGGAAGTTTTATTTGTTGTTAATGTTATGCAGGTAGACTATGATTAAAAACTACATATATAGAAATTCATTGTTTTGTTTTTTTTTCAAGAGGGTAAATTACTCTGGCCAGAAGACCCTACTCATTTTGTACATTAGTCACCTCCATTGCTATTTTTAGACTTGGGAAACATACAGCTGGATCTTCTCAGAAGAATCGAAAATGAATATGAGCTCTACTGGAGTTCATCTAAAGTACTATATAAATGTACAGAAGCAGAGGAATCTAGAGGAACCCTTCCATAAAGAATTGAGACCTTGTTTTCCACAAGGAAAACATATCTTCTGTTTTTTATACTGACTGTCTAAAGTCCAAAGCAGTCTTTTCAACCAGGAACTATTTAACATATGAGCTTTGTTCCAGCAATAACTTTTTGCACAAATTTCAAATTACTTTTTGAATTAACACTTGGAAAGGAAAAGGAAAAAAACCAAACCATTAACTATGTCTTAATCTCCAAATATCAGTAGTTATACTGATAATTTCCAAGAATTGCCTGCTGTGTGGAGGTTTTAAAGAATAGTAATGACATGATAAAACTGCAGTGTTTTCTGGAAGAAACTTGACCTAATTTCTTTCAGAGAACAGCAAAAGCATGTTTCTGTGTTGATGGTAACTGAGGTGCTGAATACAATTCTTGATACAGAAATAAAGGAGCATCTGGTTCTAAGTGAGCATTGCATATTATTTCTGGAGTTGCCTTATTTAATGGCCGTTTTCCATACCTTGATTTTTCTTTGTTTTTGTGCTAACGTCTGAGGACTGTTTTCAGAATGCATGAACATGTGGACAGGCAGTAGTTAAGCACAGGCTGAAATACTGGCTTACTATTTTCAGTATTGTGATTACAGAAGAAAACCACATGATCTCAAATTCTAATTTTGTATGCAGAAGAGCAAAGAAAAGTATTATGCAATTCACTGTAAAGTAGGCAGCTCCTTTTTTTTCAAAAGAACTTCAGAGGTAACTGATTTAAGTCATGCAGAGAATTACAGTTTCATTGCAAAGGGTTTTTTTTAAGCAAATAAAAAAAATTTTCATTTACTTGCACATGATATTTTTGCTTTCCACACATGCTAACAGATCACCAATCAGAAAAAGACAGTCTCATTTGCCTGAAATGCAAAACAAAAAGAAGCTTATTGCAAACCTACACCTAAAACTTACTTTTTTTTCCTTCCACTTAGTATTAGCAGCAAAGATGCATTGCTCTTTATAAGGATAGTGATACCATTTTACTGTCTGCTTACATTGTCAAAATTGCACTACTTCGAAGCTGAAATGTTGCAGGGGTGTAGTGATTTTGTTGTTCTTGCAGACGTATAAGCTATAGTCATGTAGAGGGGTGGTTGAAAAAGTTTAGGTTTTCAATATGAAAGCAATGTTCTGATACAATCCCATTACACAAAAACACTTTAAAACTTTGGGTTTTTTTTCTTAACATAGTGTGAAAACAAATGTTAGCCTTCAAAAGGTTCTTGCAAAATAGAACTTCTGGCTTCTGGACACTTGAAACTGCTGGAAATTTTTCACTTTTATGTATGAAAGCAATTGCTTTCCTACCACATCTGAACAAGCTGGTTTTCCAATGGCTTTTTTTAAATGTACAAGTTGACCAGAAAAAAATAACATGAATTTCTGGCAGGAGGCAGCCTGCAGTTGGTAGCTTTTCTGAAAGCAATTTAAATTAAATTGTCAGCAATAATACCTTTCCTGTTAATATAGCAGGCGTATGTGCATGCAGTTGGAAAATGATGCACACAGCAGAAATCAACATTAATTAAAACATACCTTCCAGACCATTGCTCAGCAAAGTAATAAATAGATGTTTAGGGCTTTTGGTAATGGCTCAGGAGAGCTGTAGCTACATGATGTGAGAAGCAGTGATCTTGTATAAATTCTGCCAGTTCCAATTTGTTGAGAACATGAAGTTTATATTGGTAGACTGTCAGATCAGTTGGTCCTTCTGAAGGTATCAGAAACAGCATAGAAGTAAATATCAAGCGTAAACTGAATATTATATGCCATAATTATTTCAGCAGAAATGTGGTCATGTTGTCAGTATTTGATCCATGTTGACTTAATATGGGTGAAAGATTTGTTATTGTCCAGATGCAGTATTAATAGAGTGACAGCATTCATGACAAGGTGCTAGATTAGCTGCACCTCTCCATCAAGAAGAGGAAATGCAGCCGGATGCCATTCCATGGAGCTTCAAGAATGCAAGCTAGAATACCCTGTGCTTTTACTGGTGTTATTTACAGCTACGTTTATAGGTCAGCGGGCTTTTTTGTTTCTTTCGACAGATTTCTCTGTGTGTACGCTTTATTGTTAGGAGATTCAGTTATAGTACATCCGCATTTACCAAATGAGATGGGGACCTACAACTTATTTAGCTAAGAGAAGCTTTATCCGGTAAGGAATTCATGATGGAGATTGTAGCTTAAACTTAGATGAAATTGTAATAAGTGGAGAATATCTTCTAGAGTAGGAGAAATATTGTACAATGTGCACCTCASACTCCTGTTGAGCTTAAAGAGAATATTATAATCTAGCCTTTCTTGTTTGTTTGTTTGTTTTTTCTTTCAAGTCGAAATCTTTTATCAACGTTGCCAAAATACCTGTTTGATCTTCCACTTAAAGTTTTGGTAGTCAGTAATAATAAGCTGGTCTCCATTCCAGAAGAAATTGGAAAGCTGAGAGATCTAATGGAATTGGTAAGTATAATTGCAAACCACTGTATTAAGTACACTTAAACTATAAGCAGCCTATTTGCAATGTAAGAAAAATGTAGATTCATGATCATTTTTACATATAGGAGTGCAGAATGTAAACTTAGTTACTGCATTTTCTGTGTTTGATCTCAAATTACAGAAGTAATATTTATTGCAGAACTTCAAAAGTTGGGATAAGCYAATCAGTATGGTGGATTAACTAAAGATTAATAGGTTCATAAATAAAACTGCTCTTTGCATTATTTCATTTGAGCTTTTATTTTGTATATTGTTAAAAAGGTGATTTTTTTTTTCTATGTTTACCGCCTTTACAGGAGGTGATTTTTCTTATATACTATCAGGAATCTTTTTCCTCCATGAAGAATTGAAGTCTGTTTAGTCTGTCCTCTTATACATGTAATATCATACCATCTTTGTTGTCCTGTTTTGCATTCGTATCCAGTTCTGCTATTACTTTATTTGGGCTGGGGTAACTAGTGATGTGTGGTATTCCCAGTTCAGCTGTCTGTGCAACGTGATTTTATTAAATGGCACCCTGAAGTTTTGTGTTTTGTCTTCTATTGCTTTCCTTATTTCTTCATAACCTGTTTGGTTTTTTCTGATGGTTACTGAGTATTAAGGTTGTACTTTAGAGAATAGTGGGCAATTATCAACAGATCTTATTTCTAGGTGGTAATAAATAATTTAGATATTGAATGTACTTTTTTTTGATACCCTTAAAATCTTCATACATTGTGTGTTAAATATTGTTAAATAAGTTCTTACTAAATTTTTGCTCCTTTCACGTGAGACTAGAACAAAGTTTTTAATCAGTCAGGAATAGAATTCCACTTTTGTTTCCTCTCGCCTCTCAGGGGAGAAAAAGTGAGTTGTAATTAGTTTATTTTTGCATATTACTTTGGAGTGACTTATGTATCCTTGGTGGTACAAGTGCAAGGAGTGTGTAGCCTAGAGCATTGTGTCTCTTGGCAGTAAGGAAATATGACAGTCTCCAAAGCTTCTCAAAAGTGAAAAGACAGATTAAACTCAAGCTCCTTCTTTGTCATTTTCTTAGTATCTTCCTTAGGTGAGTCTAGTCTCTCTAGAGACTAAAGAAGCATTTTAAAGAGAGAAAGGCTAAATTTCAGACACATAGTTGAAGAATCCATTTTGTTCCTTGACTCAACGTTGGCGTATACAGATGTAAGCCTTGCTTGAAAACGAAGTGCCTGTTTTTGTTGTGAAGAATTTTAAAGCAGTTATGCTAAAGCTAAGCTGTAAAAGCGGATCGAGAACTCACTGAAGCAGGGAAGGCGATCTTATGAGAAGTCAAGATTTGCTCTGTTGCCTTGCCAGGAATTTTTTTCTCTCACTTGTTGCCATTGCTTCTCTCCGAATGAAATGACTTTAACTACTCTAAAAAGGTTTGATAGAGAAATGGTGCTTGGACTTAATCTGACCTTTCAGTATTTGCAATTTCTTATCATATTTCCAGGATATGTCCTGTCTCAAGTGTGCCCTGGAGTTTTCTTTTAATGTGATGTAATTTTTGAGCTATAAATCAACGTTTCTTTTTTTAATTTGCAAGTAATATGAGATATTCTGAATGTTTGTGAGGCTTTTCTGATGTCTTCTACTCTGTTTTTGGTGAATTAGAAATAAGAAATCCTTTAATGTTCTCTTCAGTGTTTTAAGATTTCAAGATGGAATCACTGCTATTTACAGAAAGTGAATGTTTCTTAGAATTGCAGCTGTGGTACTTTTGCCTTTTTTCATAAATGTTAAACCTGGAGTATATGCTTGATGACATAGATTAAGGACATACCAAAGAGTTACAGTCCAATATCTATGTTGTACTTATTGAGAACATAAATAATTTATATTTTAAAAAGTTGACAACAAAGCAATATGGATGCGAAAAGATGCTTTCAGGAAAGGAATCCTATTTTAACTTGGGTGCTGGGGACAGAGAAGAACTCAAAATAGCTATGCAACAGCTCATTCCAGGCAACCTGTAGTTTCATAGACATCTGGCTCTGTGCAGACGTTTCTACTGCCAAGAGCACAGGAGCTGTGCCTATGCTGAAGCTCTGGAAGTGTGTAGAGGAGGAAGAAGGTGGATTTTTCTCGTTAAGGCCTAGCTTCTGGTTGTTTCTCAGCTAGGCTTCAAAATTAGCTTCTGTTTTTTCATTGGGTAGATAGTTAACTCTGCTTTGTTACCTACATCTAAGAAACTAGTCGCTGAAATCAGTTTTACTGAATTAGTAATAAAATAGGTTAGCAACTGTCTGTCTTACATYAATATGATTGCTGACTCAGTATGGACTACCTACACAAATACTAAATAAGTTAGTGGTAGAAGTAGCTGTAAACTGTGTTGATTTGGTGCAGCTTTGTCACCCTCTAGTGACTGAACCCAAAAAGTTGGTGAGCATGCTATTGCTTTTGTAAACTTTTAGTTGCACTGGTTCAAATTTTATAAGGAAGGAGAGTAATTTTTATGAAAGGAACAGAATCCAAATCGTTTGCCTGCAATAACACATGAAGTTTTTAGTTGACATGAGAACTACACCAGGCTCTCTTGATTTCTAGGCTCCTGTATAAATCTCAAAGCCAGTCCTTATTTATTGTTTTAACCTTTTCAAGTGAGTTCCTGAAACATAAATTGCTGAAGTTGTGAAGGAACAGTGAGGTCTGTGTTACAATATTTCTTCCACTTGTGGGGAAAAAGCAGGAAAGATCGGATGTCTTTTCTGTGATATGCTTTATAATAGTTTTGATTGCAGTTTTCCTTCATTTAATTCCATTTAAGATGTTCAGTTCATTCATTCATTTTATTTTACTTAGGATGTTAGCTGCAATGAACTTCAGGTCCTTCCCCAGCAGATAGGAAAACTACAGTCACTTAGAGAATTAAACATAAGAAGAAATAATCTCCACATGTTGCCAGATGGTAAGGTTCTTCTTATCCTTTCTTTCATGTAGGTAAATTATGTAAAGTGTTAAGTAGATAGCTGATTTTTTTTTCTTTTCCTCCATTACAGAATTAGGAGACCTTCCCTTGGTAAAGCTGGATTTTTCTTGTAATAAAATTACAGAAATTCCAATTTGTTACAGGAAGCTACGTCATCTACAAGTAATAGTTTTGGATAACAATCCAATGCAGATTCCACCAGCCCAGGTTAGTATGAAAACATTGTATTTAGGTTAGGTGCATTAGGATCTTAAGAAAGGGGAGCTGTTCTAAGTTATTACCAAATTTTTTTTTTAGCTGTATTTTTCCTAGTAGGAAATTGTGGGCGTTAACTTATCAGTGTAGAAGGTTTTGGTTGGGTGCATTATCAAAAGACATGCTATGTAATATTTTTTTTGTTTCCAAACAGATATGTTTAAAGGGTAAAGTACATATATTTAAATTCCTCAGCATTCAGGCGTGCCTCAGAATAGATAAAAAACCAGATTCTTTAGATCTTCCATCATTGGGTAAACGAATCCCCTCCCAGCCACTCACAGACAGGTAAGTGGTGTGGGGTTTTTGTTTTGGTTTTGGGGTTTGTTTTTTTCACTTTGGTATTGCTATGATGTGATCCTTGGGGAACAAGAGGGAAYGTACCACAATAAGTTCATTATAGTTTAATAGCTGTAATTTCAGTAGTTTAAAGGTTGTTTACTTAGAAGTTATACTATATAAGTTTGTGTTACTAGAAGCTTAATGACCATCTGGGTTACTATGAAATTTTTTCATTATTCTCACTAAAGATTTGAAAGTTAGAACAAAGATGTAGTTTCAGTTTATTGAAAAACTCAGCTTTCTATTTCTCACCCAGATTTGTCAAAAACATTGATGGTACATTCCCATATGTGCCCTGAATATAGAGTTAGTCTGTTAGATGAAAAGTCTGCCTTGCAAACTTGTTAATGGAAACTAATTTAAACATCAGTGAAATATCTTAGATTTGTTGATTGGATTATTCCTGAAGTCAAAAAATGTAGCACTTCTTGCTTGGCTTCTTAACTTGAGTAACCATGTGGAATAATGCTCTATTTTTGCCTATTTGCTTAAAATATTATGTGCAACCTGTGCCACTTTCTTTCAGTGCTGAAGGAAAGATAAAATTATGAATAAAGCTTACACAGAACCATCCAAAGCATGAGATTCAGTCCATGATCTCGGGCAGCTCTGCCATAGGTGGTCAGGCCACAGCGTCCATAGAATGCTTCTAAGTGCTCCTGGAAGCTGTGGTCCACACATGCTCCCCAAAAGCCTACACCAAACTTAAGGCTACAGCTATACAATGTGTTGCAAAAGGAATGAAGTCATGGATATTACTGCTGTACAACATCTCTGTAATAGTGAGATTTTGTTTGATACAATTTCCAGATAATAAATATAAACCATATAAACCAAGCTCTGCAATGCACAGCTGGAAAAGCACACCTTCCTAATGCTGCCAGTCTTCTGTCTACTGTGTTAGTAATCTTTGGAAGGCATACATTTAGAGAGAAAAAAAATAGTAGATATTTAAGCAGATTTAAACTGTTACAGTGTGGCAGTACATTAGGGAATATGTTTGCTACTAATAGAAAATCACATCTGCCAATGAAATATAAGGAACTGTAGTACTTCAAAGAAAGTAATATTTAAATTCTCCAAAGACAATATTTTAGAATGAAACATAGAACAAATCTGAAATTAGAGACATATGGACAGAGTGCCTTCATTAATCTTTTTAACTTTTCTCTGATAGGTTTTTTTTTTTTTAACAACTCTTTCAGGAGATGAAGAATTTTTCATCTGTGTGCATGGGATGTGCAAAAATTCTGTAGCAGCAGCTGTAGATGAGTATAGAGAACATGTATTAAAGAGGACGTATATATTCTTTCAGAAAAGTGAAACTAACTATTTGTTCAATTCTTATTTTTTAAATAGCATGGAGGACTTTTATCCCAATAAAAATCATGGACCAGACTCTGGCATTGGAAGTGATAATGGGGATAAAAGGCTGTCTACAACAGAAGTGAGTGTTTTTCACTGTTAAATTTGTCTAAATTCTGTTTTATAGAACAGTCTTGTTCCTCTGTATTTTGCATCATTTGAGAAATGCTTAATTAAGTTGCAGTTACATCCTTCAAGTATTTGTCACTGAGTTTAAACCTTAGCAGTATTAGACATATAAAACCTTCATTGCTTTGAGTTCTTCAGTTTAGGTTCATTCCAGTCCAAACTCTTATACATTTTAAAATTGAGTTCTGATCTAAGGAATTGTTCAGATCTTTTCAGATATGAAAAATGCAGTCACGTTTTACACAGAGGACAAAACATATGTGACATTTGCTTTTGCTATTAATAAAATAGAGGAAAATGAAAATGCATTTTCACTAAACTTGAGTGCTTGTATGTGTTAGTAATCCTTCTTGTTGTTTAAATTTTAATATGAACTTCTGAATGACACACTAGGTTTAAAGTGAAGAACAGAAGTCCCCACAACATATCTGTGTATTTGTAGAGATCAAAGTTTAGCCAGTTGTAGTTAATACTACCAATGTCAAAACTGAGTGCTATGAAACAAGACTTTGATAGTACTGTGTCCCAATTTAAAAAGAATAACTGCAAATGCAGAGCTATATTTGTAGAACACTGTAGAACAAGGAGTATTACAAGTTTTATTATGAAAAGTCAAACTGATTGAAAGTAAAGCTGTGATTTTTATCATTAGTCTAACAAGGATCAAAGTGGTTGGAGGTTTTAGATGGAAAAGTACCCGAGTTAGTTTGCTCAGCCTGTTGACCAGTATTGGGTTAGGGCTCTTTGAACAAGATGCTGTATTTCAAAGGAAACCGAACAGTCCTTTCACACAGTGTACTGTCATTCCCAAAAAGATACTGACTTGATGTTATTTTCTCTGCCCTAGGAGGCATCCCTCATGATAGGATCTTTTATACTATGTATTGTTTATTAGCAAATCATATCATATGTGATTAATATTTTGTAATAAGTGTGACTGTTTTTGCAGCCATCTGATGATGATACAATCAGCCTTCACTCCCAGGTATCAGAATCAACACGGGAACAGACATTAAGGAATGACAATCATGTAGTGGGAAGTAAACTCGATCCACAGAAAGGTAATATCTGTTGTGCATTTGTCATTTTAGGTAACAGAAATACTCTTGCTTAGGTAATATAATTTAACAAAATTGCACAAAAGATACAATGGCATGTTGGAACTGTATTTTTATCATCTCGGTAAACAACATAATAAAATCATAAATACACAAGACCAGAAAGAAAGAAAAAGATCCTTTCTATTTAGGGAAGACAGGATTTCACTGTATAATCTTTATTTGACATTTTTCATAAGTACCTCTCTCTCTCAGGAATAACACTTGGTTCAGAGAACTGCTTAATGTTATCTTTTCCACTCTTCATCAATCCTCACTAGACCAGGAGGTGTATGATTATATTGATCCGAATGCAGAAGAGGGAGCTGTTCCTGAGCAAGGAGATATACAGATTGGACCATTGCTGTCGTATATGAAGGTACTGTAACTTGATATAAGAAAAACTGTTCAGTGGTTCTTTTTTTTAAATCGAATTCTAAGTTTATTTTTCACCATATGTRAGGAGCGGGGGAAACATCCTGAGAAAACCCAGAAGACAGAACGGAACGAGGAGTGGGGAGATGAAAAAAGGTAAATCTAGATCTTTTGGGGGAAGGCTTGGGGGGGCGGAGAGGGGGGCGTTAAACTCGTTGCATATGGAGGAAAGAAATCTATAGACATGCGAAGTATTCCTACTTGGACAGAAAACAAGCTTATAGGAAGGACTTTTTAGTTATTGTCCAGTGACGTACCTGTTTCTGTCTTGCTTGACTAAAGAATATACTTTGATTTCCATAATCTAAAGAAAACTATAAACTTTAAAACTGAGGTAATGTTTAATTTTTTAGACTTCAGAAAGAACAGCTGCTGGCTGAAGAAGATGATGAAATTAAAGAAGTGACTGATCTGAGAAAAATAGCAGCTCAGTTACTGCAGCAAGAACAAAAACACAGGTATTACAATATTAGGTTAGATAACTTGTATGTTACAATTAATTTATTCTTTAACCTGTCTTATGCCCAAAAGTTCTTGACACTTCATCATTTTGAGAATAGTTTTATCCAGCTATATAACAGCTTAATCAATAGACTCTTCCAAGATACTTCCAAGATACATTTCTTTACATAAAATTGCTGTTTAGAGAAGCAGCTCTATGAATCATGTGGAAAGGAAGAGATGAATGTGGAAAGTCTCTTGTGTTTTCTTTTTTTTTCTGGTTTATTTTTTTTATTCCCCCCCCCCCCCCGGCAAGACACTTATGTAGGCATGGGTGATGTTGGTATGAAGAGATTTAGTGAGGTATTCGCATTATCTTGCCTTAATTTATCTCTGTTTACAGAACCCGCATGCAGTTTGTGTGGGGCTGGTTATTGTATTGAAATAAAGGCAATTTGGGTGGTAGTTCCTCCATCCACRTTTCCTATGGATTGAAGGGGAAATTTGTTCAAATACTTTTCTCTCAAATAACAGAGCATATATATGCAGGATTTGAATAGCATGAGTATTCATCCTGATGAACTATCTGACTTCCTCCACTTCATGTTGGCATCACAGCTGAAAGTTCCTTGAAAAGGAAAAATAGAACAAGAAGCAGGATGAAGGAAAGCAGCAGAACAAGTTAACAAATGGGCCAAAGGAAAAGCAGGAAGGAGTACCTGAAGGGGCATAGGATGTGGCTGGATTAGGGTAGGAACTGTGTTCTCTGGTTCCTTTACCAAGCAGGAAAATAACCAGTGAGGTACTTCTGAGACAGTAAGCTGTCTTTCTGAAAAATGATAGTTGTAGTTAAGTAACAGTTTATTAACCCTGATGTAATGGATTCAACCTCAGAACAGGTTTTGTTTATTTTGAATTTCTGTATAGTGATAAGATTCTGTGCTGCTGTTTTTCTCTGAAGATAGTTGCAATACACATGAAGCCCTTAGGGAAGGTGATATCTTGATACTATGCATTGCAGATGTTTAAGAATTCACCCATGTTTCATATTAGTTGAGATAACAGCAGTACTGCGTGAAGAAAAGATAAATTACGCTTCACTTAACTGTCCAGTGTATTTAAGCATTTGGTCATGACCATTGGGAAGAAAAAAAGAATGAAATCTTAATGCTAATATTTTTTTTATTAACAAAAATATTGCCAAAAGGAAAAAAAAATAATTCTTTCCTATATTGCTTAGTATATGAATAGAGGGAGAATCTTAGTGTTGTTTCTTAAACAACCATCATATAGAAACGTAGTATGTATTGCATGTGGGGTTTGTTTGTTTCTTTTTAATATTTCCTGGGTATCCTTTTTAATATTTCCTGGGTATCTAATCATTTGAAATACCAAGCCACTCCTCTTCTCAAGTATTGCAGCTTCAGTTTTACTTTTGTTAAACATGGTTGTAACTTACTCAGCTATCTTGTTAATGGTTCTACTCTGCTCTTGAACTGGTCATACATACATAATTTTATTTGTTAAGTTTTACTTCTTAGTTTAGCATTTATATTTTAAAGCTTGCTTATTTATCATTAAATACATAGGTACAAAATAGCTTCTAATTTAAAAAATCGTAATTACTTAAAGTTAGTAAAGTGTAATTCAGTGAATCCATAGTTTTGTGAATTTATAATTTCTTGCTGTGAACAGCAATAAGAATAATATTTAGAAATTAAGTCAAGACATTTCTGAATTTATTTGTGGAAAATATGTACTGTTCAACCTGAGTAAATGGAATTCTCAGAGTAAGTGTGCATCATGAAGTAATTTCTTACTAACCATATTTCTGTTCATTCAGTGTATTTTCTTTTAATATTATGCAGTCTTTCTCTTTTCTTTTTGCTTGCTATGCTATTGACTTCCTTGTCCTCTCCCATCAACCTGTCGTGCTTCCTTCTTCCGTCTTTGGCTTTGATGTACATGAAATGTGAATACAGACGAAGGCCATTAAGCTATAGGACTTCATTCAGTGAAAAGCTCTTCCAGAGGACAAGGGCGGCAGGACGTGCATCAAGGTATATAGTGCTTGTAGATCTTCAGATTTCCAAAGATAAAATATGGACAAAAGAACCAATTTGGGCCTTGTCTTGAACAAAACCAGAATAAAGGAACTGACTAAGTTAGCCTAAGAATTTTTACAATAAAAAATAGATGGAAAAGCTTTTATTGTTAGTTAAGATGAAATGCAAGGGAAATATTTCATTAAATTGGACAACTGTCCAAAGCAGATTGAGTTCAAACTAGAAGCTCAATTTCCTTCACCTTTGGCATGTTTTATCTCCAGTGGTTGTCTTTGAATATGGAAGTGCAGCACCTCAAGTGCAGAGCCTCAGGCAAAAGGTTCTTTAGAGCTTTTGATTTTAAAGTGATCACTTTCAAATTAGCATAACTGGTGACAACTTGTTTTGTATTTGACAGCCATGAGGGAGGAAATAGCAGATACAAAAACCTCACAGGAGACAAGAAATCCAGAATGGGACTGTATAGGTTATGGTCAGACATGTATGTGATAAATCAAGTGATTTCAAAGTTTGTCACCTTGTCAGATGAAACTCTAACTCTACTCTGGATACTCCTGATCTGTTTCAACAGAAAGTACAGTATCTCAGCTTAAATAACTTTCCTTAGGGAGGGTTCACTTTGCCTGAATGTGAAGTACGGATGCTCAGCAGACAGCAGTGACTTTCTAAAGCAGTCTGTATCCGCAAGAGTGCATCTTACTGTCACAAAGCAGCGAGGCATATGTGAAGACAGGAGACTGTTCTCAAAGGAAGGGAGTCTTGACTCTTGAGTTTAAAATCTGTCAGGAGTTATTTCTCTGTCCCACTGTAAAAGCTATTGTGTCCTTACATGCTTTATAGATCCCAGATAGTTCTTAATTGTTTAAACTTGGAGGCAGCTATTCTTAAAGTAATTAGCATCATTCGCTTCATTTGTGTCTCTTAAGCGTGATGTTATGTTTACTCAGGAAATGCAAGCAAAAGAGAGGGTTTAGAAGAGATTCCACTTATTTAATCTCAAGCCTTGGAAAATATTTCCTGATAACATAGTTTGTCTTGCCATCACCTTTATCTCCCATCTAGTCAGYAATTTGGAGCAGATGTTATGCTTGCATGATTATGAGAATTAGAAAAGTGAGTCACAGTGTTGATTTTTGTTTCRTGTATACAAATATGTATCWGTGTGTGTGTTGTTGAGTAATTTATGTTTCAAAGTTTGTATGAGTTTCATAACCTTTTCAAAACAATAGATTATACGATAATTATGTAACAGCAGAATCTGTGTGATTGGTGTGAACCATAAGTATGCAGTTAACTAATACTTACACTAATGTGTTATGACTATATGTATAAAAGTCTATTTAAGGATTAAGTATGACCATAAATAAGAATCATTTTGCTAATGATTGGTCCAACAAAATAAAAAATTTTGGATTTGATGAGATGTAATATTGGCAGAAATGGTTGCTGGAATCTTTGCACCGTTAGCACCACACTTAAAGAGCCTAACTTCAGAATTTGAGCCACGTATACTTTCATTTTGTATACTCCGTTTTGTATTTTATTTCCTCTAAGACAGATTATATTTTTATTACAACTAGAGGGTTTTTTCCCTTTCCAGCTAAACGAATTATTTTGCATTGAATTCCTTAGTCTGTGGAAGTCTGTAAATKCATACTGATTTATGTTTTTACAGTTTTCTTGAACTGATAATTTAAGTTCCTGGTTCCACAGGAAATTCATAGCTCTGACTGGACTAGTAACTACTAATGTGACATGCTGAGCTTAATTATCCTTCAATRCCTTCAGTTTTGAAACTGGAAGTTTTTAAAAAGATTGTTCTTTTTTTACAAAGTAGTAAAATATATTTGAACATAACTGGAAAACTTAATTTTTAATAAAGCCAAACATCAATTATGTATATGTTTTATAGAAATAGTTTATCTAAAAAGCATATATATGTTTGGCATTATTTTGAATAGCTTTTCCTAACACTTCATCTAATGAGATTGTTAAAAAGTAATGGCCTTTATTACATACGATCATCAACTTTACACTGCTRGTCAGATTTGGTGATAGTGCTTAGGTGACTCCGATTTTCATTTATTTATTAAGCTTTTTCTATTCTAATGGTTATGTCTTGCTACAAGTCTCTCTGAATTTCTCTTTGGCTTCAGTTGCAGAGATAAGACTAATTTAAATGGGAATTCTCCCTGAAAATCAATGACTCAAAAATGCCTTGTTTATTTTATGATGTTTGATACATCCTATGCTCTGAATGTTAATTTTTTGTAACTTTTTTTCTGGGTATAGTATAATTTAATACCTGAAAGCACCCTCAGAATTAACTTTCTGAAAATAAATTATAAGGAGCAGATACTGCAGACTGTAAATTATCTTGTTTTACAGGTTTAACTTGTCATAATCCCATTAAATTGAGGTTTATACAGTCACAGAGATCTAAGCTAGAAATAAGATTACTCAGCTCAAAGCTATCATAATAATCACAGATGTCTGACTGAAAATCATTGATCCTTTAAAATTAATTGTTGTACTGCCCTCTGTAATGATGATGAAATACAAAATGAAGATGCCTACTTTATTTTACTTTCTTCCATTAAATAGTTGCTGGTCTTCCAGTTCTTTCTGATTCTTAATAAATTTTAGTTCTCTGTATAATTTAACATTAGAATTCAAAATTAATGATTCTAGTTACTATTCAACGTGACGCTTACTTGAAAATGTTTAATTTGAAAAGTGTTTCTGATTGGTTTGCTCTCTGGTCTGGGGGAGGTGGTTTTGGTTTTTTGAGGGTTTTTTGTTTGTTTTTAAGTGTTCCTAATAAATAGAGAGCTTATKTCTTCTGCCTGTGTGCACATGTGCATGGTACGGGTTTGTTTCAGATGAGAAAACATTTCTGAATTTATATGCAAGTTTAGGCTTTTTTTGATTGATTACATTTTAGGAAAATGGAATTTTTGCTGGTTCATTCCTGCCTTGTTTCCTTCTTTCTGCCTTAGTCTTTTCTCTTACCGTTCTGTGCCTAAAATCCTATTCCATGTGTCTCTTTCCTCCCTCTTTTTCCTGCATTTCCTTTGCACTTGCAGTCRTCTTACCTAGCTATCCTCTTACCCGCTTCTACAGTCTGACCAACTTCTTATGCTCAGTCTCTGTATCATTTCCTATCCGCTTTACTTCCACCATCTCCTGTCTCTTCTACTTTTAGTGAACTGTGGGGCCTTTTGTGTTGAGGGCAGCGTAACTTCACAAAGGTGTGAGAACAATTCAGATGGTGTGTGTGTGTCAAGGAAAAGTAAGAGGAGCCTTCATTTTGTTTGGATTATGATCAAGTTTTACTTGCTTAAAACTCAAAACTTGCACTATTGCAAGAGCTGGAAACTGCATTGTTGACTTCAGTGGAAGCAGGATTGGGCTTGGGTTTCATGTGTGCATAATACACGTGTTCTAATTTTATGAAAAATGCTACTTTAATGTTCAAACCTTTTCTTTATAGGAAAAGTTGCACACACAGTACCGTATACTCTCAAAAGAGCTTTAACTACAAAGCTCTTGGATAAATGTGTATTTTTTTTTCATTCCAGGCTCCTTAATCATTCAGCCTCAGTAAGCACAAGGAACAGACCAAAGCAGCCAACGGAATCTGAAAAATGGTATTAATATACTTTTCTGTATCACAGCTTTCATTATTTTATTAAATTAAGTTTATTTATTTCATATCAGTCCTGCCATATTCTGTCCTATTGTTTTAGCTGAAGATGAAATTGAAGTTACACAGGTAATCTGGTTTTTAGCTTCTTTCTGTCAGGGGAAAAGTCAAGGTGTTCTTCTGAGCCATTAAAGTTGATGTCCTACAGAAACTCATGTGTGGGTCTGATTCAGGGAGCAGTTCAGATGCCTAAACATAGGCATTCAGTGGCACATTAGACATCCTAAAGTATCCTGTCTTGCTTCCAGTTCCAGTCCAGAAAAACATATGTCCCCTAGGTGATAGTCCCATGGAGATGTGTTGGGATACTCTTGAGTTGTACAAAATGGCATTGTGTCTGTGCTTAGGCATCTGAATTTTCTACCCTGGCAGTCCTTTTGTGTTCTTATGAGCTGTCGGAAAAGTATTGATGGGAGTTCAGCCTAGAAAACCTTTAGTTTTTATGGGGGAATGTGTCAATGAGGAATCCACTCTTGATAGTCTGTGCAATGAATTGTGCTGCTTAATACYGTTGTCTGCAGGAGCTGTGCGCACATCCGGTGCTCTTTGTGTGAATGTAAAACAAGAGAAGGGGCAGAGCCTTGTCTCTAGGAAATTGGGAAATTGCAGCTTCCTTTTACTACCCATGTGAGTGAGAGAGAAGCTTGCAAGTTTTTGGCTTTCTCTTCCTTAAGGAATCCTAGGCCAGTTCTGGGAATCAATTTGGCCAAGAAATAATCTTTTATTCCTTCAGCTGAAGGGGGAGAGGTCATTGACAGCCACCTAAAGAGAACTCTGTCCATGGAGTGGGGGAGGGCTTCTGTGATTTTTTTGCCAGCCTTTAAAATCTATATCTTCCAAAGACTCTCTATCTACCTGTGTTCAAACCCCACTTTGACTTTGAATCAGGAAGACGAGAACCCGTAGTTATTGCTGTTGTTGCTAGAGAGCACCGTGGGTGGTAACTGCTCTCTACAGCTCTGTGCAGCCCAGGTGCAAATCAGGAAAACATCCAAACAGAAAAGGGACACGATATCGATATTTCAATGTGATGCATCCTGTTTTGGCTATCTTCTCTCTCACTGGTGTCTGAGATTTTGCAAGGTTGGTTGTGCACCTGTCCTGGGGTTACATGAGCCGTGCTGCAACTGCTGCTCGTTTGCACCTGGAGCTTCCCTGTCCTTGGTTACTTACCCTGCAGTTYCTGTTCTTTGGGATGCTGTCGCCTACTGTAGAGCACAGCTATGTCAGGCTTTGTATTATAGGGTAATTCAGGGAAGGTTACCTTTGCCTTACTCTGTTTTTTACATGAAACAAACAGCTCTGAGGTTTGGGGGTTGTTTTGTTTTTTTTCCTTCAAACAAACAAACTACACTTTGTTTGAGGTGTGTGTACAAGGTAGATGTCTCAGAATACTTGTTATTTCTTTGCACCGATATATAGGAGCCCTAGTCATTGGGTAAGGTGCATACAAATAGAACAGAAAGATTGTCACACCCCTAAAGAATTTCCACTTGTAAAAACATGTCATAGTTAATAGATACAACCATGTATCAACAGCAGGGTTGAATTATTTATTGCAGCAGTTTCTGGAATTCTCAACTAGATTCCTTATCGAGGTAATGGGCGTCATTCAGACAAATTTTCTATGCCACAGAGCTAACAGCTTTAAAAAGTAGGATTATTGATTTAAGATAAATGGAAAAGAAAAGGAAAGAAAAGGAATACGAGGTAACAGAAGTTACGGAAGTCAGTCTCACTTTGTGCCGTTTTGCTSTCTGCTAAGAATTTATTAGAATTGATCAGGGTGTTAGGACCTTCTCGCATTCAGTCCCGCTTCTAAGCCTRTTTTCCGCCCAGTTGTCAGGATGCGAATGAAATGGTTGCTGGTAAGGGTAATGGAAGTGAGCTTCCCGAAAAGATTCCAACAGAAGACACCAACTTCAAACTTTGTTAGCAGAAAACTTATAGTAAGGTTAGGCACTGTCCTTGGCCCCTCAGTATATATCTGAGGTTTTGCAGTTTTGTTATTCTGTCCTAAAATGTTTGTTCCTTTCATTGCTATGGAAAAGYCTCTACTTCACTGTGTGGCGATAACAATGAGATGAAGTATATGGTTCTTCCAAACGAATATACTTTTTCTTAACTTTGAACAAAATGTTTGGTTGCCTCTTTGAGAAATGAAACAATTAAGGCGCATTAGTGATTTCTTAAGATCAATCAACACTATTCAGATATAGCCTTTGCTTAATAAAGCACAGTGTTATGTAGGAGATACTGTCAGCGTACTATAAAGGAGAGTGAAATACTATTTGAAATTTTAATCAAATTGCCATCCTTCTAGCCACAGTTTGTAATATCATTATGCAGCAAACCAGAGTAGTATAATGTTGCAGAGAAGCTGCATTTTAATATTGTGTTTGCTTTTTGGGACTTTTAAAGTAACTTGATGTTACAGTATATAGAAATGTAGTAAGGAAATTTAATAATGTCTGTTATCTTAATTTTTAGTATTTCAACAGATGAAGGGAATTCTCCATTGTCTCCATACAGTTGGCAGGTAAATGTCTAAATGTAAAACCATATCAAGCAGTAAGAAAGCGTAGTAAAACTTCTGTTATTTCCTTTGAAAAGCTTTCCCTTACTGTTTCAAGACAATTTCACTTGTGTTATGTTTGTAATGCAGGTGGCTTTTTTTTTTTTTGTTGAGAATGTAATACTAAAGGCTTAAATACTTAAGATCTTGAAACTAATAAGACATAAATATTGTTTACTTGTTTTTTGAATTTCTTTACATATAAGTTTATTTTATTACCTAACCACACTGTTCGTTCTTTTTTTTTTTAATCTGAATCGTTTGAATTATATAGGTCTTTCACTTTCCACAACTCACTGAGAAACTTGCATGACATGATAAAAGTGCAGTGAAACTTTGAAGAGGTTTTTTTTTTTAATTATTGTTTTGCATTTTAATTCGTTAGTTGTTTATGGTTGCCTTATAGGGCCTGATATTCTAAAATGAAGAAAGCTTTAGAAATGCAATTTTTGTATGTCTTGTCCTTCTTATGAAATGTTTCCTTTGGGTTGTCTGCTTTTGTTTTTCATAGAGTATACATATACATACATATTCATTGTTATTTTATGAATAAACCTCCTTTAGCTGTCTCCTTCAAAGTACTGTATTATCAAACATGTTCTAAAGAGGTTTTTATACTGCCACTTGCTGTGTATTACCTTTTAGATAAGAACAGCAAACAGGTGCTTAAGGAAAAAGAAAAAAGAAAAAAAGTCTTGTAATAGCTATCCTTTTCCAGTGTAGTGAATATGCAGATTCAGAAATTAGATACATTAGATGCCTAACTGGCTTTGCAAGCAGTTATTTATGGTAACCTTAGCTGGTTTCCTAGCAAACCTGTGAAAATTAGGCTCAGTGCAGTAGATGAAGAAAAGGGTATTTTTTTTAATTATTTCATAGGTGCCTTTTCCTCTATGAAATGTGTTTTAGAATTTGAAAGGGAGTAAGTGATTTCCACTTGGACCATCATTGAGATGAGTAACATTTTTGTGTCATAAAGCTAGGTTATGGGAGACCCAAACAGTTTATAATTGTAGTTCATAATAATTTGTGCTAATGCAGACTTGTATATTTACCTGACATGTAAAAATGTTTCTGAAACTTACAGCCATTGGAAAACCAGAAAGATCCAATGGATGAGCAGCTTTGGCCAGAAACACAGCCAGTGATTTGGCAGAATGAAGAAAGAAGGAGAAGTAAACAAATTAGAAAAGATTATTTCAAGGTAATATGAGAGGAGTATTTAGTTTGCTTTCTTTTTTCCTTTTGTCCTGGCTTCTTCAGGCTCCTTTTTCTTATTTTGTGGATGGGTTTTGGGGGGTTTGGTTTTTTTTTTTTGGAAGAGAGTAAAAGAAACTGTGTAACAAAGTAAAAGATAGGTTGTTGCGCTTTTAATTTTGCATGTGATTATAGTTTTTCGTTTAATTCTTTTGAGTTTGATAATACATATGTATTCAGGGGTGATGTCAGAATGCAGGAAAACTGGGGGGAAAATCCACTAAAAGCTTTCTTCTTGTGTTTATTCTTTGATTAAAGAAGGCAATCTACAGTTGTCTTCTGATAAAGAGAAACTAACCTTCAGTCTTTGGTTTTTCCCTGGTTTGGGTCAAACTTGAGGAATTTTGTTTGTAGTTTAAGGAAAGGAAATGTGCATCACCTTTTTGTGTAGCGTAATTATAAGAATTACTTACGCATTTTGATTCTTTCCACATCAGTTTGTTTTAGAGGGGAAATTCACTATTAGCTATTTTGCTGTTTGTAGTGTGTATCATTGGTCACCAGGTGTCAGTGTCTGCTTGCTGCAAAACAGATTCAAATTTACTGCATTGTTGGATAGCATTTGTTTTCATACACGGTAGAGAAATGGGATATTTCTGACCAGTGCTAGATTGAGTTGAAATTAAATTTGGTTTATGAAATTAGTGTCTTGGGTCTTTGCTATCAAATATCTAAACCATAGCCTTCACGAAATGCTAGGGAATTTCCAAGAAATTAAATTCCAGGAAAGACAGAACATTCTACGTATGTGAAATATTGTGGGTTATAGTAACTATTAATTTTTTTTTCCTCAAGAATTTAGGGAGTTGTGTTCTAACATGAGTTCTACTGACTTCAAATGTGAATGAGTATCTTAAGAATGCATACCAAATTGTTGCAATGGGCATCCTTAGAATAGGGAAAATTTACTTGTATTATCATCCCGAAATACATGGAGAGTATCTTTATTGTACAATTTGTACATTGTTATTGTACAGCTATATTACTCAGCAGAAGAGTAGAAAAATGCCTGTGCCTGTGAGAATCGGAGCACCTTTTTTTGTGACACAGCACAGAAGTTTGGCTGGTACCTGAAAAGCTTCGTTGTGCTAGCTATTTAAAAAGAACCTTCCTACTGAAGACAGTTTTATCAACCAAAATGCAATTTTGCTGGAATAGTTTATAGTTAAACTTTGGATCCTGACTCCACCTAAGCTGTTGAATGTGGAGCTGTAAACCCTCCCARCAGTGCTCAGAGTTATAACTTTGAGGAGGATAACGTAGTTGCTGGTCAGATTTTTTTTCTTCCTTTTTTAAATTCATCTAACTACAACCTGCATGTGTCACCTAAGTCAGATCTCTGATGGAGAGCCATCTTTCTAGTTCCAGAGTTAGTCTTTTAATGCAACTTGTATTATATAGTGTATCATAAAAACAGGTAGGCTTGTTGTACACACATACCACATTTCTTTGTTTTTGTAGGGATAGGACTATTTAGTTCTATCTCTACATTTGCTTTGCAGGCAATGAAATGCACTTGTTTTCACAGGTACCATTTCTGTAACTTTCTTCCTGCAATCCTTCCTTCATTTACAGTGCTAAGCAATCTTAGCTATATTTAAAGTATGTTTCTTTTTGTAACTTTTGTGGGTTATACAGTTTTTACTAATAAGTAATACTTCAGAGTAACAGTTGCTCTGATCTTTTCACTAGGTTCAGACATGTATACAATCAGAGTTAACATTGTAACAGTATGTATTTTTGAAATACACTTACCCTTTAATCTCTGTGAAGAAGTTCCTGACTAGCCTAGGAACTACATGTTCCTTTTTTTTCTTTTTTTCTTTTGACAACTCTGTTTAAAAAAAAAAAAAAAAAGATATTGTCTGCCACTTTACCAGTAATAAATAACATCAGGCTAATATCAAGCCATTTGGTTCAAATGAAAACCATACTTGCATTTTAAAGTAATAATTGTGTGTGTTTTGCAGTATAAGTCTTCCAGAAAGAGTTCAAGTGGAAATGAAAACGATGAGGTGAGACATGGTAATCACATAAATACAAAGTTTTGTTTTATTTGCATTTTATGAATGCTTAGGAGGCAGTTATGGAACAGGAGAATGTTGGCTAGAGTCTAYGCAAGCAAGCCTTGTATTCCAAAACCGTAGAATAAATATAGCAAAATAGGTATTGCACTCCTTTATTTGAAAAAAGGTCAGTAAGATGATGTATCGAAGAAAAGGAGGGTATTTACATACTTCGGTAATAGGAAAGCTAATTCAGCTGTCAAGCAGAGGTAATGTAAAAGTAATATCCTGCCTAAACAGTGAACAGTATTTACTTGACTCTACATGTTTTTAAATTCAGTTGCTACCAATGTGCCATGTTTGACAGATGTCGCACGTTTCATGTATGGTGTATGTATTTCATAATTTCATGCTTTTATTGTTAAATCATAATTTTCATTTTATAATTTCATCTCTTTGATTTCTTTTTAGCAAGACAGTGATAATACTAATGTGTCCCCACAGTCTCCTGTGTCGTCTGAGGTACAAGTTTGTGGTTTTGTTTTTCATTCAACAAACATTTCTTTATGCACATTACTGTTGTCACCAGGTTTCCCATACAAATATTAAGCTGATAGTTTTCTTTGAAACTGGAATTAGAAATATTTCACATGCCTTTCATAATAAAAAGTCAGATATAAATAGGAATCAGAGACAGATATTAGCACAATGTTAATTTCTTCAACTTGTTTTACCTTTGCAACTATTTGAGCTCTCCTAGATTATTACTGTTTGGTTTTTTTTCTGGGCTGGTTTGTCAGAAGGATGCATTGTTTGGTCTCCATTATCTTTCCTAATGAAAATAACTAATAAGAAAAATCAAATTTGGCATGTTTTGTAGGTATCCACACTGAACTAGCAGTTCAGAAGATTTTAAGTACTTGTGGTTTAGTATTCTGTCCATCATAGGGAACCCAGAGATGCTGAGACTTTTTAAGAGGTTTCATCCTTCACAGTTCTATCTTCACTGCTGTGGTATAGCTTCACAGCTTGATTCATCAGTTGTTTTCCTTTCTAAGGAAAATCCATGCAGGTCTCACTATGGTTGCACTACTAAGCTATGAATAAAATACACCAAATACGATAATTATTTCCTCCTAATGTCAAAAGGGAACCTGAGGGAGCAGAATGAGGAAAGCATCTCCCAAATATAGCGAAATGAGCTGAAATAAGGAAGTCTGGTGTGCATATCAGATTACTGAGTATATTTCTCAAATTAGATGGTTGCATGAGAAAAACTGATCTTCATAATTCAAAGTAAACATTTCTTTAAAAAAAAAAAGTTGATGCTAAGTGTTATTAAGTAGAAGGACTCACTTTAGGCAGGAATAACTTAAACTTTATCTTGATGGGAACAAAAGTTAATTCTTAAAGTCAGTTTTCTTCCATTCATTTAATCTCTTTTCACAGGATTATGAAAGGACAGACAGTAACACTCATGGTCCGTTTGGTCTCAAACCAAGGTCAGGTAAGCTGCTCTTCTCTGACATAGCGTGATAGAACAGATGTTTCTTCCCCAGGCTGGAACAGTCAGTAAGGATAGCAGATGCATGAATTGGAACGAATACAAAGAGAGGCCACGGTACAGCAATCCACTCGGTGTGCTTACCACAAACATAGTACTGGGAAAGGCATAGACAGCTGCTTTGGCAAACTAATAATTGAAAGTTGCCCAAGTTGCACAGTGATTTGTTATTTCATTAATTTATTTTCTGCATATTTAGTCACCCACAAAGAACAGGGGGACAGCATGCAAGTCTTGTTGAGACTTGATGGCTGACGCAGAAGGGTTTCAAGAGAAGTAGGTTTTTGTAATTTGTCCTATGAAAGGATATGTGGAGCAGCACTTTGCCAGTTTAATGGCTTCGCGCCTTGTTGCGCCCAGATCTTTCAGAGTCTGCCAGTCCCCCGAAAGACAATTGTGTCGGATGGGATTGTCTAAAGCAGATTTTCATTCCTCTGAAATCTAGGAAGAAATAGTRCAGATTTTTTTTAACTGGTACAGTATTCTTTTGTTTAGAACTGTCAATGTGAATGCTGTATTGGAAAATGTAGTTTGGCAAGGCTACTGTGCAGTCTTTGTTCCCTTGAGAGTAGTATTAACTGGAAAAGTCCTTCTGCAAAATCATTAAGAAAAATGATCCGAACTCTTCAGAGTTTAGTTTCATTCTGTTTGTACGTTAACAAAGCTTGACCTCCGTAATACTCATTCGTGATCCCTCAATAGCAGAATACGTCTGCCTAAGATCATGCAGGTGGCTCCTTCAGGGGCTCTAATCGCTTGTGATTTGTAAGCAGTCAAGGGAGACTTGTGTGCCAGAGTTGTGTGTGTTGCACGTATGAGGGAAGCACAGCAGAGCTTATTTAGAGGCCTTTGACTTATTTACAGCCTTGGCTGCAGGAAGKTGCAGATTTGATGGGTGCACGCAAGGTTGTTTTACCATTTGTCTGCCCCCCCCCCTTTTTTTTTTTTTTGGTTCCCTGGTGCAGCTCCTAGGAGCTGTTGCCAGCTCACATCTGCAAACCCCTTCTAAAGCTCTCCTTTCCCCTCTGTTCTTGAGTGTTATATGGCATTTTATCTCTTGGCTGTGAGCAAAAATCTTTGTATGGCTTTTAAGACTTGCTCTTGACATAGCATAGTTCTGAGAACAGTTCACTCTCTCACAAAAGAGGTGTTACAGAAGAAATCCCAAAATCTTAGTGTGTTTTTTAGATACTTCCATAAACATTGTAAGTAAAATACAATTTTATTTCTCTGTATACAAAATGCATATTCTCATAATGTAAAAGATCAGAGCAGTGATTTCAAGAACATCTGCTATGAAATACCTGTGATTTTTTTGAATGTTAGATCTCTTGCTAAAATCCAAACTATTAGAAGCAAGAAGGTTCTGAAGAATTAAATACTGAATCTTTTTCTCGAAAGTACAGGCTAGAATACTTAAAAATAGAACAGAATTGCTACAAAAGCTTTATTTGCCAGCATTCTGTAAAATAATACAATTGATCATATTAAAAGCTTTCTGACAATGAAAATTAGTAATGTATATGTAGTTAAGAGTATTTAATAGACAAGGCTAGGCTTCAGGATAAGCTTGCTAATGTACAAAGGGAATTATATACATCAAATGGATATTTGTGTATTGTGTATTCTACCTCCATATTTTCTAGTTACAGATTTGCAGTTAAATAAGATGATCCATGTGCTTTGAAAGTTCTGTTTCATAGAGAGCAGCCTTTTCCTTAGGATTCTGAAAAGTCTCAGTTCTGAAAAGTTCTGCAGCTTTTTTCTGCCCATTTCGTCCTTGTTGGTGGATTTTTCGTCATTGCACTTTTTTTAATCTGAATTCTGAAAACTAAGTTCACTAACGTTCAACAGCTTTTAGCCGCGCATCTCGCCAGGACTATGGAGCAATGGATCCTGGATTTACAATGAGGAGGAAAATGGAGCATTTAAGGGAAGAAAGGGAACAAATAAGACAACTTCGCAATGTATGTACCCTTATTTAGTATATTGGTTCAAGCTGTTGGGTGCAGTGTATTTAGTTTGCTCTGTACTACAATTTTTACATCTTTATAATAAAGGCCTGGGAATCATTCCGGTTGTACTAGGGCATCTCTGCAGTGATATTTCTTCCCAAGGAATTTTGTGCAACAGAGCTGTCTTTCTACCTGTCTGACAACAGGCAGTTACAGTAAAATTAAACAACAAAAGTGTATCATTGGGATACCTTTATATCCCAGAGGACACTGGTAGTATTTTTGGTCCGCCGGAACCAAAAATTTTTTTAGCTGAATGCAGGGAAAATATTTTTAGGTTTCTAACATTCCTAGGGAGACCCTAAGTCTAATTCAGTGTGTGCTGCTTTGTGTGCTTCATCTGAGATTTGAAGAATAGCCAAGTGCTTTTTGTGTGTAGAACTTGCTGTGAATTACCTAATATCGAATGGGATCTAAATTTCAAAATTCCAGTAAGTTGTTTTCCATATAACTCTGTTTTCAGATATTTAATAGTTTTAGTTAACAGTAAATTCACTGTGAACGGTAAATGCTGTGGTAGCAGCTTTGCTTTCCAGGGTAGTGCTAGTTTGGGTTGTGACTTCTGTGAAGGCTGTTTCTGTTCTGTCTGGTCCACATCCTGATCTGTGAAAGCTTGTTGCTGGAATGAGATAAAAAAACATTCCCTGATTCCCCCCTCTGTCTTGCAACACAAGTGTGGGACCTTCCCGGCCACCATTTCCTACACTACTTAACTGTCACTTGGCACATAAGTGAAACATCAGCCATGCCTGAAGTGATCGTATTCCCCTCTTCCCTCTTATTTCTCCTGGTAAATCTGTGTGTGATTTCTGCCCTTAAATTCTGTGCTTTCCTATTGCATGTAGTTAGTTCATCACATGCTTCCGAGTTGTGAGCCGTGGTAGTAGCTGGCAGACTCTCTTTCTCAGTGTGTCTAATTGTGCCATTAAAAAAACGAGCAGAAAAAACATAAGATTAATAATATAAAGGATATTTGTACTCAGTAGAGCGTGAGCTTGACTTCATTTATTTCGTTTTAGGATTAGCGTGTCCTTTTTAAACTTAACGCTTTAAAACAAAAATTCTGGATTTAAAATTAAAAATTAACCCAAAGTTGAAAGTCACTTACCTATGGAATTTTCTTTAACAGAATCTTGAATCAAGGTTAAAAGTAATTTTGCCGGATGATATTGGAGCAGCATTGATGGATGGAGTCATTCTTTGCCATTTAGCCAATCACATAAGGCCACGTTCTGTTGCCAGCATTCATGTACCATCGCCAGCAGTGGTAAGTCATTTATCTCACTTTTATTTGTCTCTTACGTGAAAACAGGCTGTTAAAGCTCAATACTAAAAATCATGAATCATGTTTATCATATTAATTGGCTACATTCACCACCTCCATTTTCCTTCAAGAAGTGTTAAACAAGGCTCAGAAGTTTGGTTTAAAAGCTGTTGTCATATACTGAGTGTTCACAGAATTTGTTTYGTGTTCTAGTTTGTGTTTTAGCAACTGTTACTGAATTTGCATCAGAAATATACAATCCTTTACAAATGTATGACGAAGATCTAACATCCTGTCTTTACAGCCTAAACTCAGTATGGCAAAGTGCCGAAGAAATGTTGAAAACTTTCTTGATGCTTGTAAAAAATTGGGCGTTCCACAGGTATACGAATTGCTTTATTGACTACTATACTTATTTACAGTAATCAGAGAACATACGTCAGCAGTACTGCAGTTCATTTTTCTGGGTAAATTCAGGGAGCCTAGTGATTATAGTGCTGATCGGGGAGCTTTAATTGTATGAAAGAAGTCAAGTGTCCCATTTCTAGCTGGTGGCCTGAACTTGAACAAGACACTTCATCTCTATGGGTTTCTGGTTAGTTCCATGTAGTAAAAATGATACTGACCTCCGTAAAACAAAGAACAGAAAAACTGATGTGAGATAATTGTTGCTGTAATATTTGAAAGTCTTAGTTTAGCAACTCAACTTTGGAATGAGTTTCAGTGTCTGCCTAGGAAAAATCTTGCAGATCATACTACAGAAATATGTAGCCTTTAGCACAGTTGTAGTTGCAGCTCATTATCATGTTCCTGTTGCCCAAGTTCATCCTTTTACTTCTCTCAGGGTGGGGGAAAAAGTTAAACCATGTCCTGCGTTTTAGGGGAGAGACAAATCTCTCTCACCGCACTTCACTGGAACAAGAAAATTAGTTCATGGATTTAAAACCGTGGGTTTCTGCCCTGCCTCAGCTTCCATCTTGCATGAAGCCCTAGGTCTTTCAGAAATTAAGGATTCAAAGATTCATGTACTGAGTTACCTGTAACAGCAGTTAGCATGGGGGGGGAAAAATGTCCAGGTTGTGCTGTCAGAGCCTTTTTAAACTGAAAAATGACTTCACTGGGGAATGATTCATTACTGAGGACCTAGTCTATCAGCACTTTCTAGGTGTCCCTTCTACAAAATAACAGGAAGGGGGAAGTAGGCCACTGAGCCAGCACTGCCCATCAGCCTTGCTCTGATTGTGAAAAGAAATAGTCTTTGGCTTTATGAAATTAGCACCGTCTTTTATGTATCTTCTGCTGTTGTTGTAGCTTAACATTTTAAATGTTCTTTTTGCTGGTTATGCATTCATAGTTTGAGTGAATTTTTCATCCTCAAATGGGAATTTTAGATGCAATTAATTTCTGAGCATTCTGYTACTGTAGAGAGCCACATGCAAAATCTGAAGTCAAAGCCATTTTCTATGCAAATGTCTGATAGTGAAGTAAATGAGACTTCAGAGAAAATACTTTTGTTACCCAGCTTGGAAAAAATGAATCAAGCATAATACGTGTACCACTTTATTTTACAGGAAAGACTCTGCTTGCCTCATCACATACTGGAGGAAAGGGGTCTGGTTAAAGTTGGCCTCACAGTTCAAGCTCTGCTTGAATTACCTACGTTGAAACTATCTCAGCTTTCCTCCATGTAACGTGACTTCTTGGAAGCTAAACAACTTACCATTTGGTCTGTTGATATGGATTGCTCTGGGGCAATTTAGCTTCCTAAATTGGAACATCCAAGCCATCAAAAACTAATATGTGTCCTAATGCTGTAGAGAGCCTTACTTTGGAGTTGTACGTAAAACCTTGGAGTCAGCTGACAGTTAACAGAACATAATGATTTTTTTGTGTGTAATTGGATGCACAAAGAGATTGAAGTTCTCTTTCCAGTTAACCTAAGTCAAAAGCTGCCATAAAAGCTTCTGTAACATCTCATGATGTTACAATTAAAAGATGGATTTCTTTTCCTACATTGAAAATGTTGTTTGAATTTCTTTAGAAGTACAAAACCCAAACCCCTTGCTTGAAAGATTAAAGTCAATCATTGATTTAAAGGTAAAACAAAAATGTAGCATTGATATGATGGTAAAAATCTGAGTGACTGATCCCATGTAATCCACTTTTACTCTTTCAGAAAGCTTAAAGTTTGAGTTCTTTATTTCTTGCACTCCTGATTGTAACTTACAAACTTCTAACATTGCCAGTATTTAGTCTGAGTTTATGGTAATTATACAAACAGCATAGAATGGGAAAAAGAACATATTTTGAGTTTTTCCAGTCTTCTAGGTTGGTGCCAAATATTTTTTTCAGTTGTACTGTAGATTGTTTACATGTGAAGTGCCTGTGTAATTGATAACTCTTAACGGTCTTAAACATTTTTGCAATTTCTTTGTTTAAAATAGATACAATGGGAATTTTTAAATATTTTAATAGTTTTTTGTAAAGTCAGTATGTGAAGATTTGAATAATACTTCACTTTTTTGATGTTGGATGTTTTAAGTTTGTTGCACAATTTAATTGGTTATTTTATTGTCTAATGATTAGAAAATACTGTAAATACATTTTTATTTATGATATTTAATTTGATACCTAATCACTTTTGTTTTAATGTATTGTTGGACAAAAAGGTTGTCTGCTTTCCTTTGTTTGGGACAAACAGTAATGTACATGGTGAGTAAGACGTGAGGACTAGTGATGCATACAAAGTAATTTAGGACATTTTTGATAAAACTGCCAAAATCTCAGGTTTACGCTGTRACTTTCAGGATTTTATGTAATATTGTTCCTGATTTCACATTACATTTTTACAACAGATTTATCCATAATTTAGTTGAAAAATATCAGTGTTGGGATATTTATTTTTAGTGTTTACAGGGTTTATTGTAAAATTTACACACACGCGTGGCATAGCACACAAATCAGTTTGTACAGATGTCACTGTGCTGAGACGTGAGACCTTTCTGGACAAATGTAGAAAGAAAAAATATTCCCACAGTGGTAGTTATTAAACTTCTGGGTATATGTACTTGTTTGTTTCTGCACAAGATCTCAGTGTTTTGAGAACATTCTGAAACCATACACAATTGAATTCCTCTCCAAAAAAGTTGCAAATCATTTGGTAATTTTGGTAATAAGTCTGTTTGCATTAGTTTGTTCTTCACGAATAGGTAGCTCAAAAGAGAGAAGAAAAGAAAAAAAAGGGAAAAAGACAGAAAATGTTAGGTTCTGACTGTCACTGATTTTCTGGTTTAAGCTGTTAATTTAGATCAACGGATATGTTTGTCAATGTATAACAGAATTTAATTCTGTTCTTGCTGGTTGATCCAGAAACCACTTGATAAAATTCATAAAAGAACGAGGGAGGGGTATCATCTACTCCCTATTTCAGTTATAATAGCCCTTAATATCAATAGTTGAGAGAAAAAATAAACTTCCAATTACAAGATTTTTTARAAGTTACTTCATTTTAAAATGAAGTGAAACAGACTGATTCATGTGTAATAGTTAAAATACACTATTGTTTATATAGTGTATTCTCAATGTATAGCTMATTGACAAGTTAATTACAACTTAATTTGTGAAGTCATCATTACAAATTGTTGGTTACAAAAATATTTGCTTAAGGAAATTGGATTGCCTTGATGTTGAAACATGCTAGTTTATTTATCTCTAATTGTTTTTCAAATCATTCACATAAAACAGAGATTTGAGTTTTTAAAATGAGTATTTTTCACTAAAGGCAATGTCAGAAAAGTCTTGCTAAGACTAAAATGAGTAAGCTTAATATAATTCACTAAGCAGGATTTTTGTCTCTGCTCCACTTGCAGAACATAATTTAAGAAAGGTTTGTTATCTTTCAATTCCTTGCTATGATACTTGACAATAAAAAAAAGTGCTCTATTTTAGTATGGTAGCCACAGACTTGCTAGCTGTAAAGAAATTAAATTGTCATCTAGATTATGTGGCTTGATTTACGCTACTATTTCATTGTCATATTTTAAATGTGTTCTGATCCTAAAGTAGCACTTTCTTTTTTCCAGTTAGAAATAAATTCATTCTTCATAGCTCACTGACTATAGTGAGGTTTTTTTCATTCACTGATTATTTTTTATTTCTTGAAATAATACTATGTGTCAGGGAGATGATAGTTATCACAATGTAAACATTAAGAATTCTCTTGTAGTATGCCAGCTGCTTACAATTTTTTTAAAACTTAACCCACTATTTCCAAAATAACTTGAAAATTAGATATGAAGTTGACGTGCTCATTTTGAATTGTGTCTCTTAAGCTGAAAACCACTAAAACAGCATTTAGTTTTTTAAGCATTCTGGTGTTCTTCCACACAAACTTGCTAGAAGCAGTCTTGCTTTGCCATTTTGTGGAAATTATTACGGCCCCTCTTCATGCTTTTCAGCAGGCATCATGGGGAAGGATAATCATGATTCTTACAGGATTTCCTTTTTAGCATTGCAAAGGTTAAGGCCTTCCAGTATTCCCAGGAGAAGTTTGAGGAGTGATCCTGCATGTCCAGATGAATCTTTTCTCATCTTTCTTTAGCTGCTTTCACAAATACTCTAAAGCCAYGCTACAATTAGCCATTCCCTTTGTGATTTTTTGGGGGAACCAACTGCAAAAGAGATACTAAAAAAGTTTATACAGCACTCAATTTTAAAATGGCCAGTGGAAATAGTTGCTCTCTTCCCTGTACGAGAATCCGCCTACTGTCCCCTTCCTTCCTTTCCATCTGATCCCAGCATCTCTGTATTTCTTTTTCTGCTTGTTCACAGATCCAGGAACTTCACCTTATTCGTTACTGCATATTCCTCTTCCCCGCTCCCTCTTTACTACTTGTAAGAGAAAATTGCTCCAGTGGCAATAGTGAACTACTGTGATCCCAGAATCCCTGCTCCCAACATTTCGTACATTTGAGATGACCTTTTTCTATTTTGTTTAGGAAATAAAGTGATTACTTAATATTTGGCACAGCCGATAGGGGTTTTTAAAACGTTTATCAGAGGCCTGCCTAATTGCTATTGTGGTTGTTTGGAGTTTTGCTTTTGACTTAACATTAAAAGCTTTAGGAGAATTCATTAAGTTTTCCTAATAAATGTAAGAGTTACTAGGGTGCTTTTGTTATTGTAGATGCTATACAAAGTTACTGCAATAATGTGATATGAAACTGTAAATTACTGAATGAAAGAGCATACTGACAGAGGGCTTCTGGCCTTGTGTATATATATTTTTTTTCCCTGTTTCTTATGTCATTGGATGTTTGAATGGCTGCAGTATGTCACACATGAATGATCTTTCCTTTAAGCAATAATGTCCCAGATATTGTGAGATCTTAAAGTAGTGGCATTAAAATGTTTGTTTTAAAGTTTGGTGACTTCATATGCAGTATCTCAGAAATGCTTCACAGCTATTATATAATATAGCTAATTCCGTGTGCTAGTTGGGGTATTGCAGAGGATCCAGAAACCTGGTTATACCCTTACAGCTGAAGATCTTCCAAAATATAACTGAGAATTGAAAGTATTATAAAATGCAGAGGAATACATTTGGAACAGTAAATAACTATGACATGAATTATCATAATTTCTGGGTAAAATCCTAGCTCCACTGAAATCAATGTAGGTTTTGCTGTTGACTTCAGTGATTTCACTCTTTATAGGAAACCAAAGCTGCTGACCATGATGGCTTGGTTAAACTTGTTTGACATGAGCAAAGCTTTAGTTTTGAAATTCTTGGCAGTAGTGTTTTGCAGGGTCTGCTGTAAGCTAATTCTAAAAGAAATGACAGAAATTAGCGATCTCTGGTAAACCAAAGGCAATTATAAAATATTACATTGATCCATTTATTTAAAAATATTCTTATGTGCCATATACAGTATTAAGATGGCAGGAAAAATTACTSTGAAGCACAGCTTTCATTCTCTGGGAAGATATGTAGCCTCAATGAAAGTGCAGGTGAGGACTGCCATCGGGGTTTTTTGTTGCTCTAAAATTGTGGTTCAGCRGCAGTATTCTCAGATTATTGACATAAATCTGCGGCCAAATTTAAACCAAAGTTGAAAAGACATCTGTTTTTTTCACTAACCAAATTTTCACTTCTCTCCTCAATGTCATAGAGGAGAAAAAACTCCGGCATTGCTTCCTTTTGCTCATTTCTTAAATGCTTGTGCAAAAGGTAGCTCTTGTATATGATAGGGCTGCAATCTGCCCGACTGTCTGAGAACAGATCTGTATGCCAGTGCAGAGATAAGCACGTTAATGATGTACCAAATCTTAGTCAACTAACGGGCAAAGATTCAGTCAACCTTAACTTTAACGTATTTTTCAATCTGAATTGTGGATTTAATCTTAAAGCAACTTACAATGGTAGATTTTTGCAGCGTTTTTTAGCAGTTCCTCCAGACAGGAGATGACTTTTGTATTGGTAAACCAAACTTCTCTCTTTCCACGCTATGTCAGAGTAATATATGTGTTTCCGTGATGAAGTACGTCATATTAAACAGTGACCTTTATGTTCTTTTAAAAACAAACAAACAAAAAAAATTGTGAAATATTTCCTGTTTACAGATGACCCTTCTGATTTAAAAAACAAAACAAAACAAAAAAACCCTACCATGATCTTCAGTTGGAAAGGCAAAATCTACTTGTCCAAGGAGATGGTGCTCTCTGGTTTTATATCGAATAATTTCACAATGAAGAGACTTCAGGAAAGAATTAGTAGAGAAAGAAATAAATTATTTCAAACTACTGTACATTAAGGAAAGCAGACCAGTTCCTGGCGGATCCTTAGTACTCAGAGCTGCCTGCACTGGTTACAGTCACGAGAACCTACATGAGGCAAGGAGCTAAGGAGCATGTGGCAAGGCTCACCTGCGTGGTCCCTGGGCAACATCTCAAGGGAACATCCTTCCACGTAGTAGGCTGCAGAATTCTTTTAAATAAATCTTTGGAATCTAAACAAACACTAAGATTTTGAGAGTAATAGATAAGTAGGCATTTGCCAATATTTAACTCCCACCAGCAAATAATGACGTAGTGGGCTAGAGAGAAAGCTTGCTCTAGGAACTAGAGAACTTCACTGATGGAAAATTGCACTATGACTCTAACGGATTAGTGTATCTTATCCTGTCAAGTAAGAGAACCAAAACARTAATACTGTTTTCCACATGGAAAACATACTACGGCATGTACAAATGGAGGAAAATGCAAGCTACCATTTTTTAATCAGGAATTTTATGGCACAGATCTTTTGGAAACATAAATATGAAGGTAAAAAATTATTCTCCTCCTGGAAAGAAAATTTCTGTTGGTTTTTGACTGTTAAAATAGGATTTCTGGTCAACTTAATTTCAGTTTAAACTTGCCACTGTACTGGAGTAGTTCTGACTCTGTATTTTTACATAAGAAAATGCAGCTTTGTTTTATTTGTCTTAAGTATTTCGCATAGCAGAATTTTGATAATGTATAATTTAAAATTGCGGTTACATATTGTATTTATTCAGCAGTTGTTTTGGACCTACTTTTTTGGAAAAAGTGGGAGGCAAGGGGGATTGCTTTAAGTCTACCTAATCAGCTTCTATGGAAGGAAAAAAAGTTATTGTAAAAACGATGACATCATTCATTTTCAGTTCAAATATTTTATAGACAACTACATTTTTAAAGGAGTATATTTTTAATGTGTTTTCTATATATGCTTCAGAATCCTAATCTTAAAAAACAAAAACAAAAAAACTGACGACTCCTTTAGTCTCTTAGCAAACAATGGAGAAGAACAGCATGAACCAACAACAAATTAAATCCTTTTGAGAAACTTTCCATTGACTTCAGTGAAACCAGAATTTCCCTCAGCAGTTTTGTAACTGAGCTACAGCATAAAATAAGTCACTTATAATGAATTCTTGGCACTAACAGGGATTTCTGCAGTTCTTTCAAAATTGTGTGAAATAAGGCAAACCTGACATTTCCCCCCCTAGCAAAACTGTTCTAATTTTATTGAGGCAGATTGTGAAATAGCTAGTATTTGGAATTAAGTCCAAAACCACTTTTTAGGTTTGCTTTGTTTTTAAATTGGAGCGAACCAGTGAAATCTTTCCAGAATTTGTTTAGGATTTGGTTGTGCCATTGCTGGCATGGAAACTTCCATTATTCAGTGTTAATAGTCTTTCTGGAGCATGTGCAAGATTGGGCTCTGCATATGCAAATGTTAATGGCGTTCTGTTTACTGAATCCATGTGTTACAGGAAGCATTGCTGCAACTGTGGGAATTCCTGGGTTGCAACTGTTAATGTCAGTTCCACCAACAGTTAATGCAAATCTTTGCAACGTCCATGGAGGGCATACGCAGGCATTGCAAAAGGGTAGTGAGGTGTATTATGTTGGGAATAATGTGAATACTTTTTACTATTGTGTAATGTGTAGAACAAGGAAAATGTGATTGCTTTACAATTATCACTCGGTTGGCATTCAGTTATTTTATTTTGTAACTTGTGATTATAAAACTCAGAAAGCAAAATGTAACCAAATGATCATTGTGTAAATGTGTGCAAGACGTGAGAGAAGTAGTTCTGAGGCACAGCTGGAGAGTGATCATTTAATAAGATGATTAAATTGTGTATATATACTTACAACATCTATTTGATAGTGCATTTTAATTCATTTTGCATTTCATGTTCTTGTAAAGTGCATTTTCCACACTTCTGAAGATTGTCTACCTGTACAATACTGTATCTTAAGTCTTTTTTCAGGACTTCCATTATTGCTGGAGCTTCCAACATGTATATGTTTCTTTTGAAAAAAATGTTCCTACTATTATTTTTTGTAAATAGCTTTTGTATTGAATTTGCATGGATAAAACCCACATTTCCAAAACCAGTGTACATACTCTGTGTATAAAATACAAACTGTTTCATAACTTTAATGTAGTCAAGTTATTCAATTTGATCTCTTTTTCAGTTTTTACATAGTTGTGGTAAATAAGTTAATGAGAAATTGTTGTATGTTCTTTCAAGTGTCTTTGCTGCCGTTTTGAGAGATGAGTGACCTGCCTAATTACATATCAGGAAGTATGTTCTCTTATTGTGACAAACAAACGAAACGTTAACTGTTATTCCGGGAAAATGCAGGACACTTTTCTGCGTGAAGTATATTAGGTCTTCTCTTTGACCAACAGACAAATCAATGTTGAGAATACGTGAGGACAAAGGTGCCTTCGCTTGTAGCAGGGTCTTTATTCATTCGCACACTTTCCAGTGCTACCTACACGAGAACCACCCAATGTCTTACAGCCTCTGTATTTAGAACAGTACATTTTTCTGAATCTTGTTAATGCTCTCTTAGGAGTGCAGTTTCAGTATAAGCTTAATCCAGTATGGAAACTCCAACGGAAGGAGGTGATCTGCTTCCCTTCCATTCCCTGGGTTGGATCTAGCAGTAGTAATGATCACGTTTTGCATCGTTTGGCGTCATTAAATGCTAGATGTGGCCTTAGGGAAACAAAGCTGCCATTTTTTTGGCGGTAGCCGCAGTTAGAGCAGACTACACAAATGTAGGTTAAAATACAAGATTTTAATGACTTTTTTTAACCTAAGTTTCATTGTTTACTTCAGCATCTTCTGCAGAATTATAAAGACCTGAGTATTGAAAGTAAAAGATTCTTTTACACGGATGCTTTTCCCCTGTGAGGCTTTTCATTCTGCATCTGCACCTACCCAGCAGTCCTTTTTTACCTAATGAAGCACAATTTGGGACTTTACGAAACGGAAATTGAAGAACAGCATTACAACGAAAGTGAATAACATCCCTTGAAAAAGGCATCTAAATAGTTGGAATGGTTTTTTTGTAGTTATAGCTGGAAGTTTTGTGGTTTAAATGTTCTGTGAGTCTGTTGTTCAGTTCCCAGTTATAAAGAAAGCTTTCCTCTTAA
Source organism: Apteryx rowi (assembly GCF_003343035.1). Classification (NCBI taxonomy): domain Eukaryota; kingdom Metazoa; phylum Chordata; class Aves; order Apterygiformes; family Apterygidae; genus Apteryx; species Apteryx rowi. Next base: position 591,000 of record NW_020448752.1, read on the forward strand.
GAAGAGGCTTTTCGGGTCTACAAATGGAATGGTACCATGTGTTGAGGCTTCTCATGGGGACTGGACTCCATGACCCATGAGATCCCTGTTGGTCCTTGGTCATCTTCCTGGGGAAGGTCACTGTTGGATAATGGAAATGTTATAAGCAAAAGGTCTCTAATTTTCTTTGTAGAGACATTTTGAGAGAAAGTGAGAGTTCATGAAGTTCTTTAGTGTATTTTTTGAGGCTGGCAAATTTGATCAGGTTACCACAAACAAATATGTTCCTTTGTGTTTGTACTATCAGCTGCTGGTAATTTGGTTAAGCAAAGTCCTTGTTTGAGCTGTATCCTGAGCTGTTAGAAGTTTTGTAACATGGCAAGCTTCATATATAAACAAAGAGTAGATGGTTTACAGTACTTCTGCCTTGGCAAAGGTATCTGCGGCTGGAAGATTGCATTGATTCCAGCAAGATTTGAGGATGGCTGACAGCGAATACATCTTATAGATCCTTATTACAATGCTTCCTCCACCCAGCGATACTGCAGGAGTAGTCCTTAGTTTTTACAGGCCTTGCTGAGTGCAGATCCGTTTTCACATGTCACACAAAGCTTGTTCCACTTACATTTCCTTCATCAGAGATGGTGAACTACTGCAACAGAGAACTCCTGCTTTCTGTTCAAGGTTGAAGTCTCTTGTGCCTCCTACCCTAGTCTGTCAGGTACATACGATGCACATTCTTATTCCCATGCTGTGTCTGCTTTTACGTTCTTCAGTGTCCAGCTTGCAGAACAAATGTATGTCTCACTATTTCCACCTGCTGTTTTGCATTAGTTAAGATGCATTGTCATGCCTTCAGCCTTTCAATTATCCTCAGCGATTAAGATATGTCTCCACCCGTGACGGATATGACTACAGTGCTCCAGATCAGCTACGCTGTTCTGATACAATATCAACAATCTAAAGAGTATGGGGGTTAAAAAAAATCAAAGTATTTTTCAACTCCTTCCCCATTGTTCCACATAATTCTCGTATTTCTGATACTGTATTTAAACATATTAATCAATACTCTGGCTAAATAAACTGGCTAAAAGTATTACTCAAATGACTGTTAGAACCCCTCAAGGAATATTTTCAAAAGCTTATAAGATGCTTAATGTTGCAATGACTTGAGCACAATAAACCTATTTACAAAATGTGTACATAATTATTTCTTTTTAATTAGTTAGGCCTCATACTAATAATGGAAATCTCATACTAACAATGTTCTAATTATGTAGCCAAAGAGTAGATGATAATATTAACATCTGGTTCTAGCAGTCACAACACTGCTTTCAGAACTGAATGACGCATAAATCGGCACAATGGCTTATAGCTAATAGTAAAGGCAGTATAAGAAGAATTAGAATATGTTAACTTTTTTGGAATTCACAGGTGATTGTTAAAGATTTAACTTTGTATCATCTTAACATAGTTTTCATTATAGTGCGGAAGTGGAACAACTAGATTGTATGTGGAAATTCTGTAGTTTTTTTAGCTAATATTTAAATGTGCCAAACTGAATATTTGTATTTTTCAGCAACTCAATAAACATCTATCTTTAGAGTATTAAAATGTGGCTTTATTATAATTATTTCAGTATCAGAAAGAATTGATAAAAATTTTTTTATATATATATATATCTTACACACACACACAGTGTAATCTTCAGATCAATATTCTTAAGTTGGAGAAGTGAGATATGATTTATCCAGATCATCCCAAACCAATAAAACCATGTGTTGTGCATATGTTCTGTTAGCTGATCCTGTAGAGCCTTTACTTACACTACCCAGTTCAGTTGCCTCTGCTCCTAGAGCCCTTGGAGAAGGAATACCTGAGTCCATAACTAAGAACGCACCCATAGGACAATGTTGTCACCAGCGCTCCAGCAGGCAGCTTTGAGAGCTCCCAGTGGCAGAGGCCCAGCCGTGACTGCTGCAATCCACCACTTTTTGCACCCACATCTTGACACCTTTCCCTCCTACTTGCATGGAGTTGTGTTACATTTCCCACTCTCCAGTATCTCAAAGAGTTTAGTTGCTTTTCTAATGTGTCCACTGATATTTTTGTGTGCCAATGTTGTAGTGTGTTATTTATTTATTTTACAGCTTAGGCGTTTCGGAAATACTGATCTCTTAACAAATAAACTTTTGCACTTAAGAAGAATTTGACATTCTGTATAGGTAGGTATGAATTTATAAGCTGATGAGACATTGTTCATTTCAGCCGCTTGCTCTTGTGATACATGATTTGGCTTCCAGAATCTCTCTTTCTTTTCCTGTAATCGGGGGGAGAGGGAGTAAAGCAACAGCAAACAATATGCTTCCTGGTATAAGCTTCCACATGCAGGAGCTTCTGAAAAATATCAAATGAGACAAGCCATCCCACACTCCATGCATTCTCCAGCTCCTAAGAAATTCAAGCAAAAGGAGCACAGGGACTCACTCTGAAATATATAGCAATATCATTTAGAAATGGGTAAATAATATGGTATTTAGTAACAAGTACGGTTTGCTCTGAAGCTTGTCTCCACCACTAATCAGCTGGTGATGTGTCTAGCTTGCCTGTTCCCTTATGTACTGAAATTATAAGGTCATTCTGTACTTTCCCCAGTAAGACATTTATACAATGGTGAAATTGAGATGCCTCTGCCAACAGTGATAACTGTGATTTTGGCTCAAGCAACATAAACTTCTGTTTCCTGGGAATATCAACTAGAAGATAATTATATTCTTTCTGGTGAAGTAGTAGGACAATTCTTAGTATACTGTGATATCCCAATATGGTATCTAGTTTTGCAGACCAGTGTTCTCTCTACATTTTTGATTAGACAGAAATAAGAATTGAGACACATTGATCAATGGCCTGTCCATGCGTATCCTCCTTTGTCTAAGAGCAGGTATTTAGTCCTTCAGCATTAGTTTTCTAGCTTTAAAAACCCAGAGGAAAAACAAACCCTGTTCCTGGTGTTGATTTGTACCTGCAACCTCATTGCTAGGATGYGACAGGCTCTGCAGTCAGGCTCACCAGCCACTCCAAGATCTGCCAGAGTTGTCTCTCCATCAGGCTACTTGGGTCCTTTTGGACCTTCCTTTCAAAACGTAGGCTTCCCACAGCACTGGGAAATTTGCAGCCTTGGCTGGCAGTGCCATTGTAGCTAAAAGCAAAACAGAGGTGCGAAGCAGAAGAAATAACAGTGGGAAAGAACATGTCGGGGTCATGGGGGCTGCAAATATATTGCAGGTGATGAGAGTATTCAATTCGGATGGGGGTGCTAGAGGTCTCCAACCACATGGGTCCTACTTRGTTTAGTCTAGTCAAAGCATCTTTCAGGATCAGGATGATGGAGACACAACTGTATCAGGACGGAGAACAGGAGAAAGAGAGGTTAATAGCATCAGTGTCAAACTGTTTCTTCCTCCTGTCTTGGCAAGCTAAGGTTTGCAGAAGAGAGGTGGTGGGCAAAATTGCTCTTCTTGGGTGTCCCCACCACATCACCACTAATTAGGCCTCGTTCGTTACTCAGTGCTCTTGCCCTTGCGCGTGCAGTCCCACGCTTGCCTGTTTGCTGGTCACCATAATACTGCCTGTTTGAGGCATCCTCAGGCCTTTTTGTGTGTGTTTGGGGACTTAAAAACTCCCTTTGCCAATTTTTAAATTTGCTGGCTTCTTAGAAACAGCCTTATTATACAGGCCGAGTTTGACCCGTGCTCTTGCTGGTAATTTGCATTCAACATTTTGTACAAAGTTCTTTCACTGGATATAGTAGTACTGTTTAATATATAAACTGAAATGACAAACCTTGTTGTATTTAGGAAAAAGGTACTTCATTCTTTCAGGACTTAYGTGTCCCAAAATTAGGATTTCGTTTCACTTGATTAGCCCATGGGACCTTCCAGATGTTAACAAAGCAAAGAAAATGAAACTCAGTTGTGACTAAAAGCAAACTCAGGTTGCTGCAGTGTGTTTGAAGGTGTCTATGAAACACAACAGCCTCTGGCTGTTCCCTCAGGTACAGATGGAGAAAGGAACCTTTCCCCATCTGTTTTTCTCACTTGGACTTTTAAACAAACTGGTAAAACCTTATGCACAGAATGTTAAATTTAGTTTTCCTTAACTGAAAATTTTTTTACCTAAATTTATCATCCTTTTTGAAAAGTAGCGACAAACTGATGTCAAATTGACTAATTATGCTGAACAACAAAATTGCTAAAAAAAATACACAGATATTTTTAACTTTCTGATGGACTGCATCTGTTGGACAACATTTATAAGGAAGGCAGGTTCAACAGTGCACAAGAAAGCTTAGCAGCACATGAAACAACTGCAAAGCAATCCATAGAAACATAATAATCAAGAAAAGAAACATTAGTCTTCAACAGCCTTTCCAGTGACTTAAAGTTCAATTCACAGTCTATGTGTGAACACCTGGGAGGGATAAAGCTCGGCAGCAATACGAGCTGGGCACTGACTGCTTGGGGAGCAGCTTTGCTGAAAAGGTGCTGGGGGTCCTTGGTGGGCGCAAGCCAGATGTCAGCCGGGCATGTGGCATGGCAGCCAAGAGCCACCAGCATCCTAGGCTGTATCGACAGGAGCACAGCCTGGAGATCGAGGGAAGTGGTTATCCACTTTAGTCCGTGCTCATTAGACTGTATCTAGATACTTCATTCAATTTTGGGTCCCCACTAAAGGAAAAACATCTACAAGCTGGAGCAATTTCAGTGGATGGCCCCCACCTTGAGCAGGGGCTGGTGCTTTCTTATCTTCAGTGTGAACATCTCCTGCTTCAACTTACATTGTTGTCTCTCATTCTCCCACCTTGCACCATGGTCAAGAGCCCAGCTCTGTCATCATCTTCATAACTTCCTCATAGACACCAGTAGACTACTGTTAGGTTCCCCCAAAACCTTCCCCTCTCCAGGCTGAACAAGCTCTGCTCCCTCTGCCTCTCCTCCTAGGGGAAGTGCTTTCACCACAAGGACAGCCAAGAAGTGGAACAGGTCGCTCAGTGAGGTTATGCAGTCTTCATCCTTGGAGATTTTGAAGATCAGCTGGGATATAGCCCTGAACAACTTGGTCTGCTCTTGCAGCTGACCCTGCTTTGTGCAAGAGGAGAATCAGATGAGGGCCAGGAGGTCCCTCCCAACTTGAATTTTCCTATAATTGCTTCTGAGTCCAGGTGCTGCTTACAAAGCATGAACGTGCTCTATTTTTGTTGTGGCAGTCTCTTCCTGTGCTCTGATCTCCAAGAGTACAAAACATTCTGCCTTTTGTAATTTTTCTGCTAGTTTATCCAAAATGCCCTTACTTGAAGCTGCTGAAGTTATTACCCTTTGGAAACTTCCATTATGAAAAGCAAACAAAGTGGAACAAACATGCGTTTGAAAATATGCATCTTGATAGGGGTAAGGGCAGCCTGAAGGGGTTTCAGTTCTCCATCACCTTCTGTTAGTACTGCCTAGTGTGTGTGTCACTATGGTCTCAGCATCTCRAACACCCTCCCCAAATTGGATGAGATCGGCACCTGCCTTCTCTATAAGCCTTGCCTCAACGAAGCCCACATGTTCTAGGACTAAAACCTTTCTTGCTTCAATTTCAAAACCGTTCCCTGTTGGTGTGGCAGACTCTTCTTGGAGCAGCAGGCTGGTGTAGATGTCCTCCTGAGATCCCTTCCAACCTGAATTATGCTATGAGCTGGCTAGCAAGTGTCTGTTCATGCTGGTGGTCCAAGCTTTGCTGACCTGCTCTGCTGGCTGCGGGGTTCCCAAGGATGCTTCCTCAGGAAGACCAGACTGGCCAGCTGACTTTAGGCGATTTGTACCAAATCCAGTGATTTTTGACCAACTTGGATGGGGCACATGCATACACTTCTGTCAGCTGACAGAACAGAGGGRGCAATGGTTCTTGACAAGTGAGTGCGCTCTGATATTTCCAACTGTACCAAAATGAACATGCCTCTCTRTTGCTGGTTGATTTGTCAAATGTTCTGCTTTGAATTTAATGGAATAAGTGAGTTTAAAGACATTTGGACCCTGCCCCACGCTGCATGGCTTAGTTAGGCTCACAGTTTTGACCACGCAGTTCAGGCTATGCAGTTCCGCAACATGCACATGCAAAAAGTCTTCCTGGAGACCAGAAATGTTCTAAAACAGGACTAGGAAAGAAATTTSAAACTGAAATAAACTGAGCTGTTAAAACTTGTTAAAGCAGGAGAGGGCTGTTTATTTGCTTTCTGTTTTTACCCTAGGATGAAGATAGCACCTAAACTCTATTTTGTTGAGCGGTCTTTTCTAGCAAGGAGAAAGTTCTGACATCTGATGTGTCGATGATGAATATTTTCTGTACCAGACATTGAGAAAATGTTAAAAGTATGGAAAGACTTGCTTTATGTTTAATATTCTCAGACTACAAAACAGGGTGTCAATGAGGCACAGAGGGCTGAAAGATGAGCCAAGGTGGTTCSTGTTCTGGAATCTGGCTCATTTTCTTCCTCTGCAGTGACACCCCTCTCACTATGGGCAGCTTGTTCTCATCTCCCTCCACCCCTCTTTCCCCTCTCCTCCGGCACTGTCACAACTCCAGTGTCCTCTGGTCACCCCCGAGTGCTGCAGACCCAAGGTAGCAYGCAGAAGTGGGGTTGGTGTCGCGCGTGCTCACCGGCAGCTCTCGGACCAGTGGAGCTGGCAATAACCTCCACCTGTGGCTACCTGCAATCACAGCTCCYGGTGGCACTTGGGTCCAAGCACCTAAGCGAGGAAGAAATGAGCCTCACCACCACCGAGGCCACACAGAGGTGACCTTCATGTGGTCGAGCATTGCRTCTCACAGGTCTGAATTTTTCAGCGGGAGGGTTTTCTCGGTCAGCAGTGGGTGGGGAGCTGTCTTCATTTAGTGGAGTCGGGACGTGATGTCGTGGGCACTTTCAGAGACGTTTGCATTGCTTCCTGTCTTCTCCCTAGCTTGTGTGTCTGTTTCTGCCACCTTCGAAAAGAGCAAAGAATACATTTGTCAATATTTGAGAAACACTTTTGTGTAAGTTAAAAAAATCAGTGTTTTGTTGAAGGCATGAACATTTCAGTGGTAAATGTCCCTGAAGCCTTTTCCTGCTTCTGTATTATATCCTYGTTATTACCTGTGGAAATTTCCACTGTGAAATGCCTTCAGTGGTGTTAGGCTCTTTTAGCCCAGAAGAAAAATACATTTGTTATCTTTTTTTTTTTTTTGTAGCCTTTGCTCTAGACCTGCCTTGCAATCTCTGATAGCGTTCCTGGAAGCAAGTTGTAGGGGAGCCAATTTTCCTGTTAACTGTGTTTTTCATCAGAATAGTGCTGCTTCTTTCTGAACTCTGGCCTTGCAGAGGACACGGTCTTGCGGCAGGAGGCAGTCCATAAGGAGGATTTTTGTATCATTTCTTTTTGGTGCAAGTGTGACTAGAGGTCAGACATCCTGTTCTTGAAAACACTTGGGTGTTCTTCAAAACTTGTTCAAATTCAGTCTGACTTGCAATGGAGCGTATCAAATGATGAGTCAGGCTGTGTCAGCACATGACTCGAGAGACTTCATATCTTGAGGGAGTTAGTGGGAACTATGACTTCATTAAGGAAATGGCTGAGTGTGCACGTGTCTGTGCTCGTGTTCCTTCAGCATGTACATGGGGGCTTTCTAGAGAGGCCACGGGGCAACTCCGGGAGAGGTTTCAGGAGCAGGTAGCTCTTTGAGATTAATGTTCATACTTGGGTTAAAAGCATATATGAAAGATGCTGCTTAGCCAATGCAGGAGGAATCGAGGAGGGCGAGACTCCTCTTTAAAAGAATGCAGGCTGCTGCACCGATGGTGGGTTTAAGGAATGTCTTTTACAAAACCAGGCAAGCTGCTGAGATTCAGTCATTGAAGAAATCGATATTTTTCTTTCCCCTAAGAGAAATCTCCCTAAGCCAGCTGAAATCCATTCTGTTAAGGGCCTTTAATTAACATGCTGACTATGATTTGTTTATATATAACTTACAGCCTATTGAAATATTTTTCCCATTGTACATCATTATAGTATTGCTCAGGTATTACTCAAACGCACACAGTCAGCCCTTAGTAATGTAGGACAAGCCCTAACTATAGCGYACAGCAACGGTGGAAGTCCGAAACTTGAACAAGTAGGAAATAGTGCAATGGTTTTTGAGCTTAATCCAACACACCCACAAATGCCTGTGCCCTTAGGAATTCTGCATTTCTCAAGCATTACACTTTTAAGAAAATCAGGGCTAAGTTGTTAGCTGACGTTTTTATGTGCAACATGTCCAAGCCATCTTTACAGCTGTCAAGCCCTGCCTGCGGGACACTGGGGCGAATGCCAGTTGTTTCCTACCAGTCACCAATCTGCTGTTAAGCAAATGCCAAGCAAGGAGCAGTGATGTCCAGCGTGACCGGCAGTCTGCAGCGGCAAAAGGACTTGGAGCACTTACAGCATCGGGGAACTGCGAAGAGGCTGCGACTCCACGGAGAGACGTTTTTGGGAAAGGGACCTTTGCCAGCCGCCTCGGTCGGCTGCGCGCAGGCAGAGCCAGGCTGGCAGCACGGACCCTGTGCAAGGGCAGGAGGACTCGACGGCGCCGGCTGTGGCTAGAGGCTTTTCCCAGATGCCACAGCAAATCCTTTCCAAAACAACCGCGGTGGGCCAAAGTCCAAGCCTGATTGGGGCTGCCCAGAACTGGGAGGGAGCTGGGAAGAGGGAGCCAGTCTGAGTGTTGGGAGTTAATGGGCATGAGAAATGCAGGAGGAGTGGAAGAACCTTATTTTTTTTGAATAAGAACCACACTTTCTCCTGTTTTTCCTCACTTCGGATGTGGCCATAACCTTTATTAGAGGAAATGTGATAATCTGCTTAACTGAAGGTAAACTTTGAGGTCACCACCTCCCGACTGCAAGGTGCCGTGSTCCGGTCACCCTGCCAAGAGCTGGAGGTGTGGGACTTTCCAAAGCCCTGGCTTGTAGCATCCCTGGTGAAGACCGGGGAGTTCAGGTGCTGATACTTGATACTTCTATGCTTGAGAGCCCAAATTTGCATCCAGCCATTACGTGCATAGGGCCCACATTCAAGCAAACATGGACATTGGGGCACGCTTGGCTTTCAGCTGCAGTAGTCATTGGAAGAGGAGGCCTTCGGGGCGTTATGAGCCCTGTGTGCTCTGCGGTTGTTGAGTAGAAACACAGGCATTTCTTTGGCCGATAGACCTTTGCAGCAATGTCGCTGCCGAGAACTGAACATATTAAATCATTGCGTTACAGCTCTTCAGTGGTTCCTCAATTCGTCTTTTCACTGTGCTGCTAACATGTTCTCCATGACATTAGACTTTTTGGCAATTTAGCACTCCTCTATCCATGGTGAATCAAACGCTATTGTTTTATGTCAAAGGCTTTGTATCATTCTGGCTTGCTATGCCAAGGGAAAGCTGTGGTTGGTGCAAACGCTGTTCTCTGAGCTTCTCCGTGGAGCTAAGCAGACCCAGATGCTATTGGAAGGCATCATAGAGGCTCATGTGGGAACGGTCCAGCCAGTGCTCCGGCTTTGGAAATCCTCTGTGCTTTCATAGAGCAGCGTTACCCAAGGTCATGTCAACCTGCTGCTTTGTCAGCGGTATAAATTCTTGATAAATCATCTGACGCCATCTTCTGTTCCTGGCATCCCGGGAACATCTCCAGCCAGAATCAGTCCCACTCGCTGGGACTGCCAGGGCACACTTTTCCAAGCAGGGCTCTGCCTTTCTGAGCATAGCAGTGCTGGGTTAGCCGAACCGCCCTGCCGAGGGCCGCGTGCGACCCGTCCCTTGCCTTCCTGGCCGACGGCGGGGCTGCAAAGCTGCTCTTCAGGTTCCCCCCCCCCACCAAGCTTACTCTGCTTGTCTCTCCCCTGTTATCTAAAACATGTCCGTGCTCCTGGGCACGTACAGGGATTTCACCACTGTGGGAAAAGGCAAGTCTCGCCTTTTTCCTGGAGCAAACTTCCTGTTGAACACCCACAAGGCAAATTACACCAGTGAAACTTAACCTCGTTCTGATTTCACCAGCAAAACCCAAAAGTGCCGGGTCGGTGCGAGGTGAGAGCGAGCAGCTGCAGCCCAGCTCCCCGCAGAGCAGCCCTCTGCAGCCAGCGCCTGCCTCGAGGCGCTGATGCACAGCCGAGCCGGCTGTCAGGACCCCGAGCCTCGCCGCCCTGCCGGTGAATTAACAACATCCCGCCAGTGTCACTTCTGCCTGTAACTAACTGCTTGGGGCAGGTTCCCCCCCCCCCCCCCAAGCTGCGTTTCTGCCTGAAGGCAGCAGTTGCATGATCAGGACTTGGGTCAAAACCTATTATTTCATGGGAAATAACGATGGAGCGAAGCTATTTTTTTGGTGAGAAGGAGCCTCATGAAGTTTGAATGGTCCCAGAGGAAGTCGAGTCCAAAATTTCCCATTGCAGAAAGATTCRTGTGTTTTACTTTCACGCGCTTTGTTATTCCCTCTGCAAATGCAGCAGTTCAGCTGCCCGTGGAGCTTTGCCCGCTCGGTCGCTGAGCCCCAGCTCCAGACGTGCAGAGCCGCAGCGGTCCCCAGGCTGCAGGGGCCGGGAGATCTGCAACGTCCGAGCCCACCCGGGCTTTCCAAGAGTTTCCTGGCCGCCCGCGGCGCAGCCTCAGCTCGGACCCCGGTCACCCGCGGCGAGCAGCCTGCCAGCGGCTCTCCACCGGGAGCACGGGGTTAGGAGCAGCCTGCCTGCGAGCTGGCCGGCCGCCAAGCAGGGATCTGTCACAAGTTAGCTGGAACCGGCGCGTTCCCACAAAGCACTTGGCGCACGTCAGCGTTTTCTGACCAGAACACCTCTTGTGGCAGAAAAATCCCCCGAGCGCTGGCACGGGGCCGTTTACTACGCCCCACGTGTGCGAGCTGTGCTCGCGCCGCTAACCGGTAGGGGATGTTGGACCAGGCGTGTGTCTTCCGTTCCCTATTTCTTCATGTGCATCCTATACACAAAACACTTTCAGGCTGGCTGTGCAGATGCAGCTGCTTGAAACTTGGTCTCCAGCAGCGGGAGCACATGCAGGACTTTTTCCTTCATTTTGCTGCTCCGGTTTTCTTTTGTTGCGGTTAGTAAACATTTTCGTCCTGTGCATTACCTGGCTGAAGGGAAAAGCCTGAAGCATTATGGTAAGCCATAACTATATTAATTATCAGCATTAAATCTCAGCAACTCACTCGCTGCTGCGTTTTGCCTAGTGGGGGAGGGTGGGAGAGTACATCATCATCTGCTTTGTTTTACAATTTTATTTCGTTGTGTGTTCTTAAAAACTCAACATAACTGCTCAGGTGTAATACAGAATACTGATCTCTGGCTACCAGCATTGCCACATGAATTTGAAAGAGTTTCCCAGTATTTCTTTCTTTTCTAGTGGTAAAGATGTTTGCATTCTTGAAATAACTTCGCTTGCATCTGCTCAGGGAGCCGAAGGTATTTGAATTGCAGGTTTGCAGATGGGCACGATTTATATCCTTTGTATTTACTCTTGTGATGCTAGGACTGAGGTATGTGTCCCATCCCCTGCAAGCCACATTCTGTGGTTATTCCTACCCCAAATACCTTCGCATGTTTTTCCTTGTATAGGTKGATATATTTAGCTCTTAGTACGGTTGACAGAACATAGGCTTGTTCTAAATCAGCGTTGCCTTGCCRGTTAGACGTGCCAGCAGCCAGCCCTGGGGGTGAGGGTGTCTGTCCCTGGCTAAGCGGTTTTTCCGCTTTAACGCTTGCCCTCGGGGGGAGGCGTCGCATTAGCTGAGTGCTACATCTGCAAAGGACAAACCTGCTCAGCCTTCTCGAGGGGGGGGGCGGGGGGGCTTTTTAAGAATTTCTTTTTGCTTTGGTCAGCATCGGGCCAAACCTTACGCCTTTAATAAAACATTAAACAAAAACGCCTTTCAGCACCAGCAGGATTTTTTCCGTGAGACGGGAAGGTTTGCTCTGCTGCTCGCGGCGCGGGAAAGCCGGCCGGCCGCTGCGGTCCCCCCCGGCACGTACCCCGCGCTGCAGCAAAGCCGTCTCCGCTGGGGCCAAACGGCGTTTTGTACATCCCCGGGGGTGCAGCTCAAGGGTCAAGGGCCGGTGCGCGATAGCGATCTGGACCTTGCCCTCTCCCGCGTTGCCAGCCGCCTGCCGGGCGCCGCGGGCTTCCCGCCGGGATGCGCCTGCGGGCCGCGGCGCAGCGAGCGGCACCTGCCAGCTCTCCCGGCTGGAGGGGTTAGGGCAGGTTAGGGCACCGTGCAGCGCAGCGAAATCTCCCTGGTTATTCCCTCCGCGCGGTGCTCRTGCCAAAAGGGCCGCTGCCAAAAAAAATCGCTGGTAAACTCTCCCGTGCAAGCAGCTGGATGGAGTTATAGGGAAAGGGAAAGGGAAACTCGCTCTGCCGGTGCTGAGCTGTGCAGCGGAGATCCTTGAGCCCTGGAAGGCTGCAGAGGAGCTGGTTTCTCCTGTGCCAAAAAGGATGGAGAGAAAAGCAAACAAGCTTAGAGAGCTTTGCTCTTAGAGCAGCAGACCGGGACGAGCCTCGAGTGGGAATTCTTGGTGAGCAGGAAGCGCTGCTCCGCGTCGCCGCCTGGACCACCAGGGCACGGCTGACGCTAGCGGGAAGGGGCCGAGGCGGCGCGCGCCSGGCTGGCGGGGTTTCCCCTCGCTCCCCGGAGCCGAGCGAGCCGCGGCGGCCTTGCTCGCTCGTACGTCCCGTGGCGGGCGGAGAAGCTCTCGCCGAGGATCTGCCCTGTCCCGGGACCCAGCGGGTCCGTCGGGGGCATCCGCATCCCCCAGCGCGTCCGTAAGCAGGTCGCCCCTTGGTCCCGGCGGCTCCCCCCGGCAGCTCTTACAGAGCCGTCCTGCGTCGGAGAGCACGTCCGGCTCCTTTCCCGCGTCTCTGTGGCCGGTTCACTGGCATTCGCTGCCGTGCCAGCTCTGTCCAGGTATTTTGGTGGTGCTCATGGCTCCCCAGCATGCTGACAGTGATGGCAGGCTGCACCGGGTGCCGGAGCCGCGCTCCCGGGTCCGGCCATGCCGCGGGACGCCTCCGGCCCTTGCAGCTCATCCGGATTCAAAGCTGCTTCCCAAACTTGCACCCCTTTCCACCACCAGCTGCACGAGTTGCTCAGGGCTTTGCCTCGCCGTGCCACATCATTGCCTCTTTTCCCAGGGACRTTTTGTCCGTGCCGGTGAGGCCCTGGCCACCGACCGGTTTATTAAAAACGAGGAGCCGCCGCCGTGCCGCGACAGGAGGCAGGTTGTTCCCGCAGGCTCTGCCGGAGCCCCAGCCTGGCCAGAGCTACACGGGGGGGGGGAGAAGCAGGGCGCAGCTTTGCAAAGGCGAAAAGCAAGAACTGCGGGAGGGCAGAAGCYGCCCCAGGAGCCCGCGAGGGGACTGGGCACAAGTCATGCAAGGAGCCCGCGGAAGCTGTGGTCGCGGCGCGCTCCCAAGCCAGGAGAAAGGAAAAGAAATCTCTGTGCAGATAGTATTTCATCGGCAATTGCAAGCAGATGAAATGTTTATGGTGGGCAAGGGGTTCGGAAGCGGAGACCCTAGCRGGGGCTAAACAGCGGGGAGCCGCGCGTGCCGCGCGAGGGGGYTGCGGACGCCGCTCGCGACGCTGCCGACCGACGCCAGGCGTTGCTCGAGCGCTTGGATTCCCTCCACTGCTTCCCAGCGTCCCGGGGAAGCCGGAAGTGTTTAATTTCGTAATGCAAGGAGGGGATTTTTTTATTTCCTTGCAACAAGCCGCCTGTCACCACCTCTTCACGTGCCTCTTTGCCGCCGTGTTTCCGTGTGCCGCCGACCCCTTTCCCRTGCAGCCCGGGCAACAGCCCAGCTTTGCATTGCCGAGGATCCTACTCCGGCACCCTGGAAAAGCAGGTTTCCTGCAAGCTTTATAGAGGAGCCTGGCCTCCTCGGAGCACCGGGCAACGAAGAGGCTTTTGCAAGCCGTTGATTTTTCACCCCACTGGCAATTTCAAAACCATCGGGTTGGCTCAAATGAAATGTGTCGTTCTTTCATGCAACTGGAAGATGCTTCTGAACGTCGCAGTTGAATTGAAAAGTTGAAGGCTTTTACTTCGAAATGGCAAATGCCAATATATTAATGTGAGTTGGGCTATGGATTGTTTGACACAAGCAATTTAGCAAAACTGGGATGAATGCATCAAATGTATTTTAACAAAAGAGAATTTGGCCCTTTTCTTTTTTCTCTTTGACTTAGCTCCGGTAATGATATCTTTACCAACCACTTTGACATTTRCGATTAGAAGATTTAGCGAGCGCGTTGCGCCTCCTTTAATTCCTCAAACAAAAGTGCATTTTTAAGGATATGTTTTTAAATTTCTGCACACCTGCACAGTGAATCTGTCAGAGGACGAGGACCAAGCACAGGGACTTCTCCGCCCTTGGAAAGTTCATCTTCATCCTGGAGGTACCCTTGTGAGCTTGCCTTCACGGGGCTTCAGCACTTTTATTAATTTGCACCATCCAAATGCTTAGGAACAGCTGTGAGGCCGTGAGAGCTGGCTGGGTTCCTCGAAGAACCGTGATTCACTCCGGAAACGCTCCAGGTGACGGCTCCTGCACCCGGACGTGGTGACACCGGGAGCTGCTCACCCCGCTGCCAAACCCCGAACAGCCCGCGAGCGATGAAGCGCAAGCGATGGCCGGAGGGGAGCGCTCGGTGTGACCGCTCTCACCGCGATCGCGTCCCCGCTGGATGGGGAAGGAGCACAGCACGGCTCAGGTACCAGGGCCACCGCAGGTGGAGAGGGGGGAAGAAAAAAAATAAATAAATGTCTTAAATCTGCAAAGGGAGCTAATCCAAGCGGGAGCTCTGATGGAGCGTGCGTGGAGACTGAAAGCGCCAGCGCTTGTCAGAGCTTCGTGCTCCTCGCTGCATGCTCCAGCCCTGCCTGAGCACCGGCCAAGCCACCGCTGCATGGTCGAGTCCTATTGCTGCAAACACCGACATTTTTCTTTCTTTCTTTTTTTTTTTTTTTTTTTTCCATCCTAATTTTCTCAGGAACTGACCCAGTTCTAGCCCTCTGGAACTGGCATTCGCCCTACTGGCAAATGTTCCTCATCTGTTTCAGATGATCTATCCAGTGTGACCTTTTCTGCTTAAATAGCTTGCAAAAGGAAAATACATGAAAATTATATCCTCATTTTTCATAACCCCGAAAGCCAGGCCGTGCATTTACCAGCAGTGAGGAACATTTTTCTGCGCTTGGTGGAAAGTAAGAAGCACTCGGACAGTGCGGCACAACTGCAGCGAAGGGGAGCCCACCCGTAACCCCYCTCCCGAAAGCTCGCGGGGAGCTCGAAGCACCAGGCTTCGGACTAACCGCTGCACTGCTTGGAAGGAAGGAAAGCAAAGGGCTGGCCGGCCGGCAGCACCAAGCAGCCAGGGCAGCGGAGGGACGGCCTCGCACCTTGAAGATGAGCGACGGAGCTCTGCCTCCCGCCGGCTGCGCCGCCAACGCCRCCGGCTGCCAGCAGCGGCTTGCACAAGCGTGGTGGACCCACGTGTGCCTGTTCCCCAGGCCGGTGGTTGCACGCGACAAAACGGAAAGGAAAACCGGCAGACGTGAGAGGGGAACCTTCCCGGTGACTCCGGCTGCGGAGCACTGGCACATTCACGTGGGCATCAGTTCCAACAGCCATCGAGGTGGCCTTGCACGGGGGCTTTGAGGGCAGCTTTCTTCCGAAGAAGTGTCTCCTCTGTTCCTGCTGCTCGGGTTTCTCAATACGTTGCACGTCCCTGAGTTTGGACCCAGGCAAGATCCCTGCAGCGTCAGCCGCGGTCCCTTACTTGTCGGGACAGGCGCAGCCGCCCCGGCTCTGCTTTTGCTGGCACATCCTTCGTTATTGCACCTGGAGAGGAGCTGCTGCAATCAGCATCCCTTGACTCATGCAAGGGAGCAGGGGGACGAAACCACCCAGCATTTTAGGCTGATCCTTTAGCACAGCAATGTGAATAACTATTTTTTTTTTCTTTCTTTTTTTTTTTTTTTTTGCATACGGGGTAGATTTGGTACCAGAGCTCTCGCGTGGGTCAAATCCGGGTGCGGTTCCCGCGCACCCTCCTGGCAAAGGGTGCGCTGGGCTGGACCTACGGCCGCACGCCCACAGGCCAAGGAGGGGACTGGGAAGGAGGGAGGGATCGCGGAGCGATGCTGGTGGGAAGCGATGATGTAAACGGCAAAATGAGGTAACACGTAAAGGTCATGGTCGCCAGCTGCGCTGACGCACCAGGCAGGAGTAGCGGGCAGGAGAGAGGGGATAATTTTATGCCTCCCTGGAGCAGGACTTGGAGCAGAGCCCCGCGAGGAGCGGCTGGCTTTGCTCCTAGATCAGCAGAGCCGGCAAGCTCACGGAGAGGCAACGTCGTGGGCTGAACTGGGACGGACCCTCTTGCAAGAGGTTTCGGGCTCGCAGGTGGCCGGGCCGGCCAGAGGGAGACGCGGACTCGAGCGAGGGGCCCTGCAGCCTCCGCTGCTTATGCCATCTGGTTTTCATTTTAACGAATCGTTGAGCTATTTAAAACATACCTATGACCAGCTGAGTGCAGTTACAGCAGTAATCAACACCAACGCGTCATAAATCCCAGCAACGTCCTTTCTGGCACCTAAGTCGCTAGTTTTATAAAGCCTCCGATTGCCTGACGAGTGCCATAACATTGCAATGTGGCATCTGACCCCTGAAGAGAAAGACTGAACCACTTGGCCTCCTCGTAAAACCCTCCAAAATTCTAAGAAAACCAAAGTTTTGAGCAGAGCAGCTCAGAGACGGCCAAGGAGACCAGCACTGGAGACAGGCATGCTCCAATACGCTTAGCAGAGGTCCAGGTAAGAGCACTTTGATGGATTTTAAATATTTCCGTGTAATCCTTTGTTTATTTTTACTTGCCTTTTGAAACCATGTGTATATGTTAAAATCAGCTGTAGCTGGAACTAGAAAACACTTCCTCCGTTAAAATTTCCATTTAGTCCTTGGGTGGTGGTGTTCATCAGCTGCGAGCAGCTCCTGCTGCCTTTCCCAGCCCTGTGAACCAGCTCTGCTCGCAGCACTCGCTAGTGCTACCTCCGTGTGCCGAATTACTCAGTCCTTCCGAGTCAGGCACTTACGCATACAGCAGGTCTGAGGAGTTTTGTTTTATGTTGCCTTTGATGCATTACAAACTGATCACAATCATTGGTTCTCAGTGGAAACCCTCCATGCGTTTCCATTTCACAGGAAAGCAGGAAAATCCTGCTGTCGTTTACACTTATGTGGACCACCTGGGGGAATTTGATGTTTATTTAAATTGAGAACGAGCTGTTCCAAGTGTTGGGTATCTTTAATTGATGCCATTTGTTGCTGGTGAGATTGCTGGATAAGGTCAGATTCGCTCCTTCTCCCCCACCCAACCTGCCTCCTCCAGATCCTCGGCTCTGCTTCTCCTAGATGAACTTTAGGGGGATTTTGTTGGCCCAACCCTCAGATTTCTCCACGTCCCTCTGACGTGAAGCTCTGCATTCAGCAGACCCCCAGTTTCGTATTGTCACACCATGGCTGAGGTTGCGTGTTGTCACCGCAACCTTGTCTGAGTCTACCGTCCAGGAGCAGCTTGCACTCCTGCAGGAGCAAGGAGTAAGTGTTCATGCCAAAGTACAGCCTAGGAGCCTGATTTTAATAACCAAGGCTGTGTGGACCGTTTAATACTGAGTTTATAATCTGCAATAAGCTCAGTGAAGCATTGCATGGTCTCAGGTAGGTGTTGCCATATTCTTGCACAAGCAGAGCTCAAGCATTGACCTCAAGCTTTCACATAGAGTGATTGATTATATATATATATATATATATATATATATGTATTTATTTACTTATTTGTTTATTTATATCTATAGTTACATATATTCCTTTCCCCTGTGATGCGAGTGTTTTTTCTGGCACTGGGAAGCAGGCGAGGCTGGTGTTGCTGGCATTGCTGGTGGCAGCGATCCCTAGCCACCTTCAGCGGGAAATCAGAACGAAAGCGCAGTCCTGGGGTGCCTGGAAGCTCTGCTCCTCTCTGCCCCATCTTCCCTCCAGCTGACCCGCTCAGGAAGAGAAATTTTTCCCCTTCTAAGAGTATTATGAAAACTAAGAAGACATCCCACATATACAATTCCTAATATTTCATTTTTTGCTGGAGGATGCAATAAAAGCCAAGCCTCTCTCCTCCGTATCTTTCTCTTTGCAGTCACCAAAGCCTGAAATAGGGAAGTTACCCAAAGTCCAAAGAGCTGGTGAGAGCTGAATAAAATGTGTCTATTTATTGGATAAGGAAAGGACTAGGCATTCTCTTTCGATATTTTCTGGTGAAAATGTCATTGGTCACAGGCACTTCCTATCATGGGCTCTGCTGACAGACGGAGGGTCATCCAACCACATAGTCTTTCCGGAGAAGGCTCACTGCAGGCTGCTCCGTAACTTAAGTACAGCCTGACTTTCCACTGGAGAATGTGCTTAGCTAGCCAGAAACAACTGTAAACGAAGCCAAAGTCATCCATGCGTTGCCATCTCCAAAAGTTACAAAAAACCCACCCCTTCTCTGGGAGATGATTAATCAGTTGTGGTAAATGAAGAAAATCAAATGAGGTGGTTGTTTGTGCTCACCCTGCGGAGGGAACTCCAGGGCCCCATTYGTGTGCTAAAGCCTTTCAATTCCGGTTTGTTTTTCTAGCCTCCTCGTGTGCAGGTTGAACGGATGCTTTTCTAACGCCTTCCACGGTGAATCTTTGAAGTCCTACCTCCAAATGGCTCACCAGCGGATTTGCGTTTTCGCCGTTATCCTGGTGTGGGGCTGCTTGGCGTCTTCCTCCTACCACACGTCAGGTAAAGCAGTGGCCATTGCGTGTTGCTGCCTACCGCGCGCTTCAGATTAGCTCGGGCTCTTGAGGAAGGTAGGCCTTAAACTGAAACTTTTCATGCTGCAGCAAGTGGCTGATTTATAGGCATGTAATTAATTGCATAAACAGAGYGTGTGCTGAGTGGAAGTTTTGCAACAGCGTGCAAGGGAGCAGGAACTGCCTTTTCCGCGCGGTGAATGTATTGTTTGCTATAGAGGCGTCGTGGCTACATACCACTTAGGTACATAAACGTTCCTGGGTACGGTCCCGGCTGTGCGGGATGTGCTAGGCACCAGGCTTATCCATAAACGGAGAATAACACTTTCTTCTTGCAACAATTTTTGCTCGGCGAGCTGCTGTCCCTGGAAATGGCACCGCAGGTTCACCCTGTTCRCCGGAGGCTGGACTCGGTGACTGGCGGTCTCTGCCGGCACCTTCATGGATGCTGTAGCCAAAGCTGAAAGYGTCCCAACGAAAACTGTTAAATAAAACCTGTTGAGTGGCCTATGCAGCAACTATCTGCACCTAGAGCATGACCTGACGCGTTCCCTTTGGAGATAGGGCCGCCCATGGAGCACACCCTGATGTGCCTCACTGCARTGCAAATAAGGTAGAGAAGAAGGTATTTTTTTTCAGGAAATATTCAGAAGCAGCTTTCCTTCAAGACTGGATAATAAAGTAGAGTATGTTTGATGCTGGGGTCGGTGCAATGGATCTGAGCGATACTGTCATGTCGTGAAATAACTTAGAAATGAGAAATCATGTGAGAGGCAGTACTTGACATTTAAAAGAAAATTAAATTCCAGAATGCAAGCGATATTCCAAAAGGAAGCGTTTCCATCCCCGCTGAACTTCAGTCAAAATTTATTTTGCAAGAATTACTGTTTATAGTCGTGATTGTTTTGAAAAAGCGTTCCTGATCGTTCAAGCTCTGGGCGGACCCAGATTTCAGAATGTCATCGTTGCGGACGAGAGCAAAACTTTAGTTTGGTCTACTTGAGTCTTGAAAACCCCATACCAGACTCCTGAACGGAGTCTAGTAAATTTATGCTTCTTTGTGCAGCTCTGAGGCTCAACATTTATCCACCCAGGAGGACATTTCTGACCTCCGGGACAGTCTAGCCGACTGCGGTGCCAGCAAATCCACACCAGCAGCTGTGCGCGTGCTTCACGCTTTGGCTGCCCTCCCGTGCGCTCGTGCCAGCAGGGCTCTCGGTGSAGGCTCGCTGGTGTGCGAGGAACACCCCTTGGCCTTCCTCCTCCCTTGCTGGCGTGGGTGGAAATAGCCTTTCTGAACGGTTGCTCGTTTGCTTTCTAGCAGCTGCGGCTCCTCAAGCTACATCCCACTCGCGCTGCTCCCTCAGTTTCTGGAGTCTTTGCRTGTTTGCAAAAGACCAGGAGGTGGGTGAGATGTCCTTGCTTCACCTTAGAGGCTCTCCAAGACCCAGAGCTGAGCGTGCTTTGCCCTTGCCCCCACTCCCACCTCCTCTGCTCTCGCAGCAGGGCGAGTCCTGCCCCTTCCTCCTGCGAGAGCACGGGACTGCGCCAGACGTCCTCGAACACCAGCTACTGCACGCGCAGGGCCATCACCTTCATCCCTGGAGCTGCACCAAGCCCACCGCCACGCTCCCAACCCAGGCTGCAGTTGCAGGACTAATAGCTGGTGGGAGGGAAACTGTTCTACTTGTAACGCAGAAAATACTGAAAAGCTCATTTTTGCCCCAAACTACTATAGTCTACTGCTCCTAGCCCAAGCACCGCCCTAAACACACTCCCATGATACCCAACTTTGCTATCTAACACAACAACAGATCATCCGTGGAGCTTTCTATTCTCGGAAATGCAGGATCTTAGGACTGCTGCCTACAGTGCGTTTCATTTGGGAGGGTTTAGTTTGGAAAAATAAATCTTTCAGCGGTTTTCCACAAAGTCTCCGAGGAACCCATTAAAGTTTGATTTATAGAGTTGTCTTCCACTGAAAGGTATTCTCAGGGTCTGCTTTTGTAAGGGCTTTACAGAAGAAAAAAGGAAGGACAAACAGTGTAGATCTTGACTAAGATACAAAAAGGGAGTCAGGAAAGGTTGTGTCCTGGAGGCCAGGCTCCCACTGGGGACGGGTGACAACGCCGGCCGGACACTGCCAGGAGAAGGGCTCCGGACCACCACAAGAAAAGTGCATCATGTACAGAATATGTAGAAACCCAGATGGATAACTTTGCCTCTAGATAGTGTATGTGGAGAAAAATGACCTTAGATGTTATATAAAAAAAAAATTGGCTTAGTTTGAGCTAATAAAACTGAATAGCTTCAACAGCTTTATGTCATGTGAATGGAATTCTCAATAAAGAGTGGAGATTTTAGGAAGTATGTCKTCTTAGTATAAAAATCATCCAAAAGATACTCTATTTTATTAACATATGGCAGTAACTTACAATATTTTAATAAAAGCCAGATTGTCTGTAAAGGCGCGTTTTTTATAGCTGATAGAAGGTGCCCAAAATAAGAATGATTTTGTTCTAACTTTTTGCTTCTCTGCTTCTGTAATTTTTTTTTCTTTCTCATTAATCTCTAATGTACTTGAAAAGAATATTCAAAGCAAGATGGGTGTCTGTTATGGTTAGGGAATATATATTCCCCCGGCAATGTGATGCAATCTGTCATCCAGGCTTGTCGCAAGCGCTGACGGCAAAGTTTGCGGTGATATTTGTCATCACGGTTGCTGGTAAATGTTTGGAGACAAAACTGAGGAAACACAGGACGTGAAGGGTCATTGCAGGACAGTAGTTTTGCACAACACAACTTGAAGGGGAGCGTCAAAGATGTCATGGCACTCCCGCTGCCGCTCTGCCTGCATTGGAGGGTTTTCTCTGAGCACCAGCAAAACCTGGGCTTGCACAGGCAGGCGGGAGCAGAGCTTGTGCGTATTTGCTGATAGAGGCTATTAAATGTTCAGCGCTGGACCTCAATCCCTCCGCCCCAGCAGCTGCATTTGTCACGTCATGAAATTTCATGACTTTTTTTTGTTTGCTTTCTTTACATCAACATCCGTTTTTACCCCCCTGCTTCCTTTTCGCCTTAGTTGCTCCCCCACAAGATCTGCAGATTACTGATCCTGGGCTTTTGGGTTCGCTCGACGTAGAGTGGAAGCCCCCGCTCAACGTGCAAACCTTCAACGAATGCACGGTAAAATACAAGTTTGAATACCGCAATGCGGGCGACAGAGACTGGAAGGTAAGACAAAGTGCGGTGAAATCCTGTTCAGYATGTTGCTGTTCTTCTGCCTTTAGTTCCTGCATAGGTTTAAGCTTGCGATACGATGGTTTCCTGTGAAAAAGCCAGACCCCAGTCTCTAGGGCCAGTGGTTTGAATCTTTTGCCAGATGAGAACGTGTTTTGAACCTTCGCAGCAGTCAGAGTGGGAATAAGGGGCTATTGCCCCTAGAGAGTGTGCGCTGCTTGCTGCCAAAAGGAATCCAACCGTATCCAGCAGCATTCCTCATCGTAAAAGCGCTATACTTTTTAGAAAGGCTTTATAGGGCTTGAACGGGAACTCGCACCATGCCAACAGATCCTTTGGGATGCAAAGTGTTGTATAAGGCTGATTTTCATTAATTATCCTAACGATCTAGCATTCCCTTTATCCAGGAGAGTGTTTTTAATTCCCGTTTACTTTTGTCTTTTAGACATGTTTGACTCTAGCTCATCTCTGCGATTAAATTGCCAGTCTCAGCCCCTTGCTGAGTAGCAGAGCAATAGCAGACGTGTGCAATGCAGGAGGGGGTGTTGCAATGTTTGTGGGAGCCCACAGAAGCTGGAAGCTGCTGTGGGGTTGGGAAGGGGACGGAGCGGGGAGAGGAGAAGCCTTGCAAAGCTTGCCCCAAAACGGGGCAGGGAAGCGAGGAACCAGGTTAGCGGTGCTGGGGGCCCCCAACCGCCCGCCGGGGCTGGTTTCTGGATGCTGTCATCATGCGTGACACCAGTCACCCTGCYGGCCATGCAGCAGCGTGCGGCTGTGCCAATTCTTCTACGGTGATTTGAACCAACATTTAAAAAGCACCAAGCAAAAAAGGCAGAAAAAAAAAAAAAGGCAGAATTCCCTGAAGCACAAGTAATAAAAGTGTCTCATGCAAGGCAGACCCGAAAAGTAGAACAAAATCATCTCTTGTACCTTGCCAAAAATTTGACCCCAGATGAGGTTACAAAGAAGAGTTGATTTAAAAAAAAAAAAAAGCAAGCCATGGGGAAGCAAGAGCCAGGGCTGCCTATCAGAAACACATGGCCCGGTCGGGCTCTTAAAAGCTGGGACGGGTGACAAACCATGCCACCGCGGGCTACGCCACTGCAGCTCGGGTTGCAGCAAGCACATTAATTTTACAACACGTTGCTGCTGTGCCCTCCGGGTTAATGAGACCCTGCTGCCTCTCGGTTTGCTGTAACGCTTGCCAACTCCTTTTTCTTTTTTCTAAAGGGGCAGGGAGGCTTCCAAATCTGAGGGGAAAAAGATAAATTATATATATCTCAGAGTGCTCAAAAGGTTACGCCACGAAGGGCTGTACGTGCTGGCTGCTGCTCCTCGCTGGGACGGCGGTCAGGCCCGGCAGGGTGCGGTTGCTCTTTCCCATGTGAACCATCCCTGCAAGGCCGGTTGTTTTGCACGACACCTCATCCTTCCTTCTGCTGCTGCTGACCTCAGCGCGCTGACGAGCGTCACCTTGACACTCACGTTGGCATCCTCCGCAGACCCTCCGGGGCACTCCCGGCTGGCAGGGGTGTCCCTTGAGCCACAGCCTGCTCCTCCCTGTCGTTGCTCGTGTCCTGGCGGGTGGTGGGACTCGAAGCCAGCGAGGTCGGGCAGCACCGGTTTGGGAGAAAGCTTCGCAACACACAACTAGCTATTTCAGCACTCTTTGCCCCAGATGGTTGCAGATGACGTGACATGGCTTACCGGAGCCATTTCAGTGCTCATCACTCATCTGCCGCGTGATGAGCGGCCAAGTGAGGAACAGGAGTGCTGGAAAAGCCCAGAGCAGGAGAAGCAGGATAGACATGCAAAGAAACGCTACATTAAAGCACAAAGCTGAGCCTAATAGCAGCTGGAGCGGGAGCRCTGATAGCGAATTGTGCAGCCCACTTAGCGGCAAAAGAGGTGCTTATAAAGTCTGTCTTTCAACCAGGTTATTTTTACTAGGAAACTAAAATTCAGAGTTGGCTTTGACCTCAGCAGGACTGCTGAAGCCAAGGTACAGACGCTGCTCGAAGGCCGGTGTACCGACGACGTGGAGGTTCAAAGCGAATGGATCCACGCCACCTTCCAGGTCCCGCTGCAAGGTGAGGACTGGCCTTTGGCGCCTGGTGCAGCTCCGCGCGCTGCAGGAGCCCCTCGCACRGGCGTTGGGCGGCTTTGGCAAGAGGGAGAAGCGGAAGCAGCGGCTGGGTCCTGCCGCTTTCTCRTTGCTTCGTGTCCTGCCCCTCTCCAGGCACCGCTGGGCTGCCCAGCCGGAGCGCCACCGCTGAATAACAACTTTATTATCTATATTATTGCTATCCTATTACGGCGACTGGCCTTTTTTCTTTTTTYCTCTTCTGACTGCAACGCTCAATTGTTCAGAGATGTAAAATGACGGGTTTTTTGCTCAGCCCGAATAGTACCTTCCTAAATAGCGGTTATTATTTCCCGTTTGACAGGCAAACTGGAATCAGAAGTTAAGGATTTTCACTGCATCTATCATGACTGGGAATACCTCAAGTGTACATGGCAGCCAGGGCTGCTCGCGCCTCGAGGGGTGCATTACGGACTATATTATTGGTATGTATTAGCGAAATGGGAAAACATCCAGGCAGCTTCTCTTGAATCACTCAAGGTAGTAAAGCGCCACGGCAAATCCGTTTTTACGGCTGGCGACGCTAGTACGGGACCCACCTGGAACGAGCGGGAAGACCGCCCAGCTTTGCCTTGCGCTTTTGCCTTTGCTGAAGACACCCGGAGCATTTGAGCTGCTCCTTTCCCTAGCGTAGGATTTGGCAGGCGGTTCCCRAGCTCAGTGAACCCTACATGAAGAGCAGGGTTTCTTGGCCACCAACCGTTTTACCTTACAAATACGTTTTCATAGCCTTAGCCCAGCTCACGGACACGCGMGTGCTGCCAAAGCGCAGTAATAATGTGTGTTTCTCCATTATTTCCGTTATACTGCTGCTTAACCGAACTTAGTGATTCTTTCTTCAAGAAAAGCAAAGCTAGACCTTTATGGTTTGGGCCAAAGGAACCGCTTCATTTGTTATGATGTTATAACAAGGGTGACTTGGGTTTCCTGCCTGCGGGCAACTTGCAGGCAGAGACCTAGCTGCTATTTAAAAATTGTTTCCATATCGTTCTTGGAAATACTGTTCGAAGCAGCTACGCCGATTTAAAAGCAAGTTAATAACCACAAAGGTCTCTGAAGAAAACCATGGAAATTCATGATTCAGTCCTGGAAAAAAAAACCCACCCTCCTTTAACTGCCTGTAATGAAAACAGGCGTTTGGATCTGGGTCCTGTCGTACGTCGGGAGTGGGCGGGAAGGCAGCCGCGGCGCCTTTTGGATCCCCGCGAGTTCATTTGTATAGCTGCCGGCGTGCGGCRTTTTCCCACGTACCGTGCCATGCCGGGAGGCGCTCGTTAGGCTCCGAGCGCAGAGGCTGGATGCGGCCCTGCCGCGACRGCGGTCACCCCCCCAGGGAGTCTTAAAAGGTGACGCAAAACAGCACTTAATATTTCCAKTATTGGGCCAGCAGCAAATCTGGCAGCCTGAGCGTAACGCGTGTGGTCATCATCCCGCGGCGCGTCTCTGTCCGGAGAGGAGGGATGAGGCACGGGGCAGGGAGAGGCTGCGGGTTGAACTYGGAGCTTTTGACGACTGCAGAAGCCTTTTGCTTGTGCTGCAGYGCAGCTGCCCACGAGCGCGAGACGCCGCGTCACCCCCGGCTGCTCCCATCCCGCATCCGCCGGGCCCGCGGCCAGCGGCAGCTTCCCGGCATCCGGCCCGTTAGCCTGGCAAGGTGCTTTCGGAGCCAATGCTGGCGGTCCCAGGAGGGTCCCCGGGACTGTCCCTGCAGCAGGCCACGGCCACGCCAAAGCCTGCCTCCTCGCGATGAACTATCAGCACCTACCATTAATGGAGAAACCCCCAAACCAGCGAGTTTGGGGAGGGGGTGCGCTGGCGCAGCAGCTGCTAACCCGCCACCCCGCGCCTCGCTCCCGCCCGCCGTGTTGGCGTTATCGGACCGCGTTCGTGCACAGGACCTGCCGGCGGCGCAGCTCGTCCCTGCGGGCGCGCTCGCTCGCGTTGGCGGCGTGGGTCACCCGCCGTGAACCGCTGCGTTTCCCCTTTGGAGGGGAGGTTTCCTCAAAAAAAAAAAAACAAAAACAGAAAAAGGAAAAAAAGGCTGTATTGCAAATACTTACCACCCTTGCTTTTTTTTTTTTTTCTTCTTTCTTCTTTTTTTCTCCCCTGTTTTCCTAACGCACCTCTAGGTACGAGGGCCTGGACCATGCCGAGCAGTGCGATGACTATATTCAGGATCACGGTATAAACATCGGCTGCATGTTGCAAAATCTGAGCCAGGCAGAATATAAGGACCTGACCATTTGCGTCAACGGTTCGGCGGCGGCCACGCTGCTGAGACCTTTGTACGTCACTGTTCGCCTCCAAAATCTAGGTAATAACTGCAGAGAGCTCAGCCGGGCTCTGGGGAACCGGGCGGCTGTCGCGCGGCAAAGGCTAACCCTCCCGCACCGAGGGGAGGCAAACTACTGTCCACACTTGCAAAGGAGCAGCTGTAAGGCGCCCGGATGAATTTGTCCCTGGAGAAGGGGCTGTGGCATGTGTCCTGCAGGACCTTAGTCTCCAGCAGCATTTGCAGTTGAGCAATGCTGCTCGGTGCCCAGCCCGGGACGTGCAAGTGCAATGCTCGGGCAGCCAAATGGTTTGGGAAGCCAACGGTCTGCAGCAAAGTAACAAGAAATTAAGATATAGGGGTCATCCCTGGCTGAGCGGGTGGAAGAGCTGAACATGAACATGAACACGTCCATGAGCCCCCTGTCCCAAGCTCTCCCCAGCAGACAGTGCCGGAGGCCTTGCCCTGGTGTTACCACGGCAGAGGTGGCTTTGGTCCATGCCGCTGGATTGAAACCGCTGCTCCAGCCCCAGGGAGGGCTTTGGGCGTTGCTATTTAGAGCAAGTCATGAGCGGTGGAGAGATGGGTGCAAGGTGCAACGGGGTCTGCCAGCGCTGCACGGCTGAAAAGCATGAGTGGGTCTTGGGTGCATCAGAGACGGGGAGAGCAAGCAGAGCCACTCATACTCACCCACTGCTCTGGGCACTTACTACGCTGGTGCCTCTACCTGAATATTAATGTCACAGAATAAATAGCTAGTCCTCCAGTGCAGCCACTGGCCTAAGCAGCAGGATTTCTGGATTCGATTAGTGCTGCCACGTGCCGCTTGTGCAGCTTTGGGCACATGCCATAAGCCAGAGCCTCCGCCGCGATGCAGCGTGTCCAGCCAGCGCTCGCGGCAGGGGACGAGGACAGCCTGGAGGCGCGTGGAGCGCTGAACGGCTGCACGCGCCGGCCGGGAAACCCGCCGAGTRCAACGCTCAGACGCCAGCGATCAAAGTCCCTGCGCCGCGTTTCAGCGCGGGAGCTGGCGCAATCCATGTGCGAAAGCAAACCAAGCAACGCGGCTCCCAGCCTGGGGGCAGCCCGCGCTCCCGCGGCATCGCGACCGTCGAAATCCCGCCCGCGGGCAAGGCCGGAGGTTGGCGGCGATTAACCGAGCGTCCGTTTGATTGCACCACTTGACCTTCTCTTTTCCCTAGCAAAGCCGTCGCCCCCAGAAGGGCTGGTGGTGTCCGTGTCCGGCTCCGAGGAGCTGCGGGTGACGTGGAGCCCACCAGGTGGGGAGACGCCACCCCAGTGCCTGGAGTACGAGCTGCAGCTGGCAGAAGACCGGGGGGACGCCAAGGCTGCCTGGGAGGTAGGGAAAACCCTGCTGCTGCCGAAAGCGCAGCGCGCCGTCGCTCGGGGAGGAGAAGGGGCTATCGGGGTCCTGCCCGGTGGCCGGGAAGGGGAGGCACGCGGTGGAAAACCCTGACCCGCTGCCCTCTCGCACGTGTTCCCGCTTAACACCGTGACCTCCCAGCCCCAGCACTTGCTGTAACGGTAACAGCCCCCGGCGCAAGGCCATGAACTGTAATTTTCGTAGGCCTCCAGCCCGTTACGTCAGAAGCTTTACGCAGGACGTGAAGGTTGTTTTGCTTTGCTTTCCTGAACACAGGAGCACAAGCTGGTCCAATGAAACTGTAATTCTAATTTCGCCAAAGTGGCAGCTTGGGACGCAATGCATCATTTCTGCATAGTGCTTATTCCTTGTGCATCATTCAGTTGCAGTTTTGATAGCAAAAGTGGCAAGAATTAATTAATCACAGGGACATCTGATGGACTTTTTCTTTCTTTAATTGTCATATTCTAGAGATGGATGTACTTAGACAATTTCATGAAGGATTCCATAAATTAACATGCATAAATGGCAACATGCATGATGGGGACCTCAGAACGTATACATTTTCAGTAGGTTGATCTCCACAATCATCTTACTGGCATTGGTTGGTCCAAAGCTATTGTGAAATCATTTAAAACTGCCAAACCATAATCCAAGTGCTTGTAGAGTCTGGGTAGCGTGTTCGGCAACATCAGACCATGCCAGCTTGCTACTGGCTGTGGGATGTAATTCCTTGACCTTTCTTCTCTGTGTTGTTTTGTTTCTCAGTCTGTGTCAACACAAATGGAGACTGCCTTCACCATTCCCAGAGCAAATCAAAGCCACGTCTCATGTGTCCGTGTCAGGGGCAGAACAAATAATTTCTGTGCCGACCAGGGCTTTTGGAGTGAATGGACGCAAGAGTGTTTCTCTGGTATGGAACCAAAAATCAACCAGCATTTCTTCTACGTGCTTTATAAAGCCAGTTTGGGACAAAGCGCTGATGGCTGCCATGGGCATCTGCTGGTGTCCAGTGCTGGAGATGGGATCCCGGTCTAGTCACACCCTCAGCCTGATCCAGCATGGTCGTTCTTACGGCTTTGCATCTCCATGGCACTTAACAGACAAATCCCAAACTATTAACCTTTCCTCACCAGCAAAAAACAGGGCCCTTAGGGCTTCTTCTCCATCTACCCAGAGCTTCCAGGAGGATTCAGCTGCCTCCACTGAAATGAGGGCTGATTTTAGGAGGAATAGGGGTAAGCTGAGAAGACGGGCCCTGCCTTAACTCCCAAAGAAACACTATGTAGCACTGACACTTCACAGAGCCTGGGCTCTGCAGGGGCTGTCCCAGTGTGCCTTGGCCCTACCACAGGATGGTTGCATAGAGGTGGCTGCAGATAAATGCTCTGCCGAAGGGCAGCAGGTCGCTCGTACATCAGAGTTTGCTTTAGAAGAGGTAACATGACCCGTTCTGCAAGCTGCCATTGCCTTATTCGCTGTCATTTCTCTCCACAGTGTCCAGAAAAGAGGACAAGCAGCTATTTATCCTTGTTCCAGTCATTCTGAGTTTTTCATGTAGCCTCATCATATTTATGTTGATTGGCCAGTGCAAGAAAAGGTAAGCACGAAGGCAGCCTGCACACCCAATGTGCTTCCATACGGGTGTCTCAGGCTCCAGTTATACATGAAGCGACATATCGAGTAACAAGAGCCAAATACATTAATAGATACCCTAAGACTGAGCGCTAAACAGCAGCTTATATCCAGCAAACCACCTAATAACCGTGGTGGTTTCTGATATGAAATGCCTTGCAACGAGCTACAAAATCACAGCAGAGCCCCGAGTCTTGGCGAGACAAGCCTAGGCTCTTTCTGTCAAACGCAGCAAAGTTACCCACACGTAGAGCAGCGCAAGTAATGCCACTAGCTTGCCCGAAACCACTCAGGCAGCAGAGATTTGTTCTGGCTGGGGTAGAGCAACGCCATTCTTCCGGGCTGAGGCTCATTCTCTTCACGCTTACATCAGTCTGCATTCCTTTCAATGTCGCATTGCACAGGGGGAAAGCTGGTGCAGTAGATGAACTTGCCCATACCCGAGTTACCGGCACTGACGACATTTTCTTCAGGTCAGAAGGATCACTTAGAGAGAACTGATCTCCCGGTACAGAGACTATTATCCTTTCCTTACTGTATAGTAAGACTGTACAGGGTGAGCATGTGGGTAGCCTTTGTTACATGCTTTTTAAGGTATCACTGATGAGGGAGAACTGGCTATAGAAATACTTTCTATAGAGAAGAAGATGAACTAATAATCTAAGAAGATGAACTAATAATCTCTTCTCTATAGAGAAGAGATGAACTAATGCATTTTTGATAGATGAATACATGGGGTTTCAGACACACACTTCTTCATTTCTGTTTTCTATTTGCCTTTCAAATGTTTTTGTTCACGAAATTTGAACAAAGTGTAGATGCTAGCAAGAAACCCATGGAAAGCAAATTCCCCCTGCGTTGTCATGGGGATGCTGTGGGGTGTCACGGGGATGCCGTGGGGGGCCACCAACTCTCTCGGTGCTGGGAATAACAACCTGTGCCCACTGCAGATCCCCAGCAGGAAAGCCGTTGCCCTCGTCTGTGGGATGCTAACTCCGCTAACACGATGACTGTACCGCTTGTGTTTGATGGATTGCTCTTAGAAGATCATCCCAAGGAGAGACAAGGAGCCCTGAGCTATCGGAAGTCCCTTTGGGCCTTTCTTGCTGCCATTTACAAGGTYGGTTGTTGGATTTCAAGTCTTCAACGGGCCCGAGAAAACCTCGGAAGAGTTTCTCAACTGATTCTGGAGCAAACCGTTTCTGATAACGGGACAAGGGAGAAAAAGGAGGCAGTGGGAACTGCAGTGAATAAAGACACCACTCTGCTGTGTGGGTTTTTTTCAGAGTTTCAGCGGGAGGCACACTGAAGGGCAATACCTCACACACAAGGCTACGTACTAATGCCTGCAGGTAGCCACCATACCCCCCTCTTCTCTCACCACTTCTTCCTTCCTAGTCCCCGAATACTCAATCTGCCGATAGTATTTAAATGCTGCCCTTGAGCTAACTGCATTTATTTCATCACCTGATATGCCTTATCTTTCGCAAAGCTGAAGTAGGGAGGCCTCGAGAGAAAGTTTTGCTGTAAAAGGTCATAGTCAGAGCTATTGCAAAGGGCAGATGATGGTTAAAAGGAGAAGCAAAGGGTTACTGCGGCAAAGGCAAGTATGGGAACTTCTCTGGGAACCGAGCACAGGTACCAGAATTTGGTGAAGTACCCCAGATGTCTCTCAAAGCCATGTATTCAGCTAATGAAATTGCTGACTGGCTTCTAAGGAATCGCTCCCTACGATGATAAACAAACAAAAAAAACCCAGTCACCACTACGGCTGGGTGAACCCCCAATGGGACACGATCCACCAAGCACAATTCTGGGTTTGTCTGTTAAAAAAAAATGAACCAACTCAGACCCGTGTGTTTACTGTGCTTTCATTTCCTCTGCCCAAGCCAGAGAACACWTTTTCTTGCGGGAGCATTTATTCCCAGATGGGAATTTCTAGTGAACCCAGGAAGCTTAGAAAGAAAATAAAGCTTGCAGCAATCAATCAGATATGCAAAGAGCCCTGTTAATACAATCAGTCAGAGAACAACACAGCAAGCATCTTATGCATCCAACTGCAAAATTATTCAGTCGCTATATCAGCTGCTCCCCTGCTCAATGGGCAGCAACCCAATGCTATTTGGGGAGCAACCAAGGCAAGAAAGCACCAGGAAAATCGGACTGGAGCAGAAGTGAAATTACCCGATTGTTGTTATTTTGAGGAGACGCAACCTCTGACCGTACCCTCTGCTGCTTCCTGGGGGTCTACAGCCGAGAACAGCGGCGCGTGTGTGCAATGGGCACTGCAAATGCCGTGCTTTAACTCAATGAATGCAGCACGCTGGCTACCAGTGAAGGGAGCTGGACGGGGCACGGCGCTGCCTGATCTCGCAGAGAGGGCGAAGGGAACCRGGAGCGAGGGGAGGAAGCTGAAACAAAGCTGGCTTGGAGCACAGCTGAGTTCAGAGCTGAGCTGCTTGGCTGGGCTAAGGCTGAGGTCCTTCTGGTGCTTTTAGGACCTACGGGACTTGGGCACATCCAGAACTGGGGAGCATTTGGGCTACAGGTTTTCAGGACTGYCATCGTGGGCAGTAGTTATGGCATTAATAATAATGGTTAAAATCCAAAAGCGCTAAAGAAATCCATTGGAAAGAGGCTTGTTGAGCTTCCCTGCTGCTGAGAATAGCGCCCAGCATGCCTCTGATATTCTGCCAGCCYGTTAAACAGTTTAAATCGCTACTAAAAATACACGGTCGCATTGTGAAACTCGCCCGTTTGAAACGCAGGGTAATAAACTAGAGACCACCCCGGTGCAGCGGGTAAATCGGACGCAGTTTCACCCACCCGACGGCAAGGCAACCCCAGGCGCAGCTCGCACAGGCGTCTGGAGTGCCCGAGCGGCCCGGCAAGCACCGGCAGCGCCTGCCCACCCGCCCCGCCGGGTCCCACCGCGCTGCTGGCGCAAGGACGGGATCTCCGTGCCACTTCAATGGGGGGAAGCCGGGGTTTCGCGCGGAGGCGACGCCAGCGGAGGCGGCAATCTGGGCCCGCGTTGCCCACGGGGGCGAGTGCTCTGATCGCAAACCGCTGCACCCGCACGGCCCAAGTGCACAAACCCAAGCAACCAGGCAGAGAAGCCCCCGGTCAAACAGCAGAGCAAAAAGCCCACTTACAGCCCCAAACTCTTGCTAGGCCAAGCGCAGCGCAAGCACGGAGTAAAAAGCCTGCTCCAGGTCTAAAGAAACCCCAGGAAACGCCCCGGGAGCATGCCGGAGGCGAGAAGCAATGCTGAGACCCTGCTGGAGCTCTCTTTAGGGACTGCTTTATAATCTGGGTTAAGACTTCTAGCCTAATTTGGTCCAAAAAGAGATAAGAAGGGAAGAAGACTTAAAGAGAACGGACAGGTGGCAAAGGAATGATGTTGTACCTCCAGAGCTACAACTCGCCCCAGAGAAGATCAGAGCTATTTCAGTAACCGCAAAATATAAAAATCAGGCTGAAGCATGCCTAGAAACCTGCCTAGTAACGCAGTGATAAATTACGGACATCTCCTTATAGCTGTACGCTGCGGCTTTACGTGCGCGCCTAGGTGAGGAAAGGCAGGCTTTGCCCTGGAGCGGCTTCCCGGCACCGGACGCGTCCCCGCGCGGAGGGTCCTCCCTGCACAGCAGCGACACCTCCGCCTGCTTTCTCGCAGCATCCCGTCCTCGCGCGCGGCCACCTCTCCTTCCCCACATCCTMAACCTGGCTAGAATTTCAGTATTAGGCTTTCCGCCCCGCCAAATGTATAGGATTATACTAATCACGTATTTCTTTCACGCAGTATTCGCAGCGTAGCAGTTGAATCCATTTGCTGTAGTCCGTAATTAATATTTTCAGTAAAGCTCTTTCAAAAGCAGTCCTTTGGCATACTCTGCTCTTATTGCTTCCAGCTTCTGTCTGGCTTCCACCGTGGTTTTACGGCACTTAATCCCCCACGTCTGGCGAGGCATGCCGTTGCCCAGCTCGCACCGAGAGCGCCTTTGCACGCCCCCGAGCTTGTGGCCTCTCTGCCTCTGACTGATAAAGTCTTAGAGCCATTTGCTGAAGGACGAGAAGCAACCCTTCCGGCGGATTATTTTCCCCGGAGAATGTCAATACTCGTCAAACATATGAAAGCATGTTTTCGTTCATGCTGGGGGGGGGAATGCAAAATCAATTTGTCTGTCAAATTCTAACAGCTTTGGGGAGGTAACAAAAACGGGAAAGGCAAATGCCAAGGTCACTAGCGGCATCCGAACGCGCACAGCCGCCCCCGTGCTCTCAGCGAGGCCTGTTTGCAAGCTGCCGACGAGAGAACGACCCGAAAACCCACGTCCCTTTCGTCGGCTCGTTTTCCATCCTCGAGTTTTTTCATGTTTCTAACCGCCGACTACAAGGTTTTGAYGCGTCTCGAACGCTGCAACCTGCCCGGGCGATCGCGGCACGCCGCAAGGCTCCGCTGCGAGCAGCTCTTTCCTCCTTCGGTTGCGGCTGCATCCCGGTGCCAGCGGCCTCGCTCCCGTGCCGCTCGTCCGGCGCGGTGCCGGCAGCTCCATGGCCACTGGGTGTCAGCGTCCGTGCTCGAGCGAGCGGCGAGCGCAAAGCGCAGGCAGATCGGCTCCCGACACAAGTCACTGTTTTTTGCCTGAAAATGAAAGCGAGACAACGGTGCCTGCGCGGCGGCGGAGCTCGGCTCTCTCCAGCCCGCCAAGCGGGACGCCCCAGCGTTCGGCACCCGCTGGGCTGTCGGGTAACGTCACCGCTGGCGACTCTCGGCCTCGTGCCCGTGGCCCGGCGCAGCCGTGCTGACCGGCTCCCGCAGCACGCACCCGTCCGGCGTCACTGCAGAGCCCGGCGCTGAGCCGGTGTCACTGCAGAGCCTGGCATCAATCCGGTGCCACCGCAGAGCCCGGCACCAGTCTGGCACCACCGCAGAGCCGGGCACCGATCCGGTGTCACCACAGAGCCCAGCACAGGTCCTGGTGTCATCGCAGAGCCTGGCACCGATCCGGTGCCACCACAGAGCCCAGCACCGATCTGACACCACTGCAAAACCCAGCGCCAATCTGGCACCACCACAAAGCCCAGCACTGATCCCAGCACCGCTGCAGAGCCCAGCACCGATCTGGCGCCACTGCAAAACCCAGCACCGATCCAGCACCTCCGCAGAGCCCAGCACTGACCCCAGCACTACTGCAGAGCCCAGCACCGATCCGGTGCCACTGCAGAGGCCAGCCTGGCCAGAGAGCTGGACCAGGCACAGGTGCCAGCAGGTCCTTCTCGGGATGGTGCCTAGACCCTGAGAAGGTGTGAAGCGACAGAGCCCTCCTGGCTTCAGCTTCCAGATGTCGAGGCTTTTCGAGTGCAATAACTAACGATATCCTCAGTATAGCTAGAAAGCTTCCCGGGCCGCGGAAGGTTTGCTGCTCGCCTCCGYGAGCAGCAGAGTACATTTGGGAGCAATGCCAAGCTCTGTACGTCTATGCACAACTCCAATTTTCTCCAGAGGATCCGTGGTTCTCATAGCTGCGGGGCAAACAAGCACGGTGATGACTGGGCTTAACAAAACAATTTGAGGCAACGTTTTGTGGCCGAGCTGTCGGAACAGCTGAAACGGCTCTGCAAAGTGTACRTGTCAAAATCCTCTTCCCGGAGCACAGAGAAATAAAACGACCTGCTGAGGAACAACGGCCACCGCCAGGTTTGCACCCAAATYGGGTATTGGGCTCCTTGCCTTCCTCAGGCTGGGCTCCTCCCGCGGCGGACCCCACGCAGACGTGCCACGGGACTGCTCTGCCTGGGAAGTGAAATGCCATTTGAGCAGGGGTTATGCCAGGAACGTTTCAAAAAAACCCAAAACACTAATTAATAAATCCTAAACGTAGCCTGGACAATGTTTTGGTGTTTAAAGAGGCCTCGCTCCATGGAGAGCAGAGGGCGGCTCGTCCTTCAGTGCGGTGGCTGAGCCGGACGGCACGTGTCCGGGCTGCGGTCACCGCCTCCGTGTGTCCACCTCCACCAGCAGCCACCAGGCACCTCCGCTTCCCCGCAACGCTGACCTGGGCGGCTGCGTCCTGTCTCTGCTGGAAGGCGCCCAACATCTCACCCGGTTCCTGCAGCTGGGGTCAGCGGAGGGGATTGGAGCCAGGCGCTCGGGTCCAGCTCAGCGTGGTCATCTGCAAAATATATTCTTCCTGGGAACATATTTTTGCCCGGGAAGCTTTGGATGTGGGTGGTAAAGGCATGTGATGCCTTTGGTGTGGTTGGGTGTCCCACCTCACCAAGGCCCCAGGGCCTTGCATGATGCATTTCCATTTAGGAAAAAAACAAGTAATAAATACAGGGTTTTTCACAAAGCATGGACCAGTTTGCTTTAATAGAATTCCCTTATCTGGATATCTTTATGCCCTAAAAACACTGGAATTCACACAGTGGTGGTGAAAACATACATACCAAATCGAAACATGATGTTCTTGGGAAAGGTCTGTATTTCAAGGCTAAAATCTGTAAACACATCCATCCTTCACCACTCAGGAATAGCCCAGGGTCGGACGCGGAGCACTGAGGAGCGATTTATCTGCCCACATTGAGAAAGAAAGGTCGCAGCTGAACATATGCCAGATAAAATGAAGATGCCGAGAGCTTGGTGCGAACGCGTAGTCACTGTAAGCCTAACCCTTYGTTCCTCCTCGAGTCTGCCGGCGGTCCGCCTGCGTGGCCACTGCTGCGGGAGGTGCAAGGCAGCGTTTGCTGCCAGTCCGCACGCTGCTTGGGCAAAACGCGCTTCTTGGCCGGCATCGCGGCCGCCCATCTGCCCCTAGACACGTCATCTTCGCTTCCCCAAGCCTCTCCCCCTACATGGCCATGACACACAAGCACATGGGTGAAAAGAGTGTATTAACTCAGTCTCTATAGCTTTCTCTATTAAATGGCTATATAAAATTTACATAGGAGGAGGAAATGGAGACAACAGAGACAGGTTCTCGCCCTGCCTCCAGGTGCCCGAAACATCCCCTGCACCCACGCAAGGTGCAAGGTCCGAGTGCAGTCGGCAGAGCCGGGCTGGCCGGGGCGCCTGGGGAGAGCGGCTGTGCCACCGAGCGGTCCCTGTCTGGGGCATCTTCTGCCTTATATTTGTTTCCAGGTTGTTCCAAGGAACCTCAAGGTTTTTTGCTTGGGGGATAAAGATGTACGCAACTATAGCAGCTACGTTACCATTGCGCTTATGCAGACACTGTGCTATCATGGAGCCAGAAACAGCTATCAACCTGCTCAGAGAGAGCATTTGTACTCCTGGGCATTCTGGTGATTCATGCTTAAAAACACATGGTTTTTTCCTTGTTACATGGAAACAAGGGACTGGCCAGGACACCATGAGCCCTGGTGAAGGATGTTTTCATGCCTCGTCTCTGCCGTTAAAGCCTGTTCCCACAGAAGTGCTGCCTAAAGCCCATAAGAGGGCCCCTTGCCTTTCATCTGATGATGTTCCAGCTCTTTATTGCTGAACTGGAAACATGTCCTAAGCTTTGGGGCTCTCAAATTAATCTTGGCTGATAGCTATCCAGAAGTTTTTGCCCATATTGCCAGCCTGTTTAGAAACACTGACTCTGAGAAAACAATAACCTTGCTGCCTGCCAGGTTCAGCTGAGCCCATTTTTAACAGCAGAGAGCTGAAAAGGCCAGCAACGCAATTTATTTAAGTAAAGCAAAAGCATGGAGTTCCTGGTTGCACAACTGGAAACAGTGACAAAAGAAAGAGTTTTTTAAAAGTCAGACAACGCAAGCATAAAACTGTCTCTTGGCACTTAAAGCCACTCAGCAGCATTTTCTGAACACCACCAGCTAATGGCAGCCCAGCGGGACATTACCTCAACGCTGCAGCTCTCCAGAGCAGACCAAGGCTGGGCCAATAATACTCAGTGTCCACAGATGTGCTGTTGTGGGTAAATACAACTTACTTACGTGACTGCGTGCAGTCTGGCCCGAGCTAGCCAGCCTGCTTAATTCTGGATGCTTCCGAGAATGCAAATGAAATACTGCTTCATACACTTTGTGCCTGGCTCAGGGCTGGGAACACACAGCCTCCGTGATCCCTCAACTCCTCATGCTCCGCTTGTCCTCCTGGAGGGAGAGGCATTGACTTGGGACCATCTCACCTGCAAATGCCTCCCAAGTTGTGGCCTTTTTCATGGCTTCCCTAGGACTGGGAAGGACCATAGCATAAAAATAGTATTCTTGCTTCAAGATGTTTGTTCCTCCCACGCTCTGGGGCCGATTGCCGAGGAGGTCAGGGGTGGCATCATGCAGATGGCTGTCTCATCGCCCCCAGCTTTGCTAGCCTGGAGGTGCAGGACACTGAGGTCCTCCTGTGGCACCCCTATAGCATACACTCCTTCCTGAATGTGAGAGCATCCAGTAGGCTTTTTTGTCACTGTTGTTGCTGCCTCATCAGAAGGTGCTGTTCCAGACCTGTAATAGTCAGTTGTTAGAAACCTGCTTCTAATTCCTAGTTTATTTCTGGCCTGGCTTTGTTTTGTGTCAATGTTTTCCTCTAGCCTAAATAACTCCTCTCCTTCCTTAGTCACTATAACCACTCCCTGATGGCTTTATGGAGAGCTTTCTTCCCCATCTTTTCTTTCTAAGAGGAACAAGCCAAGCTCTCTACTCCCTTCCCATCAGAAGGGCTCTCCAAGCCACCGCCTGACCCTGTGTCACCCCCACTATGCCTGTCACAGGGGCCTCCACTCAGACCCAACACACACTCCAGTCTACTTTTTAAAGCAGACCCCCAAGGAATACCCCCAAGGGTATTTTACCGTCAAGGAATAAGGATCTGGGTAAGGAGAAGTCCCAGACAAAAAACCCTTGTTTGTTCACCATGGGTTGCTGCATCACCTGCTTTGTCGCACACAACCAGTTACACTTCCCACAGCTTTGCTAAATGTCATCGCGTGGCATCCTGGTAGGGGATGCAGGGAATTTTCTCATTAGCAATACCTAGGAGCATCGCTAGGGCAGTAYTGAGCCAAGTGGGCTAAGCAGTGCTGTGGATTAGAGCTGAAGCATGGCGATCTGAGGGTCCTCTCAGAARACGTTTTGAGACACATTCACATTTGAGACATATCAGTGAGTAGGGGAGATGGACCCACGAGACAGTTGGGATCTCAGCTTGGTGTTCACACTCACCTGTTTTTTTGAGCAATATCATGATCTTTGGRAAGTGTGGGCTCTGCAGGAGTTATAACGAAACCTTCCTCTCCAAAAAGTCACARAACAGCTGCCCAACCCTGTGACAAGGATCCTGACTAAACTCTTCAGTGGCTTTGATTAGCATCCATCACCAGCACCAGTCTGTTCAGCAGCTYGGTTCTTCTGCAAGAGACATGAACATCAGTACGGCACGCAGATGGAAAGCTCTGCTCTAAATTTTGACAAATGCAACCAGGCAGTGGTCTAACAGACACCAGCTGACAGATTGTTTTCAGTGTGTCAACAATTTAAATAATTCAAAATGTCACAATTAGATTCCATAAGAAATATACACTGAATAATTAGGTTGTGTTTTAATTAAACATTAATTTATCCAAATTGTTGGTGACCTAATTATGATTCTAGCACAGGAAAGTTCAGAACAGTGAGTTTAACACGTCCTCTGTGATGCTGCATGCATGATTCATTCCTCAGGTCACCTAACAAGCTACGTGCTTGTAGCCATAAACACGGTATTACTGGAGTGGCAAAAGAGCAGCTGCTGTCCCAGGAAACTGCTGGGGAAAATGTATTCAAATTCTAAGAGATCTTTACATTTTGGGGGAAGCAGAAGATAAGGCAGCATTCGTGAGAGATGTAACACCTAACGAGCATTGCTTTCTCTTTCATGATCCCTTTTCTCAAKTTTTTCACAGTAGTTTTTCATCCATTGGCTGCTGTGAACAGCCTGTATAACTCTCTTACTTTCACCRTCCCGGAGCAATCAAATCTGCTGGGCTTTTGTCACCACTAGACACTTACCTACTTTGCTAGTGCCCCAAAATCTTTGTAGTTCTGGCCCAGGGACCTCACCTCGCCTTCTGCAGCTTCGTCTGCAATTTCACTGCTCGGCACAGGGCAGTAAGTCCTGCTGGGGCACTGTGTCAGGACATGCTGCACTGGGTCAGAAAACCAGCCCCATCCCAGACGGAGCGGGCAGCAGGGCTGCACCCAGCCATGCGCAGCACTGGGGACCCCATGCTGGTGGACTCCCATACAGACACACTCTCCTGCCATCAGCAGAGCCCAGAATGTAGGCTTTTAAGCAAAATTTTTCAGTGCACAGCTCATGCATTTGGCTGACCATAAGACATTTTCTGACACAGCTGTTTAACTGGCAAACCCGCCTTGCTGCACTGATTGTCCATCTCTTAYATGCATCTAAGACTACCCACCTGATGACCTTCCATCTTCACRTTGTTCCTTGCACAGCTGAGAGGGAACGACACCTCACTTCAGTATTTGTTGACTTCTGAGAGCTTCAGAACATGAGTTTCAGTGTGGGTAAAAGCAAAGAAACAAGTAGACGGCCTGAGACTTTAAGGAAAATGAGGGAGAGGCAGCCAATAACAACTTCACAGCTAAAAAAAGAAAAGCATTCTGTGTTACATGCACCCTCGGTATTAATTACCATTAGAACAGCCCACATTTCGCAGTGCCACCTACAGCCCGCATTTGATCTCCCCGTTACAGTTTTCACCCCCAGCTGTTCAGCTATTCCCATTTCTCAGGGGCAGACTGAAGTGCGATATCTCTTGCTGCCTCCTGCGGGTTCGGGGGTGCGTGTGCTTGTGTGCGGGAGCATGTGCACGCAGGGGTGTGTACATCTGTCCACCTCTGCTCTTCGGTGATCTTTGTAAGCTCTTTTCCAGCAAAATGCTTCTGACGCCTTTTTCACCCTGGTCTAAAATGGAGTCAAAGYCAAGTGCAGTTGTTGGCTTGGTAAGCATCTGAAAGACACTGTGACCGAGGGAGGAAACCCATCCAGGAGACATCTGCATCTTTATCACATGATGGCCAGGGCTTTGGGAATGCCAGAGYAGCATCACTGGTCTACAAGACTATCAAACACCCCTCATTAGCTCAAAGCTAAACAAGATTCCTGAAGAGAAGGAGCAACCTGMGGTTTGCTTTTTCCCTTAAAACATAAGTTTTTCCTTTGGAATTTGGGTCTCCATGCCCAGGGCCATTGGGGCTCCAGTGCATCRGATGACTGCCTTTAGCCTGCTGCAAGGGTACACACCCTGGGGACGGGGAGCTGAAGAGCCCCAGCCGCACATCAAGCCAGCAATGAACCTCTTTGCAGAGTTGTCCACAAGGAAGGCACAGATGGCTGAGGTGAGGGTCTTTATAGGGAAGAAGAGACCAAGATAACCAYGTTGTTCACACCAACTACTCACACATATCTAACATCAGCATCTTTAAAYGACCACTCAAATAAAAACTACTGCTAACTCACAAGTCGTAAAAGCGAGGCGCTAGAGCCATGCCGAGGTGGGAAGCCTTGCCAGCCTGGCGTGGCCCCAAGGCTCCTTCCTCAGCGTTGCCCAAGCAGACGGGGCCAGCCTTGCTCCTGGCCTCCAGCGGGGAAGCCTGCAGCCCCACAAGTGCCGTGAGCCCTTGCAGCTCACGGAGGTGCCGGTGCAGGGGCTGCCGTCCCGCGCTGCGTTGCGCAGGGTCGCACCGCTGAACCGCACGGCCTCTGCGTTTATGGCTCGCATTGCAAAACGGGAAGCTCCTGAGCYGAAACGCCGTCTTCTCGCTCTTCCTGGCCTGACAACAGCACGACACGAAGCCCACGACTAGCCTCCCCAGCACAAGTGAGCGGAGCGGCGTGCCGGCCAGGTCAGAGCATCCCGGCGCGTGCTCCATCTCACGGGAGAGCCCGTCCGCGCGTCTCCCATCCGGGCTGGCAAACAAAGCAACGAACGCGCTTCAGCCTCCTTCACCCTTCCCAAGGAGCGATCGTCACTCGCTT
The DNA here is from genome assembly GCF_003343035.1 of Apteryx rowi. Taxonomy (NCBI): domain Eukaryota; kingdom Metazoa; phylum Chordata; class Aves; order Apterygiformes; family Apterygidae; genus Apteryx; species Apteryx rowi. The sequence goes on from NW_020448752.1 coordinate 632,619, forward strand.
AGTCCAAACTCACAAGGAAACACCACACGCTATTTAAAGCAAAAATGTACCTGAGCCGAGCTTTGACAAGGGAAACAGAACTTCCCGAGGGCTCCGCCGCCTGACAGCCCGGCATAAGCCTTCCTGAGGCACCACCGGGCTCCTGCTCCAGCTCAGGAGACGCAAAGCTGCTGTGAGGACAAGTTGACTTTGGTTAAAGTGCACAGAACTAAATCAGTTCCTTACATTGAGGCAATTAAAGAAAAAAAAAAAGCCATTTTTGACAGATATTCCTGGAGAAAAGGGGGAAGAGTTTATCACTCGCTCTGTATTTACCAAGCTTTGGGGTTGGGAGTGTAGGGAAATCTGCTGGCACTGACTTCAGGGATTTAAGCAACTGTGGGCTATAGTTCAAGAGTAGGAAGAGAAACGAAAGTTACTTATACCAATTTTTGGGGTTTTTTTGTTCTTTGGTCAGGACATATTTTAATTGGGGACAGATGAAGGAAAGAGAGGGCACGTTTGTTTGTTTATTTCCCGATAGACCATGAAAAAAATTAAGTAAGAGTGATTAAACCAACAAACTTTCTTTAATAAATTAATAGCAGCATCACAAAACCCTGATGTGAATGACCCAAAGGAAGTTGGGTGAGTGACAGTACTTAACTATTCACAAAAATGTCACCGTCTGCTGGCAGGGAAAGAACGCAGGTGCTGTAAGGCAGTCTCCTCGGCTCTTCATCGAAACAGGTAACGTACATCAGAATGGGTCCAGCTGAGTAGCAACGCTCAACGTATTTACAATTCTGGTGCTGAATATTTTTTTAAAAACATTTATAAAAATTTCGCAAATTCTCTGTTCAGTTCTCATTATTTACATCCAAATATAGCAGGTTCCCTTTTTGCCCATACAACAGAACTGGCAAGAGTGAGACACGAAAGCTCCTATGCAAGGACGACGCCTTTGCGTGGACTTTGCTAACTTATAGGACACTGTGTGGCAAAGGAGCTATTCACACACGACCTGTTCACACATGTGCTAGAAGCTACTGTAATTCAACTTATTGCTAAATGCTTTCAAAGTCTGTGGTTGGCTTTTAAATATATATATATATATGTATATATATGTACACACGCACACATATATATACACACACACATATACGTGTTTGTAAAAGACGTGCTATGAAGTTCACCCAAGGCAAAAAAAAAAACAAACTTCAAAAGCAATGCCACCTTTCTGATTTTTCTGTATTGCTTGAGATAGTCCAATCTGACGCAAAGCGCAGTCACCGAGGCACCAGTTTGCTGCCTTCTGCACGCAGCAAGCTACGCTCTTCCCCGAGACACCTTGCCTGCCTCCAGGGCCACGCGCCGCCTTCACGGGAGGGCTGTGGATTTGCGCAGGTGGGAGGGAAGGGGAAAAGAGGACCATCGCCTTCAGCGTATCAGGCTGGAAGCAACCCAGCAGTAGATGCAACCCCTACGTTGTAGTTTGGTYGTGGGTTTGCTGTACGCAGCGAGACGACGGCGTAGCAGCACGCTAAAGCACTAGCAGAATTTTCTATTTCCCCTACGAGTTAATTTGAGCGTGATGAACACAGCAAGCTTAGAGTACAAGCAGATCGTGTTAGCAAAACGCAACTTATCCAGGCCTAACRTCAAGCTTTTCTATTCTGAGGATTTGCTGTCAGTGATGCCAAATGCAGCCGTGTTAGATGGGCACGGCTACATGTGAGGATTAGTTAATGAAGACGTAAAAACATTAAGGGTTAGATCTGGCATTAGACAACAGTCTACACAAGGGAAATTGCACGGGAGGCATCACCCCAGAGGCACTGGGCCAGAAAGACACGGTGCCTTCGAGGGTTCGTCTACACAGGAACACAGAGGAGAATTAATTCAAATTACTCATGGTGTGAATCAAAAGCATTAAACCCCTATGTGGATGCTTTCATTAAGATTTAAGTGGCTTTAATTTGATATAATTTTCTTAGGGGAGCACAATGGAATAAATCAAATTTAAAAGTTAATCCAGATTATTCTTCCACATAGACTAGTTCCAAGTCACAATTCCTCGTGCGCTTCCTTCCTGTCCYTGGCCATAGCTTGTTTTTGAACCATGCCACCAGCAAGCGATTACAGCCCCGTCCTCTGCCCAGCTCTGCCCCCCTCCTCCGGAGACAGGGCAAACGAGCAGGGCCCCTCATTTGCACCTCTCCCGCTGAGCACCCCGCCGGGGAGGCGCCCCCGGACCCCCACCGCCTGCCCTGCCGGCACCGCGTGCGCCCCTGCTCCTACTCTGCTCCTAACGCAGCGTTTTATCACCGGAATTTTAATACTGCAAATCCCAAGATTTTGGTGTTTTGGGTTTTTTTTTTTTGGGGGGGGCGGGGAGCAAATGCGAAAGAAGCCAAGCAATAAGGAGATGTGAGGAGCAAGAAGACAAGAGCTCTTACAAAGCCCAAACACCCTTCCCTGGGTAGAAAAAAAACCTGATTCAAAGGGCGGGCGCCCGCTCACAGCTTCCCCCGTCCCAGCGCCCACGGTCATCTTTCGGACAAAGCGGGGGCTTTTTACACATCTGAGACTCTTTAAAAAACGGCTCAGCCGGATACCTGGGGGTTGTGCTGCTTCTCAGGCTTCTCCTCYGAGAGTACAAGGGATCCAGCCAGGACAGCAAACCCGTACCGGCACCACCTTCCCTACCTTTCTGACGGAGCAGGAACCTCCTGGCGAATGGAAAGGAAACAGAAGYCTCCAGCAGGGTTGGAGAGGGAGCCACAACTTAAGAGAGGTCCCTCAAGGCGTGAGCTTGCCCCAACATGCCAGCGAGCCATTACCCATAACACGACACATCTGGCCAAGTGACTGCAACACTGCTACGCTCTCGTGATGCCTCTCTGCCAGGATTCTGTACGGTCTTTACACGGCACAAATGTGGGTGAGGATTTAAAGTATATATTTACTGTCAACTGGAAAAAGAAAGTTATACTGACCAAGTCTAATAGCATGTATTTGATATATAACTATTAACGCGCCATTCTGGACTCCAGCAAATGCCACCTGAGATAAATATTCAGCATTTTTGTTCATGCACTGGAAGAAGAATTCAAACAGTTTGTCCATGACATATGCAAAGTAACTAATATTTCTGATCTAGTATTAACAGTAAATATAGAACCTTAAACTTCACTGCAGTATATTAATATATATGATTTTAAGTACTGGACTGGAAAGACAACTCTTTTTTTCTTTTAAAAAAAAAAAAAGCTTTGTTCAGAATGCAATATTTACATTGTCCTTTGACCAACACTTACATTTTTACACAATATATTTTGGCTACAGATACACTGTAGCAAAAGGCTGTGTGAGCCACCTTTACACACAGCTCACTCTTTCGCTTACAACATTACAGCTGTTTATGGAGAGCTCCGAAGTCCCCGGTTGCATTTCTAGACCCTCAACTTCATCTAGTTCCATGCTGTTGAATTCATTGCCATTTCGGTAACTAGTTAAAGTCAGATCTTTCCCGTATAATGCTGTTGAAGCAACATTCAGACACTGATTCTGTCGCACCGCTGATTTTTTACTGGTCTTGTATTGGCAGCGGATATAATTGGAAAAAGCCCTGCGATAGGTTTTATTGAAGAGTGTGTATACGAGGGGATTAATCCCAGAGCAAACATACCCGACCCAAACGAACACGTCCAGGAGTTCGCTCAGGAGGCCTTTATCGCAGGCTTCCTTGCAAAGGACAGACATGATGTTAGTGATGAAGAACGGGCACCACATGATGAGGAACAAAAAGAAGACAATGCCCAGGACCTTGGAGGCTCTTCGCTCGTTGTTGATGGACTGCATAGTTCCTTTCCGAAAAAGCACTGCTTCCTTATTTACCGGAGAGTTCAAGTGCGATGCCCCCTCGTGATTGTGAAGCATTGAAATGTTCTCTGTGTTGTTCTCTTTCTTGAGGCAGTTCACGCTGCTCCTCCGCTGCTTGGGCACCTCGCCGCACATGAACACCGTCGCCTGTCTCTGCAGCACCTGCACGGTGAGGCAATACGTGATCACCATGATGATGAGGGGGATGAAGAACGCCACAAAGGACCCGATGAGGACAAAGTTCTCGTCGTTGAGAACGCAGGTCCCGTTTACGAACACCCTGGAGTCGTCCTGCAAACCAATGACCGGAATGGGCATAGAGATCCCTAGAAGAGCAAGAGCAAAAAGAGCGGGTTACCACGCTGGGCAGGACTCCAAAGAGGCAGGACAGATGCTGCAGGTCCTGCACGTGGTCAGCCCACTGCCGAAAGCTGTTCAAAAGAGAAGCTACGACTCCCAGGCGGAAGGGAAAACCTCTGGAAACGACATCCCAGGGAGCACAGCTCCACAGCGCAACCACCCTCCGCTGGGAACTTCTGCAGCTTTGCTGTGCTCCRCAGTGAATCCAGCATAACTGAGYTATCAAGTTCTTTTTCTAGCATTACTTGTGATTTGTGGTTGTAGAAAAGGCAGTTATTACACCACAAATGTGCTGTGTTGCAGCYGGACCCTCYGTGCCTCCCCATTCGGGGAGCTTTTGAAATCAGAGGCAGAAGACAGATAACAGCAAACTTTGAAGAAGAAAATACCAAAACGCAGAAGAGTTACAGCTACTAAAATTTAGCAGCAAGTTTGTTAAAAACATTAAATAATCCTCATAGAAAAATGACCACTTTCCCCATCATATCATGGACTCACAGCAGAAAAACTCCCAGTTCTGGACTCTGCCTCCTTATCTACCTCCGGGCGAGCAGGCAGCTGGTCTCTGGAAACTGTACCTGTCCCAGTATTTCATCCACAAGCAGTATAAAACTGAGAGTTGCCACATACCTGAACTGTCTGGCTCGGATTCTTAGAGGAGGCAACTGCACAGTCAAATGCACAGGCTACAGCACACAGGACCTGCCCCATTACTCTCCCCAGCCTCTTGAACACAAGGGCAAGAACTGGAGCAACCGACACCATGAGAGTAGAAAAGGTGTAACAAAAAGGGTAATCAGATTGACACGACAGTCTGAAATCAGAACCCCAGCTACACATCTGCTGGCTGAGAGGAAGGAAACTTTAAATGACTCAATTGCTATAATAGCTGGAACACGACTTTCAGCCACTCCTAAGTGTTAAGCAGACGAATAAGCCTCAGGAATCACTGTGCTCACCAAGGCTGTTTTTCTTGCATCCTGGTGGCACAGTGCAGCTACTTTGTACAGTCATGGACCTAACAGAAGAGAAGTGGGATTAAGAGCATTTTGGATCCCTTTTCCCTCTTCAGCATCATCCAGCACCACTTGTTTGTGCAGGATTTCAGAACATCAGGCCTTTCCGGAGCAGGTTAGGGACCCTAACCRGAGGGTCCCTGCAGATGGCTCCATGCCCGTGCCGTCTGGCCATTTGGCACATGGGCCAAGCCAAGAGCATGTCCAGCCCGGAGCACGGCTGTCCAGGACTGCACATAGCAGCCCTCGCCCACGGCTCAYGGCTGGCCTGTTCCTCGCAGCAGTGAAGGAAGGAAAGCATTTTCAACAGCTCTTATTCACACCCATTTAGTCAACAGCTTCCAACACTAATGTCCTGGAAGGGCTTATTATTTTAAAATACTTCGTCTGTATCTGATCTCTTCTACCTTTTGAAAGCCATCACCCATTTCCTGGGGGGACGGAAAGGAAAGGGAACAGAGGACTAGCGCTGGAGTGCTGGGTCTCACCTGAATGAGTTTCGTGCACAGAGATATGCAGACTTTGGCCCCTGATCTGTGGAGCTCAAGCCTACACAGAGCTGAAACCTTTCAAAGAAATCTGTCTAGACACACCCAAAATCAACACAAGTGACAACAATGTATTTTGGAATACCATAACCTGTGTGTACACGAGAACACAGGAAGGACATGGTGGGCCAGGCCTAGTTAGTCTCTTGAGGGCTCACCTAGCCCCATCTCCTGTCTCTGGCAGTGCCCAGGACCAGATATTTAGGGATATGGTATAAAATGGGACAGCTGCTGGCATTATAGCTTAGAGAATTCCACAGCCAGAAGTTATATCCACACTCTTCTTTTTTTTTTTTTTTTTAAATAACCCTTGGGAGACCTGTCTTCCTTGAATTCTTGATCCCATTTATACCTCTGCAATACTCAGCAGCAATCAGTTCCACAACTTATATTTGTCATGTGAACAAAGTATTTCTTGCTTATTTTAAATTTGCTGCCTGATAAATTTCTTTTCGTTCCCCCTAGTTCTTCTGCTGCGAGAAACAGTGAATAATCACTCTCTCATCACCTTCTCCACCTCCTCGGTGATTTTATAGACCTTTATCATCTCTACCATCTGACAYCTCTTTTGGAGCAGAAGAATACTACTCTACTCTCTCCTCGTGCCAAAGTCCTTTTATGCCTTTGGTTATCTTCCTCTGTTTCTTTTCTAACTCCTCTCTGTCTTTTCAAAGAAAGGACAAGAACTGCATACACATGCAGGAGCACGGGCACTTGGAGAGCAGCAGAACACCTTTCACTCTCTCTTTCCCTCCCTCCGCACCCTCCCGACCCCTCGGCTGTCCGTGAGCCTTCAGCAGCTGTGTCTGTGCGGCAGCCCATGCTGTTCCCCAGCTCCTTCTCCGCAGCAGTAACAACCGATGCCAAGGCCAGGGTTGCATCTGGATTGTGTTTTGGATCGCTGTGAACATCACAGGTCCTAGAACTGATCCCACGGGACTCTGAGCTCCTAAACAGACAGTAACATGCTAAAGAGATTAACCACGGCATTTTTACTGTTCCAGTTAAGTGTTTTTCAGGATTCTGGAGAATACATCTGCAAACTGTCATTATCATAAAATTACCATTTGCCAGTAAGTTAGTGCAGGAATTTCTTCTGAAAAGAAATAATTGTGAATGCCTTTTGCAATTATAGCATGCGTTACACTAGCCCAAGTGATAGTTCCAGGATCCTGTCTTCTTTCTCTCCRCACTGCTGAAGTTATGTTCATCAGTGAACCCTTGACAAGGTAACTGTCTCCTCTCTGATATGTTAACCCTTGGTAACTTGCCCACGTCAAGTCCCTGTGACTGCAGTAATCTTCATCCAGTCAGGTCATTGACTTTGTATCGCTAAAGACATCTTTCCAATGTCTTGGCTGCCTGAAACCACAGACATTCAGGAGTTGGCGGGAGGTGGATCAAACAGCCTTTCCACAAAGAAGAAATCTGAATAGATCAAGGGCATTACACTGCGGAAACATGTGTGTGGGTAGTTTTATGCTTTAGAGTCTTGTAAAGAAACATTTCATTTGAAATAAAACACAGAAAAAGAAAGAAAGGTTCATTCACGAAGTAGTCACCACAGCATTCACTGTTACTGACTTTATCCGAGGGAAATTAAATGGGGTTTCAGGATATCTGCACAGTCACATGCATGAAGTACATTTGGGAAGAGGAACCTAATTCTGGGATACAAAGAGCATGCAAATCGGGAGTCCTGATGGCAGTCTAAAACCCTGCACAACCATGAGACACCCCAGCATTGACCAGAGGGAATGAGGAGCTGGCCGCTCTGATGGAGAAGCATCCCTCGCCTCTCTCGTACCAAAGCAGGATTTCAACTGAGAAGGCAGAGGAGAGAGCGAGCCCTTGGCCTTTGCCCTGCTCTTACCTACAAGGAAATCCCATCTTTAATGCTAGGAGGAGAAAAGATGCCCTGGAAGGAGCCTGCCGACATCCCTGCATTCAGCAGCCAGCGAGGCTGCCGAAGTGCTGAACGGGCCGAGGATTAGCCCCATCTGACACGCTTTCCTCCGCCTTGCCCTTTCCCTTYGTAACTCGCTCCAGTACAGCAGATCTGCGCTGTAACCACATCTCGATAACGCGAATTCACGCTGTAACGTGGATTTATCATGGATCCACCCCCCAACCAGCCCTCAAGTGAACTAAGTCAGTTAGAGGATTTGGGCAATGGGCACTAACTCGTCTGGCCCTGGGGAGAGGGTTCTCCAGACCAAGCCCTCGTGTGGGCCAAGAGCAGCCAGAGGGGCTTCCTTCATGGGGGGTTACTGCAAAACTGCAGCCACCGCAGCCCCAGTCGCACAAATATCCACCTGCAGACCCAGCTCAGTACGTGCTGCCCTCACCAGTAAGTGTACTCATGGCACCTGAGCAATGCAAACCAGAAGACCCATGGGATATTCCTCTTCTCCCCTCCCTTAGCTTCTCTCGGACAGGGCAGGTGGAAAGCAAGACAGAGAGACATCCTCTGGATTACAAATCCAATTGGAGTTGTTGTCCTAACTCTGCTTCTTGCCATCTTTAAAGCTGTTCTCAAGCCAGCAGATCACTTCACCAAATGGGGCTGACATGATGCTGCGGACACAGAGCAACAGATGCTCTTCACAGATTTCCAATTAATAAAACAAAACCCAAATGACTACAAATGTGTCTCGGTAAAACATTTACTAGCTTGCTCCAGAGAAAAAGCTGGGTAAAAAGTCCAAATGTACAATTGACAGTTAAAAAATTTAGGCTTAAATGAAAAACAATAATGTTTTTTTTGGTTTATATCTTGTTTTCTTCTGTGAATGCCCCTGAGACTAACAGAGATTACTGGAAAGATTGAGTCTTTGATGGTTACTTCCACTAAAAAAAGGAACTAATTTCCATTCTTTCTCAAAACATTCTTAAATAAGAAGAGATTTCATTTCCTCCAGGGACAGCAACCTCATTAAAGAAAACAGGAGCCCGCATCTGGGTTTACTTTTTCTTTCCACATGAAGGATTCTCTGAGTTGAACATGAGAGGGTTTTGCTGCTGGTACATGGGTTGGGAATACCAGGGGCCACCTCTGCTGGCATAAGYACCAGATCCAAAGTCCGCTGCAATCCGCAGGAAGGGCTCTGCTGAYGCAGGTGGGCTTTGGACCTCTCTACCATCCTCTGGCATTTACAAACAATTAAAAAAAACAACAACAACAAAAAAAACCCAGAGATCGAGCTAGCTGTGTGCAAGACAAGCCTAGAGCTGCCACAAAAGCAGTCCGTGTCTGTGCTTCAAAACCAAAAATACACGGGTGCCCACGCTAAACACTGCCTGTTTAAATCTGTGCCTTTACCCTCCTCGTTATCATCATACAAAATAAACTTAGTTTATGACTTTAAAAGACATTCGCCTGAACGTTAGCAGCTGCCATAACTATGCGTTAGGGGAGATAGGAGGAGGAGGAGGAGGAGGAGGAGGAGGAGATAGGAGTTGCCTCTCCTAACCCTCTCAGAAAAGGGAGAAGAAAACCAAAACAAAGCTGTTTGGTTTCTTAGCAGAAGTGCCTTGAAAGGTGCCTGCAGAGATCTCTAATGCTAACTAACAGGCAGCAAGAAGTAAAACCCAAGACACCAGCCTCCCGACTTGTATTACGAAAGAAAAGGCGCTCGTTCTGGGAAGGCAGCTCTTTAGAGGCAAACTGAAGAATGCGGGCTTTGGAAGAGCTCARAAAWCCCCAAGAATTCCCTATATTCCCCRCAYGTCAGCGGACAAATCGCACTACGTTTCATGTGCTAATATAGCAACAACGCACCTTGAGGGCAGGATTAGGTCTAGTTTTATCTAACAGAACAACAGTGCCAGCCTTGTATTGGTTTCAAATCAAAGACAGAAGGGGCCTGAACTTGGAGCAATCTTATGCCTGCAATGAGCACAACTGCAAATAGCAGGGAAAGGCAAGGGCAATGTAATTACTAAGTGTGCCTGAGTAAGCTGCCGACCTTTACTTAAACCTTGGGAGAGCGCTGAACAACCCAAGCCCAGAAGGAAAAGTAGCAAATGCCAGTAAACGCCAGAAGAAATAAATGATTTTCCCACTTGCCCTTCTATTTTGCTAAATTACTTCTCTGGCTTTGCTCAGCCACCTGCTCCCAGGGAGGCATCCAAAGAAAGTACCTGCTCCCTGGGTGGGCTTCCCCCTGCAGTCACACAGGGATGCTGAAACGGATGGTCRGCAGCAGTAAGGAGTCCTTGAAGAGGAGTCCAGAGTCTCCTCTGACCCTTGGGATGGCTGCGGTGGGATGGTCAATCCACCCTCTCTGCGAAACGGTTCAGACTATCTCCATCTGCTGCTGTCCCAGGCAAAACATTTCACTGACGTTTGATGGTAAAAATCAAACTAACATGGACACCTGTGACCAAAATCCCAAGGCAGCTCCTTGCTCTTTATCACCCTGATACAACTCTTGCTGACGTGCTGGAGAGATCAACGCTCCTCTTGGGAATCACGGAACAAATACATATGAGCAAAAGAAAGTCTTTAGAGGAAATAACCTTACAGTCAAAAATGGGAAACCGAGGCAGAGGACACCTTAGTGTCATGCTCTAGGCCATAAAGGGAGGGTCTCCGGCTGATCCAGGACCAGAAGATAGGTCTGCAAAGTGTTACGAGCACAAATACCTGATCTGCTACTGCAGTCAGCMAGTAGTAGCATGACTTACAGTGCTAAAGCCACCTCTGTGCTCCCTCAAGACTAGCAAAGTCTCTCCAGCATTGCCACCACTACATCATTTCAACCTATAGAAATCACCAACTCCATCGGGCACACCTAATTCTGAATTTGCTATTCACTTCAATTTTGATGACTATTATTCAGGAGGTCTTCCTCGGGATCCAGGAAGGCAGAGGTACCGTGTTCTTGTTAAAGAAACCATTTGTGAGAAAATTTAACAAGCAGCCAAGAGAGGACTGAATTTTTTGGTCTCATTTTTGAACCTGCAGAAGCAAGCACTGCTCCCTTTGGGGAGAAAACCTCTTCCCTGGGGCCTGGCGCTGTATCTGTACCAGATCCTCAGTTGGTGCAAACAGGCACAGGCTCAACAGATGGGGGTCTGACAACCTGCACCAACAAACCACCAAAACCTCCCCAAACCTGGGAGCCCCCGCACGTCTGCACGGACAGACTGCTCGAAGTCTGCAGTCCCTCAGCAGCTGCCTTTTCAGCCGTTGAGAGACGATCAAACACTAATGATTTTAACGATGTTCTCTCAGCTCACAGAGCTGTGGATTACGACCCTCATACCCACGAGGGAAGAATTTCAGTCCAACATACACTGTCAAACACTTAATGTCAAACACATAAAGACAAAAATACATTAATATCATTTTCTCCCAGATCTGGAGAGAAAATAACGTTGCCCTCTCTTAGGGCTTATTGACGTGCAATCATTTGTCTCAGCAACAGTATCGCTGTCCTCCTCTCAAGGGAGTGCTCACAGGCAGGGTTTTGCACACTTTTCCAGGGTGCAACGGTGCCTGTCTAACCTTTGCTTTGCTAGTGACAGTTGGCTTATTTGTTAACTGCCTCCTCGTCTCCAAGTGATGAGCCACAAACACCACCAGTCCACCTGCCTGGAAAGGTCTGAGCAAAATCCTGGTAACATTTTTAGACCCTCCATTTATTGCCTTCCACATTAGCCGTGTTTTTGCCATTTTTTTCCATGAAACGTGGGTCCACATTTTTGTTTGCTAACCAGGGTCTGATGCCTGCAAACAAATTCACATGTGTGTGCTCCTATCGTGGAGAACAGTTTCTCAGGAGTAACCACTGCTCCGCACAGGGTGGAGGGTGCTCAGGAGCAAGCGTGTCTCGTGAGCAAGCCCTCCCTGGAAGCAACCAAACGCCTTGCTGAGAAAGTCACTCAGCCCAGATGGACACGCTTGTAGGCAGCAATACAAGCCAAAACAAATCGAGCTTGAAGAACATGCTCTAAAACACTGACTGAGCCATGCTATGTGAATCACTGCAGCCAGCCTACCCTTTTCTTTCATGCATAACCTGCTCTTACTCTATATAAAGAATAAAATTCCTTTTAATGCTGGTGGTGTCACTCTAAGCATGTTCCTCAAACTCAGTATCATCTCCAACCAGGACAATTCCCAGGGAGATAGGCTGAACTGAGACCTGGAGGCCCACTGAAGGACCTCCTGAGGACAACTTGCACGCTTGGGGCTGCTCAGCATGTGTAAGAGAGGAACACTCAGGGCAGAAGCAAAAAGCTATGAGAAAGACGATCATTTCATCTGAGATGAGCATTTACTTATCCTTACAGCACACATCTTTCATACTTATATAAATATATCTCCTCAAACAAAAACAACGAAGTGGTAAGAATGTTAAATGGGAATGTAAAATCCCTTTTTAAAGTTGAATGGTTTATTATATACACAAACCCAGGATATCTACCCAAAACCAAAATTATAATATCATTAGCAAGTCAGAGAGAGAAAGAAAAGAAAAAAGCCTAGCTCTAACAACACATGTACCATAGCATTACCATAATTCAGCTGCAGGTTTCCTTTTTTGTTACTTACTCTGTTTTCAAACAAAACAAAACAAAAAAAGATTTGTTTGGCAATATATATTCTTGAAATACTAAGAAAAAGCATTCAAGATTAATATTACATAAACAAGGCATGYGGTATCCCGTAGCTCATGGAGACATAAAATCAAGGCCAAAGAGAGCTCGCAGCTCCTGTCTGCTAGCCAGAAGATGTTCAGGAGATGCCAGTTGCTTTGGTGTTAGGTGGTGCAAGGGCCCTCAGCGGCTCTGTTGCCAGACTGAGGTTTTGAGAGCATTAAGAGCTCAGGGAGCTTATCAGATTGTAAAGAGGATTTCATAATCATCTTACCCGTGAAACTAAGAGGGATGAAATAAAAACAGTGCGCACAGGCAATCAGAACAGAGTAAATCTGGGATTTCCAGTTTTGCTGCAACTATCACAGCGCCAGGTTAGTGCAGCATGAGAATGAAAAATTTCACATTCAATTGAGAAACTGCATATTCTTTACAGTAAAAAAAGCAACCATGCGAGGTCTGCTAATGGCACAGATGTCAACAGCAGAATTTGGAGCTGATCTCTTTTCGGAGCTAAGGATTTGTCATGCAGGTAGGCTGCAATGTCCGGGGGCAGAAATCCTGTGACCGCTTGTTGCTGTAAATGAAGCTGACTCTCACACATAGTCTTCATAGTTACATTGTGGTACAAAAATTAAGGTAAGAAACAGTAAGCTCAGGCTATCTTTCCATTAACAACAGCTGGTTCAGGACAAATAAATATGAGAAGGGAGTCTGGCACTGGATTAAAGGATGGTTTCATCTCAGTCACCAAGTAAACTGAGGTTACGCTGTTCTTAACAAAGTAAAACTGTGAGCCAGGAAGTCTGTAATTGTGGCATCCTCTAGTAAGTGGCCAAACCTTACAATTTCTGTCCTCCCTTGGAAAGGGAGTGGAGGAAAACCCCTGCTGAGCTAGCAGGCACGCAATTAAACCAAAAGGAGCTTCAGAATTAAAACATTTTACTTGTTTTTACATCAGAAGCAACGTGTGCGTGTTCTTCCACACCAGATAATTCCCCTGAAGTTCATYCATTCACAGTTCCAAAGTGCTATTTCTTTTGTAATAACATTACCAGTAAACACTTTCTTCTGTATCATGCGGTGAGGAACGTAATGCATTCAGTTTGACGACCTCCTTATCGCTCCTGCTTAGAGCTACAAGGGGGATCTCCTCTCTTCCTTTAAACTACTAGAAAAAATAGCATGCCAGGGTGGCCCTCAGGCACCTTGTTTAGAGGAGGACACAGGGAGTCTGGCRAGATGGGTTATGTCCACATGTTACCAGAGAAAACCTTTGCCCTTGCAACAGTGCAAAGTCTGAAACAACATCAAGACTGTGCCAGCAAGCTCACAGCTGTAATTTATTTTCATTTTCAATTGTGTGGATATTTCAGAGGCCTATATTTCTATTTCCAACCTTGGCATAGTGCTCTCTGCCAGCAAACTCCTTTGCACAAGGTGCCCTACCCAGCACTTTGCAGCACCTGTTTCTTCTGTAACTGGACACAAAAAGTCGTGCTCAGGTTGCATTTGCTAAAACACAGGACGAGTGACTGTGATGCACTTTAATCCACAACAAAGAGGACACTGGCAAAGATCCATTTGTGGAACAACTGTCAACAGACAGAAGGGCACCGTTACGTTCCCCTGCTTAAGAACCTGATCAGGAGGTTAGGCTCGTGCAACCTGCGCAATTCCGAGCTCAACGATCAAAGAACCTCCGTTATATGTTTTGCTGTCAGCATTAACATTTCAGGAAAACAGAAGCTTATCCAAAAGCTGCTACATTAAGATAAATGCCATGCTTTTTACTTCCTATTTTAAATTCTGATTCAGGACCAAAATTCAGGACTCTGGACACATTTAGAAGTTACTTCAGCCCAACAGAAGCATGATTTAAGAAACACATACCAGACCAGCATCTGCTTAAGTGCYGCCTTAAATTTGATACTTAATCATGGACAGAAATGCACAGATTCTTTTGTGACAGTTCATACTGAAGGGAGGGTGAATTTGCTTAACCTATTTCATTCTCTTGAAAATTGTGTAGCTTTTCTGCAGGATTTTCCAAGTGACAGATGGGTAAGAGCTGTAAGATAACAATACACTTTGGGTGGGTTCTTCTCTTTTATTTCAAGTTCAGTTTATTCCTCTGTCTACCACATTTCTGCATTTATGATGCAAAAATAGTTACGCTAAAATAAGTTAGAGACATACCGAGAGTGCTTTTTCTTCCCCACTTAATGCAATCATCTGGAAAAAGCCCAAATAAATGGATAAGCCCTATCAGATGCACTGGAGATAGTGGAAATCCAGCAGAGTTTCAGAGCCAGGGCTGCTCCACACCCTGAACAAACCCTTTGGGGGTACCAATCCTGCCTTTGCCTTCAAGTAAAGGGATGCAAGGAAAGACTTCTCTGGGCCAGCTGTATCCGCATCAAAAAGCAAGACCTGCAGCCCGTAACTGCTGGGGACGGAGGCAGTGCCGGGGCGCTCGTCGCAACCCCGGTGCTGCCGCATCCCGCCGAGCAACAGCTTATGGTTTCCTCCTACAGGGTCGAGCCTCAGTGTGCCTGTGGCACACTAAAACGTGTTTCTAACAGATTATTACACTCAGAAAGAGAAGAGGCATGTTTCTGCTATTTTTTGCCCTTTTTCCCRTAACTCAGCAAGCGTCTTTAAAAGKGGCCCCTGTAGCACCCAGACATAAGGTATCATGTTCCATCTGTAATGCAGGCATAGACCAAGAGAAGTTCAAGCACTCGAAACATTATTTTCCTTGCAGTACAGGGCTGAAAGTCACAACCGCATTACGAGAGAAAAGGTAAATGTTAAATCTGTGCAAGACTGCTTGTTATTCAAGCAAAAAAAGCAATATAGCAGAGGGAACAGGTCATACAATTCTTCTGACCCAGTCCCAAATGTCTCTTATAGAGCACGTTGAAATACTTCCTCCCAAAAACGTTAGTCACATAATTCCTGATATTACACAGTCATTTTTTTCCTTTTCTTCCTTATTTTACTGCTTCATTATGTATCATTTTTATCGAAGTAATATGCAAGTATCTTCTTTTATGTCTATTCCTCATTTACTACGACTTCAAACTAGCTGGCTCGGCACTAGCAGCAATCCAACTGTGGCAGGGTATAGCAGAGGCTATAAAGCCTGCACAAGAGGCAGTAAATATCTGGCTGTTAGCCTGCCTCGGATGCTGCGCTGCTTTAGCTAAACTGCCACCAGAATGTGAGCGAGCAAGTTTAACTGCAGCGACTGCAGGGTAGCCGGAGCGTTGGCATTGGCTGAGTTTTATTTTCTGAGCCTTTGCTAATGCTATTTGCTGCTTTGTTTACACAGCAGTTTTATGGTTCCATTTGTCTGTGTAACCATCCTTATTGGCATATTGATATGTATATAGCAGCAATGCTTCAGCTTTGGAAGCAACGGTGTTCCGAAAAATCACTCCTTATTTTGGTCACTGACCAATCCCAGTGAAAGACTTCTACTTCCCAGCAATCATTTATTATATTCAGTCATGCAGGCCAGGTAAATTAATTTGAGTATCCTCTGAAAAATCCTAAATCAAAATGGGAGTAACACTATTATAAATTAAGACACAGTTAGATCGTGAGCCGCATTGCTTACCTATGGATATGGTCCAAACTGCAGCAATTTTCATAATAGCCTTGGTGCGGGAATTGAAGCGGCTGTGCTCAATGGGATTGCGTATTGCTACATACCGATCAAGAGAGATGGCACAGAGATGCATTATAGACGCAGTTGAAAAGAGCACATCTAGGGAAATCCATATAGGGCACAACTGTTTAGGCAAAGGCCAAGCATAATCTGAAACATAGAGAGAAAAGAAATGAAAGGAATAAAAGAAAAGGAAATAATTTGGGAGGCGAGGCCATCATTTCTGAGAAAACCGGGGGGGTATTTTAACTCTACGGTACCGGTGAGGGGCACGTGCCCGAGGAGGGGCCAGGGGACGCTCTCGCGGGGCCTCTCTCCGGTGGCCCCGGCCCGAGGCGCTCCCTGAACCCCCATGCAGCTCCCACACATCTGCTTTCCGTGACTGGCTTTACCAGCAGCTAAACGCAAAGGAGCATTAATTTGGCAATGCCTCGGGGTGACCGTTCGAGCTCCGTTCCTCTTTTCACCTTTCCCMCAAACATTCACCGAATCAAATATCACATTCAGTCATAATTGCATAATCGCATTCTTTTGATGGATTGCACAGTGCTGCGTGGTATTAACTTTACTCAAATCCATTTTAAAGCTCTCTTACTGGGAGCTTATGATATGTGCTGCTTAGCTCTGGCCTTCCGAGGAGAAAGGCAGCAGAGAGTTTTTCGACAGACAGCCCAACATCTAGCTAAATTGCACTTGGATTTCTTAATTTCACCTTAAACAGTCTCCCCGGCTGGCGTGCCTTAATAACAGGAGTACTTGCCTCCTTACAGAGCAGCCGGGATTGACTGGCTCAAGTTTGGAAATCCTTCTGCAGCTCCGCAGAGCTGAGTATTACTATTTACCCAAACATGTACACCATCAAAGCGAAGAGAGCAGAGAGGTACATCTGACGGCAGCCGGCACGCAGCTAATTCGGGTGTCTGCATTTATCAACCGCTTTCCTCAGTGCTGAAGTATAGCGTGAGAATAAAAGCGACCCAGAAAAATGCTCGAGGGGCACTTGCATTTAAATTAAAGCTCAGAGAAAACTGATTTTTGAATGAGACTCCCATGCATGGATTGTATGAGATCAGTAACATGTCCTACCAAGCTCTGGGCTTCTCACTCACTTATCGAAACAAATCAGCAGTATCTATAGCAGCTGAGAACATGAGAGATTTTGTAATGCTTGAATCATGAGGTATTCCTGTATCTTCATTCAGAAAGTGGATGGCTAAAAGAATCTTTGAGGGTCAGAACCATCGCTCTGCAGAAGCGACGCTATGCTAAGAATGACGCAGCTCCACCGTACCAATCTCTACTGGAAAGGGAGAAGCATTAGTCCCAGAAAACATATTTTGAAACAAACGATCCGGCGAAACGAAGACTCGCAATACCTTACATGCAAAAACACGAGATGAACCGAAATACAGTAAATCATTTCGAGTTGCCCCCGTGAAGCCCAGGAACAACCTGCAACGAGTGTGGTGGAACCAGACAGACCCGGCAGCTCATTTTACCATTAGGAACTCACAGGGGAAGCGGTACCTCGCCAAAAGCCACACGGCGAGACCTCAGCTCGGGGCAGAGATACCTGTTACTTCAGCAAGCAGGCACTGTCCCTATCAGGGGGGTGAACTGGATGGAAATCCAAAGCATCAAGCATTTAAGAGCTCCTTTCCAAAGGAAATGAAGTAAAGCGCTTTGCGGCAGGCACATCTTTAATTTAAAAGGCATCTCTGCTGTACAGATCCACTGAACTCGATTAAAASACGACTCAGCCCCCTCATGGAGCTGGGAGCAAATACTCGGCCTCCTGTTCCCATTGGCACTTCGCAATGGCTTAGGACACCACTGCCCCAACCTGAAACCGAGTTCAAACCCTCAGTCAAGCACGGTCCTGATTCGTGGGGTCTCGAATGAGCCCTGTTTGCGCTCGCTGCTATCAGTGCCACTGATCAATGTTCCGGGAAAGAGCGGCTTTGCTCTCGTTCAAGCGTCCCAGGTGGTCACGGTAAAGCCCCCAGCACCTGCTGCCAACCCAAGCTAAATCACAGCCACTCACTCTTGACCCCTCGCCACTTTTCCCCTGGTAGAGGCAGCTTTCCAACGCACGCGTGGAACCACTGTGGCTGGCCCCCTCCCGGTCGCGCAGCTGGCCAGGCCATCTCCGGTGTCTCCGGAAAGAGATGCCGGGCTCCCTGTGCCTGGGAGCATCTCCGATCTGATATCTGGAGTCACAGTGGGCATGATCTGCTTCTCTAAATTCGCTAGACCTGGAAGAGGTTTCTACAGCAACCACCTTCCCAGCACGGCTGAGAGACGGACAGGCACTCTTACTTTTTCCTTTAAACTATCCAAACACTTCCCATAACTGATCCCCTTGGAACATTTTCTGCTGTGGATGCTGACTAGGCAACAGCATAACCACCAAAGAATTAGCAGGAGCAAAAGCGACAGTAAATGTTCATATTTGTGGTGTGAGGCTCGCAGACACCATCTGCTACCGGCCCCRGCAGAGCAGGAACTACAGCCAGCCCCAGAGCTGAGTATTTTCTTGCACGTAGAAAGAATAGCTGCAAGCAGATCAAAGCAGCGTTGCCCTGAATTATTGCCCAGGTAAACTGTTAGGATGTGTTTAAAAGATAAAGGTGATATGAAAGCCCTCCTAATGGCTCATCCTTTTAGTCTTTACCGTCCCAAGTCAGCGTGTTATGCTTCTAGATGAAAAAGCAGTCATATGAGGAGACATTTTACTTTCTCTGGTAGTTTCCTAAATGATCTATGATAATAAAATGTCACTATTGAAATGTGCAGAGTAGCAGCATGCAACACATGGCTATAGCTTGATACAAAGGCCATAATACACATCCTATCTCAAAAGTCAGTTACCTTTAAGTAAGAACGGTGTGTGCATTTGAAAAATACCTACACAGCCTGTGAAGCCAGTAGTTTGTGCAAAAAGAARTAAAAAGTTGATTCTAATCCTGTTTCATTTAAATGCACAAACATAGGAAGTGTGCCTCGTGCCTGCACCAAGAGGTAAACAAAGATTAAAAAAACCTCTGCTAACAGTGTTATACATTTAAAACAACCTTCTCCTCAGAGGTATTCTATCTGCAGAAGGTAACGTTTCTCCAATTTGCTCTATTTTCTTTCATTACATGCACAGACAATAGCAATTATCACATATTTAGAAGTGCAGGTGACTGAGTGAAACGGACTCTTGGACCTCAGCACTTCTAAGTTTGGTGCATGCCTTTCCAGCCGCCAGCATGCATCCCAGTCCCACGTCTACTCCAAAAAGAACTAAACAATACTAAACGTGTGGGTGAAATCTGAGTTCTTTGTAAGAAATCCTGATTTTTGTATCTTTTAATAATCTCTGCCCTTGAAATCAGTCACATCTTTAGTGTACTGGCTGGTAAACCTTATAGGATAGTGCTGAAGTGAATTAAATGAATCTAGCTGGTAAGGAGATATTTCCTTATCCAGTGTCTAAGGAGATATTTCCTTATCCAGTGTCTAAGGAGATACTTCCTTATCCAGTGTATAATCAAGCTGCAGAATTTTTTTGCCTCAGAATATGTTGTGGATGCTAGAAGTTTACACTGGACAAATTCATAGAGAAAAACGCTAAAAAGGCTACTGAACACAACGATACTACTTCTAGATCAGGTAGTTCCTGAGCCAAAAACTACTAAAGAAAAGGACYGGATGCCAGCACAGTACTGCTATACGCTTGCCCTGATGCGCTGCCCTTCCCCAGCCATGTCCCTTTGGCCACTCCTGGAGATCTTTGGTCTGTTTTGCTTCTCACAAAAGAGAAAATCATCTGGCTCCATCTCCAGGCAGCCTCGTCATGAGAATTAGTTAAAAAGAAAACGGGCAGAGAAACGGGCAGGGTGTCACAAGGAGCCACCACCCCAGAGCGTGGTGCCTGAATCCTCCCGCGCCTACCAGAGGGGTGATGGACATGCCACCTATGGTGCACACCAAGTTCATCCCCTTCCTATCCCCAGCTGACTCACAGGCAACGTTAGCATCCCCTTCCTTGGTTTAAACAGCCTAAGTCAAAAAGGAAGGAGTTTTGTCCAGAGCGAGCCTGTGGTGGATAACCGAATCGCACCACGCGGATTAAAGAGGAGGAAGATCTTCGCCTGGGTTTTGCGCAGCTCTCCCTGGCGTAGGCTCTACCAGCTCTCCCCTCGCCGGAGGCCATCCGGGGCACAACCTCGTCCAGCCAAACGCCACCGGCTGCCAGCCCGAGCCTGGTTTTTGTTTCCGAATCCGAAAAGCCTGTCCCATCCAAAACACTGATCCTCCAGTGCTAGCGCCCGGCTCTGGGGAGGATGAAAACACAACGTATGAAATCCTGGAAGGAAAGCTCTGCCAAACGCCTACATATTGCCCTTTAGCCTCTGATGTTGAATAGCATCTGCCTGAGTTGCTACAGGTTCTTCCTGGGAAATGTAGGTCAAATACCCATATTTAACCCGGGCTCACGGTCCAGAGATGGGATTTTATCTCCTGTGCTTCACTGTGGTGAGACAGAAAACCGCAGCTCCCGTGTGCCACCAAAGAGCCGAGGCAGGCACAACCCGATGGCAGCAAAACACGGGCGCTCAAAAGCATTTTGACAAAGCTCCAGACCATCTTTCGCTGTAGCTAATTTGCTATCAGATGACAGTTCCCTTAAATTTTTGTGCTTTTCATTGACGAGATGGCAACGATGAAATTTAATCACTTTTGTTAGAGGTTTTATGGCACGTGGGTAAGAAGTGCTGTATACCAGCGTTATTAGGGCCATTGTGCTGCTCATTGCCGGAGAGAGGGAATTACCAGCCACGGCAGCAGGAGGGGAATCTCACAGCAAACCAGAGCAAAATTAAACACGTGGAATGGTGCCACAGAATTACTCCAGATTGTAGGAGAATGGCTG
Source organism: Apteryx rowi (assembly GCF_003343035.1). NCBI lineage: Eukaryota > Metazoa > Chordata > Aves > Apterygiformes > Apterygidae > Apteryx > Apteryx rowi. The sequence goes on from NW_020448752.1 coordinate 653,610, forward strand.
AACTGAAGAAAAAAAGCCACAACTGTGTTAGAAGCTGCAACTAAAGGCAACTGTGGGACTGCAAAACAGACCGAAGCTGATACCAAACCCCTTCCTTCCCCCCAAAGCCACCAACCAAAGCTCATGAGCTTTGCGCAGCCTTTTGTGCTAAGCCGGAGTAGATAGGAGCTGTGTGCGCCCACAAACCCCCCATGCTACTAAAGGACGTGGCCTGGTCCACCATCTCCACGTTTCCAGAAAGGACTATTGCTCGTGCATATATACTACTTTTATGGTGCAATCCGCCCCAGGATCCCTCCCGGGAATAGGCGGTGTAACGCTCGGGACACATTTGGTATCGTACTCGGTGACAAAATGCCTGCTTACACCCCTATAAAGCAAAGAGTTATGTGAACTTCAGCACTGTAGCTTCAGACATTTTTTATGGTAAATGCACAGAAAGCTCCAGCATTCATTTCATTTCCAGACATAAACAGGAATTTGGAAAAGGCTTCAGAACACATTTATCGGGTTTAGCCAGAGCTTTATATCAGCTGGGAAGGACAAAAGGGTAAAAACCACCTTTTGAAATCACAGAGGCAGCATGAGGGTGTATTTTGTCTTTTAGGCTTATGATGGCAGATTTTATACATAGATTTTTTTTTATATATATGTATTTATATATACACATACACACTCTATATCTCTGTATATATACACACACTATATCTATATATATACAAACACACACACACACACACATAAAATACAGAAATAATAGGTGTAAAATAAGAGCTACAGACATTCTTCTAGAACAGCCTCGTTTATTGTTGGCTTGGCCAAGAAACTAAAATACATCTAACATTTATCCCGCTTTGCCTTAAATGCCACTTTGGCTTCTGATATTTCCCATATTTATGTTTCACATTAACTGCTAGGAGGCCTTGAAGTAATTGAACCAGAAATGGAAGGAAGTCATTATATTCGAATGAATCTTAATCCCTGTGTAAAGCACAGTTTCACAGTGGTTAACGTGGCACATGCTTTGAACACTTCATCATCATCTCCAGATGCCAAAGATCGGACTCAGGCCACAAACTGCTCTAACGCGCTACGCAGCGTTGTGAATCTCAGCAGGCTCCATTACAAAAATCCAGGAGATGCCTTGCCTAATTCCAGGAGAAATGAAGATGCAGTTTGCACTCGGCGGCTTCACGCTTGTCGGAACGGGAAGAATACCGCGATATTCAGTATCAGCAGTCACTCAGGTTACCTTGGGGTAACCGAGCAGCACGCAGATGGCGTGGAACAGCAACCCAGAAGACATCTCCAAAAGCTGTCTCTTTCCGAAAGATTTTGCAACTTTTGAAGATTCTTTCATGCATTCCAGGAAGATAAGATATCTTGGGCTGTGGGAAAAAGCCTGCCCCTGCCCCTGCCCCTGCCAGCTTCACCCCAACTGCACCAAGAGTCTCTTGCAACTGAAGCACTTCATACTAACCAAACTTTCCAGTATTCACTTCAAAGTTTCATAGCTGCCACGGGCTTTACAAAAATAGAAAGCAATTACATACGGTTTTAACACTGCTGCATTGCATTATTCCCAAGGGAACATAAGAACTTAAATGATTCTCTTTTCTCTTCCTTATCTAGGAAGCAAAGTATTTCTTAGCCTCAAATACCAGACCAGCCAGTGTAAAGCRATGCGTCTCTTTTTTGCTAATTTATTTCCTTCTCATTTACATAGACCGACAAACGATTCAGAGACATCCGCACGATCCTGAGAGTCACACAACCGAGCRGGGCAAAAACCTGCATCGTGCTTGAGAGCTAGAGACGGTCCTGTTTAAACACCGCGATTGCTGGTGCCTCCCCGTCCCTGTCCCGGAGCGGCTCCTRCCGGCGCTGCCGAGCCGCCTGCCTGCAGCAGCAGCTAGTCCCGAGGGCAGCACTGCCAGCGCCTGCAATTTCATCATCAGTATACYGAAATGTAATGTTTTTCTTAAATATTGAACTCCCCGATGCTTACATGAGCACTTGAATTTCTGTTTAAATTGAATTTTCAGGCTTGCATTTTTCTAGAGGAAAAAAAGGATGCCCTAAAGCTATGCGGATCCCTTAAATAACAGGTATGCCAACACGGCGGAGCACAAGGACGCAYGCCTGCACACAACGAGTGGAGATGCTCTTTAGGAGAGGGACAGTACTTTTGAAGGCTACAAGTCTAAAAAAGACTCGAGGGTCTCCTCAGATGCTCAGCAGAGGATGAGCACCCAGGTGATGCCACTGCTGAGGGTGGAAGGGACGACCAGGGAGGAGGAGGAGGGCGGTGCAGCGCCTGCACACCGTGCCGGGAGGACCGCTGCACCCTGCCCTTGACTTCACGGTGGTGGAAGAGCACGGCAGCGAGGTGTCCACCACGGAGAAACCTCCCCGGGCTGGCAGGAGGCAGGAAAAAACAGAGGTTGCAAACAGAGCTACCTTYAAAACCAGCCGGAAACACGGGAATGAGGAAAGCCATTCGCCACCGCGCGGCCTCCCGCGGGAACCGCTCCCGCAGCTCTCTTGGTCTGTGTCTCACCAGTTGCAGCGACTAATTGATGCGACCATATTTTATCGCAAATTAAACAATTGCAGCCCATTAGACTGTTTTGAGAATTTTAAATAACTGTGTTGGATTTTGCTTTCCATCCAGGAAGGCAACGACTCGCAGTCTTGACAGGACTTGTAAGAAAGGAGCAAAATTAAACCAGAATGGATGTAATTATCTGATCCAGAGAAAGCTTGCTTGCATATCATTTAAATATTTTTCAAAAGGTAAGGAGCCAGCTTTATCGCATACTATACTTAAAACATCCCTGCTAATAAAATGGGATGTTTATTAAGAAGAAAACGTATGGAACACCTTTACCCTCCCAAAGGCAGCGCCTCTTCTCTTAGGGAAATATCAAAGTATTTCTGGTATGGCCTGTCATTCCCCAAATCTGTATGTTACATTAATCTTTTCATCTACTGGCAGAAACAAGAATTATGTTTGAAAAAAATCAGAGGAAAAATCTGTAAATTYAATATCGTTCTTTGCTTGCAATTTCAGTATCTGCAGCTGTATCTGGAGTTTGTATGTAGAGCGATAAGGGCAATGGTACGATTAATCAAACCGCATCACCTACCTTGTACAAAGGGTTTTCGCACACRCTGAGAATTGATCTCTTCATACAAATCTGAGATAAAAGGTATTCCTAACGCTTTGTCTAAATGAAACTATAGCCTAATAAAATATTCATATCAGTAAAAATTCTCGTCACTGATGTTCTATACGTCAGGCCAACGTCAGGACAGTCGCCTCTGCTTTAACTTCCTCCGCCCAGGCTATGGATCAGCCTTCACCCATTATTTAAACAACTAATAAAGCAATAATCCAACCAACATTATGTTGGAAAAGAAGTCGATGAGCAAACAGAGATTAATACCATTTAAATGTTATAATATAAATGTTTTCTAAAAAGCTGTTACATAACAAAGTGCACAAACATATGAAAACAACAGGCGTTTTTGCCTATTTTTGATGAAATTGAAAGTGATCCATCATCACAAGACATATCTGCCAAAACATACAGATCACTTGAGGAAACAAAAATTTAAATCTGAAAACGATCYGGTGTTATTCACAGATTATAGCTGGCCGCTCGGCTGTTACCTTAGTCGGAGCAAAGAAACCATCTGCCTGAAACCAGCGTTTCTAATCCCAAAGTTCAGACTATGGCTCTACCCTGCAAGCCCGGACTGCTCTGGGGACTAGTGAGAAGACACAAAATCACATGAAGGTTTGTTTTTCGTGTTTTGGTTTTTTGAGGTCTTTGGGTTGCTTTCAGCACACCTCAGCAGCGACGGAGACGTCAGTGCCACCGCGACAGCTGCCCGGGAGCCCACCTGGGATTAACGCTCTGTCTCGGCTTGGCCCTGCCTCCTGCCAACCCAGCAGAACCAACCGGCCTTCTGAAGCAGGAGAAAATGCCCCGCTGAAGAATGAGACATCATACGGATTTGCTTTGTCTGATGTAAACTGCTCCATATTCAGAGAGCTGTCATCTTTAGCCCATGTTTTTACTAMATATTCCAGAAAGCGGGGCAATTATATAAGACCAGACATATTACTCTAAACCAACATATTTAGGCCCCTACTCCTGCAAATCACATAAGGATTCGTTTAACTTTGAGCTTACAGATGAGGATGTTTGGGGGAGTTTTACTAGACTGACATACCCTGCAAGCCTGGTCAGTATTATTTTTTAAGTTTTCCTTTCCTCAATRCTGACTTTTTTAATGTGGAAGAAAAGAACTGAATCTCAGGAAACGGAGTAGAACACGAACCATTGCTCCGGTCCTTGCTCAGCACAGCGTTATGTTTACAGCGCTCGAGCATCAACGGTAAGTTAAACYCATACCTAAGGGCTTAGATGAATTTACGGATATCAAAGCAGCCCAGTGAGTTAGCTTTCCTYCTTACCGCACAGCACACCTTCCTCAACAGCAGACAAGCTGTTAGGGACATCAGGTTAACTGTGTGGCTGACCTTCATGTCAGTGTGAGTCACATTTTGCTCACCTGATGAGGTTAAAAGCCAGTACACGCAGTCTTTACTGAAGTGCGCTCAGTAAGACTGCTAATGGCAAGAAATCCCTTTAGGCAAGGGAAACAAACCATATTTTGGTCCAAGCATCTCTAAATCTTCATGGTAGAAACACCAGCGTGGGAGTGCTCCAAAGCAGCCACTGCAAAGGTGAGGGCTTCTAAGAAGCTTCTTGAGGGCTTCTAAGAAGCTCAGAAATTCTGCTCATATCCTTCAGTGCCGTCCACAGTCCTCCTGCCACCGGATACTTCATTTGAAAGTCTCCCGTTCATAAAACATTTCTGCCACCATGCCCAGGATGCTTCTGAGCCAGAACAGATAGGAGAAGCGTCAGTTTACCAGTCAGATACCAGGAGAACAGCACCTTTGTGGGCTTTTTCAGTGAAAACATTTTTTACTGAACACAGCATTATATATTCAGTAATCCCAAGGAAATGTGTTTGTGAACACGCAACCAAGCACTGTTGTTTTCTAGCAGTTTAACGGTCACCATGTGTCAACTCAGCATAATAATAATCTGTATACCTGTAACCTGCCCCAAATACAAGGCAATGCAACAAAGCATCACCATCCGTYACTGAAACAGCAGCGGAACGGAAGTCATCTGACACGAATATCTAATTAATTAAATTAAATGCAGGAACAAGCGTTTGTCCTTACCTCTGGCCTCTCATCTCCTGATGAAAGCGTCTTACTCTTAAACCAGACAGGAGACCCTTCCGAGCCCCGCTGCACCAGCTGGACTTGGGGTTGTTGCACACATGATATGCCAGGCGGTGAGAAGGGGTTACCGGCAGGCTTCTCAGCTGTGCAACCACAATGCTGAGACACCACCAGCAACACGAGGTTTCCCACATTTTGCCAGACCACAGGAACCCCGGAGGCTTCTTTCACAGACCTGGAAAAGCATTTTCCGCCGCAGGACCCAGTCTGCAAGCTTTCCCGGCAGAGAAGCCAGATGGCACRGTGCCTGCCAGGAAGCCCGTGTCCCCGTCGGCCGTGCAGGAAGCTTTCCTCGACAGCTRAGACACCTGCTGCAGAAGGCGTGTGGGCTAGAGGAGAGCCCCTGGTGTGATCTGCTCCACTTCTATCACCACGAGGAAGCAAAGACTTTAAAGGCTCGTAGTTTAATTTAACCTCTCTGCAGGAGAGCTATGGACGGAATTACATTCTGCAGATTTCTCTGCATTAAGCCTTCTCGGAGGGAAGAAGGATTTGACTTTTCTACGAGCAGAAAGAAGGCTTGCAAAAATTTGGCTTGGCGTGTGGCAGTACTTTGTCCTTTCTCATCTTCAGGAGTCTGCAGGCTAATTCTCCTTTCAGCCCAGGAGCACGCCAGCGCTACAGCCAAGAAACTGCACGCCTGGCCCTCCTGTAGGATTTGATTCATTTGGCCTTTACAGGAACCATCTTCCCCTCTGGTCCGATACGCAGAGAAGGTTGGCTCGCACCAAGCCCCCTTGCCATTAAAAGGGCAGACCAGCCTGTTACCCCCATGCAAMCATCCAAGGTGACCCTGGGAAAGCAGAGGTCTGGGACGTCCCCATGCAGCCGAAGTTGTACTGTCCCCCCTGTGACGCACAAGGGCTCTGCGGTCCCRCGCACGCAGCCTGCCCGTCGGGGCCGATCTGCCCCAGCTCATTTAGTGCACCATGATTTTAATTCAGCCGTTTAGTCCAAGCAAGCCGATTTGTGTTTGACGTGACATGCCAAGTTGTAAAACCATGTAACATGACATTAAGGATTTGCATTAGTCTGAGCATTTTGTACACAACTTGCTGCAAATTAAAACTGCTCACTACTAACAGCTTCTCCTATAAAAGATGAAGTTGGAATAAGATTTAAGCTTAGATGGTGGTGCTTTCATACTGCAGCATTTACACCCAATAAAATGCTGGATTGTTGTCAAGCTGCTGCACAAGAACACGTAAGAGTCTAGTCAACACAGGTTTCTTTACAGCTCCAAAGATTTAGAAACACCTCAGACTACGCCAACACACGTACCTTCATCCTCACACTCTAACACCTAGCAATTCAGGTGACATTTCCCAGCCAAAAAGAAAACAAACAAGGAGCAATATCAACTCTGGCAGAGTTGATGCTCCTCTCTGGGAAATGATGTAGGCATGCAGTGTTGAATCATGAGAAGTCCTGTATTATAGGTGCCAACAGAGGAAGAGGTGATCCTTTTTCACATAACAACGCTTCATTGGGTAGAATATCTTCCAGAGGGTTAGTATCACAGCTGAAGTGAAACTCGGTATTTGACCACCGTTTGGGTACAGKTGTAATGCTTTATTTTTGAGTTTTGCAGAAATTGTAGGCCTACAGTAAGTTCCATTAACATGAAGCAGAAGTTTAATTCAATATGGATAAATGAAGTGTGGGCGTGCTGATATATTAGAAACAATACGAATACCCAGAAAATTATAGTGGTCTCATGAGGTGGAAAAGGAATCTAAAGAAATGATATTTAGTTAAGGTATACCGTTGGGTTTTTTGATAGACTTGCTTTTGCTTTCTAATCAGTTGCAACATTATTTTATTATCATAGTTATACTATTATTACAGTGTAATCTTGCACTTGATTACAAATCAAAACCAGTGATAACTATGATAATAAAATAGTGCGTTAACATAATAACATAGCAAAACGTAATAAAATAGGTGTTACTATAGATTTAACAAATGTAAATGAGTAATATGGGTACCCTAGTAGAACTAGTTACTCCCAAGGCACAACAGGTACTTATCCCAATATGGTCTAGAAAATGCTTGGAAAAATCACTATGTAAAGTCGGTAAATGAGGATGTAGAAGATACATTTAAAGGGCTTGGTCCTGGAAGTTGTTTTTCCTGTGTTCATGTTTGTCAACACCAATTTGCCATGTTATGTCAAGCCAACAACCTTGTTCTGCTGTTGTGTGTCTTGGATAGAGACAGCTAGCTAGATTTTAGTAATAAAGTAAACTCGCAGCTTTTGGCTTCTACTATGTAAAAATGCAATCGATCTCTGTGGTCATTTCAGACCAACTAACGAAAGAGAAGCAACAAATGCTTAACCGGCAAATTCAAAATTTAACCCGACAAATTCAAGATTTAAACAGCAGAGTGCAAAGTTACTATTCAGAACCAACACAAGGAAGTAGCTATTACAAAGCTCTGCCTCCACCTAAAAATAGCTCTCAATATTCACAGGTGTCAGACACACGTTTAGTCTTCTGCATCCCAGTGGGTGTCAAATAGGTATGCTAAAAGCCTGTCATACAATTTCCATATCTTAAGAAAATCATGACCTTTTTCCACAGCTGCTGCCATTCCCCTGATTTTGGATGAAAATAGACTTTTATAAAAACAAAGACAACATCCCAACCTAAAATAAACACATCACAAAAAAATCATACATCAAAAGGTAGAAATGGATTGGTCAGGRATAAAAACTGGTCTGTCCTGATATCTCCTGCACAGCTGGAGAAGAGAGCTTGCTGCCAGCATGTCAACAGGGATGGAAATCAAACTGCTTGAAAAGTAGCAGAGAATCAACAGAATTTTAACAACCATTCTGCCTCGCCCCTAAAATCTCGTACCTAAGAGCTGATGCAGAAACGAGGTGTTTCATGTTCGTGGATTACTGGTTGAACTTTGTAGCCCTGAACCTCTTTCATCTAGGAACTGGAGTCTCGGAGGAGAGATTCTTCACTAAATCCACTGTAGTTATTGCGCTTACCAGAGTTCCTGGAGGAACAGCAAAGGTTTCCAACAACATGCCTTCTCAAAACCAGGGAACACAGAGCAGGCTGCAAAAAAATGCAATATATATTTGAAAGCTAATGCATGAAACCAAAATGTTGATATAGCATATATTGGTAATCACAGCCTCGGCTCCGAGACATGCTCATCCACAAATTCCCCTYGTCTCGTTAGCATCTTTAATGACAACTCTGGCAGGAAAGCTACTGACGATCCATTCTGTTTCTCTAGTGCGTTGTCCTTTCAGAAGAGGATTGTGTTACGTTGACGAGGCGGCGTGCAAATTAGTGCAAGGCAGAGAAACTGGCACGTGGCCCCTCTTCCGCCAATGTAATTTCCATTTAATTACCATGCAAGCACAATGAATCACATCCAAGCCTCTTTCCCAGCATGCGCTGAGAAAACGCAACATTGGGACTGAACGCTACCGTTATCGTTAGGTCTCAGGGAAGCGAACTACCTCACAAGGATACCTGGGCGTGTTTCAAAGACTGCATTAGACAACTGCAGAACCAGAATTTCCAGGGATGTGTTCTGCGAATTGTAGAAAGACACTAAAATGATAATTTGCTGAGTGGAATTTAATGATATCAATTCAACAGACAGATGTGAAAGGAAGTAGAAGAAAAATTTGAATTAATTCTGAGTTAATTGACCCAATCCTGGAAACATTCATAATTCAAAGTAATATATAACTCTGCTATATTTGTCTTACAATATATCTCAGTACTTTTCAGAGATTTCACCTTCTCTCTTTATTCTATTCCATCATTTGTAAGGCAACTGCTTATGTATGTGTTGGCTTGCATAACGGCAGTGATTTTTCCTCACTTTTGAGCTCAAAAGCTGGGTTGGCCCATTACATGCTCCTCTCCTGAAGCTGCTGTAATCTGTTCCTCAGGGTCTCAGCATGTCACCATCACGCAGGGGGGGCCGTTAGGCAAGCAGTGATGATATTATTGTATCAATCACAGAAAGAACCTCAGCAATAGCTTATGATGAGAAGAAACCATGCTTATTTTCACAAAATTCTTCCCTAAACACCATGCCTTAAAAGCAACCAATATAACGGGATGTTCACCAATATGCCAAGGAGTATATTCCCGTCACGAGGCATCTGCATACAACGGTAGAATTCCCTCCAAAAATGCAGGGCATCATTTTTATACAGAACAAGGATGGAAGAGTTTTTCAATCGCACAATGTTAAATCAAGGCAGAGTACAGAAACACAGCTGACCATCCTTGGACTCCTTCTCCATTTCCCCTTAAGTTCTCCAGTCTCTGCAGCTGCAGCCAGCACAGGAAAACGAGCCATATGCTAATCTTTAAAACAGACTGCAAGTAGAACGTTCCTGGAAAYTATAACTGCTCGCTGGCAAGTGCTGAGAAACACATGCTACCAGCCAGTTCCTTATCTCAGTTTCATTCTGCTGAGGTGAGTGAGAAGAGATAGCAAGTGCTCAGCATGAGATAATGCACCCTGGATACTTGGTGCATGAAGAGTGTTGCTAGAATTGGCTTCAGACAGCTTCCAGAAGGGGAAGCGAGAGCTTTTATGGGTAACAGGAAATAGAAATAAAAGTAGTAACTGAGATGGGGTGTTTGGGATGGGCAAGAAGGATGAAGCCACTGAAATGCACTCCTGGTAAAGTTCAGGCTAGGCTGGTATGGTCACCTCTGTGTTTCAAGCTCCAGGTCACACACTTGATGCTTCCAAACRGAGAATATGATATTTCCCACATCCCTAAGTTACCTTAATGTTTCGGAAAAGTTTATGAGGAGTTGCTATGCTTTTCTCTCCAGTATTCCATGGAATCTATTACTTCCTTTGGTTTTTTTTTTTCTTTCCATTTTAATCATAAGGCTCATAAAAATAAATGGAAGCGAACGTCAGTCCACAAGCAGATCCCTCCCTCACAGAGCAGATGCTCCTCGAGAGCTAGGCGTCGTGGTGAGGTTGGAGAGGTGCCGCACGCTTTAACCGGGTCTCTCCGCAGATGACCAACAGATTCAGGAAATGAGGGARGCCAGAGCTGCGGCTGGAGCCGTGGGAAGCTGAACTCAGGCAAAGCTTGCAAAGGTCCCTAAATTGGGACTAGCGTCGGCATCTTAGATAACTTCTTGCAGGGACTTTATCTCAGGTAAATATGTACCTGCAATGACATATACTACAACAAACTCAACAAACTGTTAAATGTTTGCAATTCTGGTTAAATCCTTTCCCTTTATTTAAGGAAATGAAGTTTAAGCACAGCGGAGTAGCCACACTTCAGGAAGACGCTGGGTGCCCCAGCATCACATGGCCCCAGGGCCCAGAGGGGTGCTGTTCTTCCCTGCAGATGAGGCGGCTAAATGCATCTCTGGGAAAGACGTTAGCTGTCTTCCTTTTACTTGTTATTTCAGCAGTCTGCCTAGCACCTTTATAAAGCAGCAAATTTATCTCYGGAGCAGTTCATCACCATAGGTCTTTCAGTTTATATATAACAATTTTGTTTTTCTTATTGTCTTGTAACAATTTCTGGCTTGCTACAGTACATGTAAGTTTATATTTCTTTTCAACTAAGCTCATAAAAGTTAATTACAAGGAGGCAGCGCACTTAGAGAGCCAGTACTGGAGCTAACAGGCTACTGTCATAAAAAGTAAACAAAGATTCATGCATTTTAAAGCACATTTAGTTTCACTGATCTAGAAGCAAATTGGGCATGAGAATACTGCACTGACAGCATTAAAACGGCTGCTGTATTTAAACCGCAATCAGTACTGGTGTAAAACAGAAAAGTAACTACGCACACTCCAGGTTTGTGGGGCTCTACTAACCTTATGCTTTAACCCCTTAAACTCACGTGAAAAGTCCGCAACGCACCTTGCATCACTTGCACACAACTGTTGCACAGATGTGTAAACGCACAGCATTTAACAAGGCGGAGGCTCAACTTTTAAAACCCTCTGCATCTCCCAAATCTTTTTTGCAAAAGGATGAAATTAAGAGTATGCTTGGAGCTAATCATTATTTGCATTAAATAACAGCACTTAATGTGTACCATTCAAAATCATTCTAATGAGTCATACTTGAGTATACAAGATTTCTTTTGGATGGGCAAGTCTCAATCACATTGGGCAGGCAAGACATGCCCGCTCAGCTCAGTGTCTAAAACATGAAAAAAAGCTCCCTGATTAGGGGCAGCATGGATACTGCAGGTAAATTATAGAACTAAAAGGCCATACGTTCAGCTAGCGTAAGTAGAAGTTACTCCACCGAAATCATCTAGCATATTTTTCTTTTCTCTCCAGCTGCCAGGAATTGGGGAGGAGGATGAAGCTGGACTCCCCTGGTCTTTTCTGCAGCATTTGGAGAGGGAACATCCTCGCCAAGATGCCTGGTGAACCTTTCTATGGCGGAACTCCATTTTTACATGGTTAGTTCTTACACAGGACCACTGCGTGTTTTGGGGTGAGACCACAGCGTAGATGGATTTGGAGCTGGAAGGGATGCATAAAACCTGCCTCCACTTAGCAAGCGCCTACCTAAGTCACCCTAACAGACACCTGCTCTGCAACCTGCTCTCATTACCAGTCATCTTCTGGTTTGATTTAGGACKACAGCCTTTAAATGGCTTAGAGCTGATGGGCTTAACTGACTTAGTGTCTTCTTGTGGTGCCCTGGCGTAGCTGTGACAGAGGAAATACTGATATCAGATTCCCCCGGTAAAAACTGCAGAGGGGCAGCAGCCCAGCTTATTGCGTTTTCAAGGGAAGTTGCAAGGCTTGTTTAGTTCTCCTTCCAAAGCACTAAGGTACACAAAAAAAGCAAAGCCTCCACACTGCGGTGTTAGGATTTTCTATTTAAAACTGATGCTTGCAAGAAAGTTGATGTTGACAGAGATATGAATTTTAATCTCGTAATAAGGTGCTTAGATGCTCAGAGATCTGTCATGGCTCTTTATTGCTACACACTGACATATAAAAACCGAGCACATACCAATCCTGGCTTTGGCAGGCTGAAAGCAGGCAGACCTGAAAGGAAACTGGCTCTGGAAGAGACAGGATACGACGGCAATAGCTCGGTGTCTTACTAACACCTATGGCAGGAAACAGTAGGACACAGTGAGTCAGAAAGTCCTTCTCATTCCTCTGTTCCTATGGGATCGGGAAGCTTTCCTTGGACTCTGTGATCGCATTTTGCCGTTTGGATCATGATGAGCAGCTATGCCATGAAGGGAGCTGCAAAACATCTGGGACCTCCCAGATGAAGGTTGCCATCATAACCGTGCCAAGAGCTACAGTCGTGGCCAGGCAGAAGGGGCATAAAGAGGGCTGGAGAAGGCAGAGTACTCTGCCAAAACCCTGGCCTCGCTGCCGCTGCTGCCAACGCTGCCTCTGACTTCAGCACGGTCAGGATCTCACCTGGGGCGTTTTGGATGAAGCCATTCCCCCAATCCACCTGTAAGCACGGAGGAAATCGCACTGTGTTACCTAACTGCAGCCTTTTGCCAAAACAAAGGAGGCAGCAAAGTAACACGTTTAGAAAATGAAATCTAGGATCGTGCCTGATTCTTTTCCTACCTAAAAAAAGACTTCTCTCTTCTACTTGACAGGTTACCTTTAATCTCAGAAATATGGATTCATGCTTCCACGCAGCATTTTCCAGATTAGCACAAGCGGTTTTGTTCAGGCCTTTCTGTAAGAAGCACCATTTGCAAAAAAAAAAAAAACAGCCCATCTAACCCCCAGGGCAAACGACGAGAGCGCAGCATCCATCCATCACAAGCTGCAACATCAGGSCCACGATCCCCGTTCCCAGAGGAAGACCAGGACTATCCCTCAGCCGGGCAGCGCCGTGAYGCGCCAAGACGATCTCCCAGTGCGCCCGTGGCTCGCTCGCACCCGTCGCTGTTGCCGACCCGTGCGCCATCCCCCAACGCTTACGCGAGGGCTCGGCCCTCCGCTCGACCTTTCCGAAGGGGTGTGGGAAGCCTTGCTGTTTAATTAMATCCAACCCAAGGTTATCCAAAGGGCACACAATCAATAAAGTGTAGCGTTGGCAGCCCCGCCAAAGCGGCCATGCAGCCTCCTAGCACGCGTCTGAACTCGACGCGCAACAACATCGCTCCTGGCCCATCAGGCTRAAGGCTCCGTTAACCCCCAGCAGGCAAAGCAGCTGGTTGCCTAACAGCAAGAGGTTGGGAGGGGCAAAAAAAAGCAGGTTTACAAATGTGAAACATTTATTATTCTCCAGTGTTTTCTCCTAAAACTGGCATATGGACAAGATTCCTCTTGTCAATGGAAGCGAACACGGGGAGGATAATAAAAAATACCTCTGCCTACACTAAGCAACAGGCTGAAGCCAGCRCTGAATGATAGATAGTCGGTGCCGAGTGAAGAAATAACAAGAAAGAGGCAGGTGGTAAAAATTAACTATCAACAGTTCTGCATCTGTACCTGACAGCAGAAATTGGCCTTCAGAGCCCCATAAACTCAAGCGCCACGATGTGGATCATGGCTGAGATCAGAGGAGACTCGCTGGAGGAACAGGGACCTGGCACAAAGCAGCCAGGCCGTCCCACCCACCGCGGGCAAGCAAGGTGCCATTCAAACCCTTTCCTACAGCAGGCGTCACTTGACCCCGGAGCAAATCCTGGTTGCTACCAGACATCACCCTGGTCCAGAGTTCGGCAGTATGGGAAAGAAGACCTCAGGCAAGGGTTCCTTTGGGAACCCAAGTAATATCCAAGTGATGGGTGAGAAAGCAGGGACCCGCTGCAGGATGCAGGAGTCAGCTTGTCCTGGGAGCTCCAAGGTGGCTGTCCTTCATCGCTGTCCAAGACAGACTCCCTCATTGCCTCCTCGGAGGGCAGGAGCTTGCTGCCTGCAGAACCCACGCTCTACCTCTCRCAGGCTCCAGAGACTTGGCCAGTTTGTCGCACACGCCGCCAAGCCAGAGACTGGCTCTAGCAGTTTTACAGCACTAAAGTGCCGTTTGCTATTTGAGCACGCTGAAGGATGACATTTGAGTTTCTCAGCAATTTTACAGGGCTGGAAATTCGTTTTCATTCGGCATTGGAATAAACATGAGAACTTCCAAACATTTTTGCAAGAATGGAGTTATGTTAAAAAAAAAAAAATCATTTTCAAGACAAAAGTTCCACTTTATAGCTTGAAGCATAGTTTGGTACACTCTAGTGATTAGGTTACTATCTAAATTCTTAATTTTTGCACAACAGAGCATTGTGAAGTAGGCGGAACAGGGACTCAAACTCCCACATACAGCCAGAACACTTCACCAGCAATGACAGCAACCCAGTCCCTCTTCCAGCTTCCCAAGAGAAGTGCCGTAGAAATGAATATGTTTCTGCACAATTTTTCAGTTTTGGCTACATACCATCTTCTATCAAAAAAAAGTATTTCGACAAAAGCGTTCCAAGCAGTTTTATTGCTCAGGAAGCTATACGTTTCCAGAGCAGAAGATACTCCCAGGAGCAGAATTCAGCAGGTTTCTTAGACGCTTGGATGCAACAGCCCAGAGAGGTGGCCTCAGAGAGGTCCTTGCTCCCTGCCCACCACAAACAGCTTTTGCACAACGCGAGGTGTAAAACGGAGCACAACAGAGTCCCAGCTGCAACCAGGGCTCTGATGAGCTACAGCAAAACAGCTGTAAAAGAGAGAGGTGGCTTAATCGAGTAAAACACCCGCTTCCAGAGCGCCTAGTGAGGGATAACGACATTCATTTTCAAAAGGAAAGCACGGCAAAGTACACTTTGTCAAATGTAACCTTGAAACCTTAAACTGAAGTTAATGAAGCCTTGCTGAAAGCTCAGAAGGGACCTGTGCATTTATTAGGGCCAGYTGTTAGTACTTGCTTCGCTTGTCTTACCATGGGTAACAGATGGCAATTCAGGTGAGGTGGATATCAATAAATCACCGAGGCAGCGGTGTAATTCTGGTCCTTTTATGTCTATGCACCACTGCCCCGCGATGCTCGCGATGACTTTGGCCCCTCCATACTGTGCTCAGCAGGGTTTGGGGTGCCCTTGCTCTGCTCATGCGACTTGGAGGCAAGACCCGAATTGTCCCGGCAGTGAAACACCGCAATCCACCGCATGGCAGATTTAGTACTACAGGGATGAAGGAAACCGCTACCTAACCAGTCTACCAGGGGATGCTGGTCATGCTCCACCCTTCTGGTGGGGTGCAGGATCTCTGAGGACACAACTCAGACCGACATTTGGGGTGCGCTGCTAGCAAGCCACGCCACCTTCGCTCCTCTAATACTATGAAATGTATTCCTGGCTCTCGTATCCTTCTTGCCACGATAATGCTGCTTCCCACTACAAATTTTCCAGCCTGCTCACTGTAACGCCTGCTAAGGCAGGGATGGATTTGTCCTGAGGGAGAGAAAAGAGCTTCCATGCAGAAGATTTACCATGGGTCCCACAAAATTATTTAGGAGGCATTTACAATACAAGCCAAGGTTTTAGTGAAATCCAAATTTTTATGGGGTTGGTTCCTATTATATTAAAAGTGACAGGCCTTCTAAATCTGTCCCTGAAGCTTCAGTGAACACAGAAAAAACAGCTCAGTTACTGATAAAGAACATTACCATCTGCCCAAAGAAGTGATGGCAGGTCAAACACTGGACACTCAGCTATAATTTTATCTGCTAAAAGAAAGAAAGATCCTGCAGGATGTTGCTTAGGAGTGATGCAAAACTGCTTCCAGGAGAAGCTAAGTGCACTCTGTAGCACTCCTTGCTCTGCCCAACTTTGGGTTGAGGCACTCTACAGAAGTCCAGTCTAGCTCAAAGCAATGCTCCAACTTCATTTAAAAAAAATCCTCCTAATGAAGAACAGTCGGTCCGCTGGCAGCAGAGCCTCCCCTGCCTTGCTTCCCTGAAATTACACTGCAGGGTTCCCTTGCGTGCAAGCAGAGAACCCCAAACCCGTGCGTTGCTGCAAACGGAGGAACTTGAAGGAAAGAAAGCCAAGAGAGAAGTTTGACTAGAAACATTTTCACTTTCTTCCCCTCCTAGACCAAAATCTCTGCTTCACTGCTGTTACGCCTTCTTTTCCACAGCATGGCAGCAGTTCAGAGTGGAGCTCCGTGGAGACCACTATTCTCCAGTTTTATGGGCTGCTCATTTTTGACCCTTCTCTTACTCAGCCTGCTTAGCACTAAAACTTCAAGTGTATTTAGGAAGTAGCGCATGAAGAAACCACTTCAGTCCAAAGAAGGGGCACGTACCCAGCCAACAGGAACAACCGGTATAGAGATTACTGGCGATATGTTATTCCATCCAAAATAAAAACAAGTTTAAGCCCCTTGACCCTCTAACTGAGCAGTACCCATGCCTAAACATATTTTCTCACTTACTTGCATCCATGGTTTGAGATCAGTTCCTTTATTCATGGTCCATCCAACATTCTCATTTCCCTTTGGGCTGCTGAATGAATTGTGGGAGAGGAAGACAACAACAAAATGCCGTAGCCCACCTTCACCGAGGCGTAAGCTTTTTGATTTTTCATGTCCACTATTAGGCTACAACATATTTTCCAGAAAAGTGTCTGGCAGTTTTTTCTTGAAGTGAAATGAGAAATGACAGACAGATGGAAAGAAGGAGAAAGCATCCATGGAAATATTATACACAGTATTTATCTCACTGAGGAGTATTGCGCTAGAGTCCTGTACAACCTGCTTGACGAGAACGTCCTGAGAATGGGGCTGCTTCTTAGATGACCAAGTGGAATTTCAGATAAAATTTAGATAAAACATGTCCATCTGAATGGATACAGCCCGTCCTGGCGCCACTCTGCAAATATCAAATTTGATTTCTCATCTCTCATAACAAAGGAATACAAAAACCTTGAGGAGATTTTCAGACAAGACATCAATAAAAGACATGTCAAAATAATAAGAAAGAATAACAAAAGACGAGAATAAGTTAAATTCCTGTGACAATTTATAAAAACAATTCTGCATTAATAAAAGTAGCAGGAAGATGAACATGAAGTACTGTCGTGCACTATGGTCTTTATTTCAAAGTGTTTTTCACTAGTCAAATGATGACACTTTCTGCAATAACCATGATTCCAGCCTTTATTATGCTAAATCCTGTATTAAAAATTTAACCCAAAATAAAAAAAAAAACAACACAAAAAGGCAAAAAATGTGGTATAAACAATCTCAGATGAGATCAGAAATGAAATTAAGAAAAAACTGATGCAGATGGAGCAAAACCAGCTTTCAGTATAGCAAATAACAGCGAAAGGCTCTAACTGAAAGTGTCTGGGGAGGAGTTTGATGCTAATAAAATGACTGAATTTAATCAGGGCTGGGAAGGGGCCCCTAGCGTCACCCCTTCTCCTGCCGGGGGCCGTTACCCTCTCCGGTCCTGAGCCACTGTGCTGATTCCAGCTGTTTGGCCTCAACTCCTGTTTGACCAGAAACTGCCAGGTTTCCATCTACAAAAGTTAAGGGTACGTAGGGTGCTAACGAGATTCACGGACATGACCGAGCGTGGTGTCGTCATGGGGTGCAACATTTTCAGGGGCTCTGGAAAATCCGGCAAGGTAATAATTTGGCTGCCTCAAAATATTTTGCAACCAAGGTCCAGTATTCAACAGGATACAGTGAGTATCCAGGGGGCTATTTAGCTTTTTTTTGTTTGTTTTTACTCTCATCATGACTTAAACCTCGGGTAGCAAAAGAGAAGCTTTTACGTTGATTCAGGGCGCCCCGTACTGAGCTTTCTTTCCCAACAGCCACACAGATACGCCATAGCTTAATCCCATTTGTCACATTAGGGAAACAGGCAATTTTTAACGTAGAGGAAATTCAAGAGCAGGATACTCAATGCCTGAAAGCAAGTTTAATAGGTATTTTTAATTCTCCGGAAAAGGGGCGAACAATTAGGCAGCGCGTTTTCGGATTTCACAGGCTTATTTCGGATAGCTGAGGTTACGAGACAGCTTCAGGGAGTTCAAGGGAGACTAAACGGACGAGGACACAGCACAGCAGCCGACAGACCTTACTGATGGCAGAAGGTAACTCGAACCCACCCGCGTTGTTGGATCGATATCTCCTTGTACACATCCCAGGTACCAGTTGGCATTATGGACAGCAAAAAACATCAGGTTTTTGAACTTTTGGTTCAACAAGTATACAAGGCGCGAGCCCTCTCACCCCTCCAGCCCAGAACATTAGCACGCCAATGGAAGGGGAATATCCATACAGTGAAAATCTTGCAAAAATTACAGTGACCAAATGGCCTCGTTCAGTTCTGGTCAGCTCATCTCAGGAAGAGGACACGAACCTTCCTGTAACGATCAGATAGCATTAAAAATAATGCAACTGCCGCCTGGAACTTGGTGCAGGTAAGACGCAGCTAAGGCCACGACTTAGGAGGATTTTAAAAAAGACTGCCCGTTCCTAGGTACCTGGATATCATATCCAGAAGTGCTAAACCAAGCCTTGAGACAGAGAGATAACAAGGGACATAACTCACATAACGCAGGGCACGAGTCAAACACCAGCCAATACAACGTAAAAGGGAAACGTCCCCCTTGAGAGAGCTTTTCAGCAGCAGCCTGACACAGGGAAATTCATCGCTTTGCCCTGGCCACTGTCAGAGGGAAGATATTAGACAGATGGACCTTTGGTCCGGCAGCTCCTACAATCCAGACTCATTCTCCAGGGTCTCCCATTTATTAAGACCTTAGTTTATGATATTCGTGCTATTTCTGTTCCTTTTCTCATTGCAGCTAGTAGAAGGCTTCAGCTCTCTGTAGCTTGTTTTATTCAATGATTTTAAATAATCCCCACGCTCCTTTTTTTTGGTGCCGCTTCCAAAGGCAGAAGCCTATCATCGGCGCCTTCTCCAGAGTCGCCTCCTCCTGGTGGCGGCAGCTCCCGGCGCTCTGTTCGGAGCATCCCTCTCCCCGCCGCCGGCCTCATCCTGCTTGCTGAGCACCCTCCGGCGCGGGGTGCCGGCGGGTGTTTCGAGAACGGGGTTTGCCTCTGCAGGTCACCAGGGAACGAAGGCCCAGCAGCAGCTCTAAAAATCATTTCCTTACAAATGCACCTTAACTGCTTCTGAAATACGATTTTCCCAGGGCAAGGGTGCATATTATATTTTTATATTATATATTATATATTTATAAACCCCCTCAGAGGCCCAGGTGACACTGTCTCACAGCACGCTCGGGGTGGCATGACTTATTCTTGCCCCCAGCTTTTGCTGCATGCATTTAACCTCTTTTCATCTCTGTTCCCTTCCTCGTCCCTGGCTTCGCTTCCTCTTTTCCTTCCATTGCTTTCCAAGGATTCCCGGTTATAAGCCATAAAAGGCATCTTTTCCCGCTGCTCCTTCCCCCCATGGAGGCAGGCAGCGCGTACACAACCTGCTGCCGCTCCGACGCCGCTAATTTTGCACGAAGGCACCGCGCCGCTGGCATCATTTGAACCGCCTGTAAGGGCAATATATTAACAAGGTGAGGTTGTTTTTTACCTTTCTCCCGACAATAATCACGTTAATACTTAATACCAAGCACATAAATATTTAAAACCTCACCACAGTGTGGAGAGAAGCAATTAGGAAGTATCTGCGCAGCCCCCAGCAAGCGCGGGAGCGCGACCTGATGAATACGCAAGTCGCGGGAGCGCCGGGAGCTCCTGCCGCTCCGGCCACCAAGCCCCCGCGGCGCCCAGCTCGCTCTCGCTCCTGCTGCTGGTTTCCCGTCTCATCACGGCATTTCTGCTCCCCGCCGCCACGATGCTCCGGCCCGCTCCAGGCACCGCTCTCCCCGTCGGCCGGTCTCTGAAGTCCCTGAATGGCTAAAAGACCGCGGTTCCCCCCAAATTGGGCCGACCCCACCAACGGCAGCACTGAGCAGGGAACAACTAATGGCAGCAACATCTTCATTTAAACCAGCTGGGAGAGGAAAAGCCTCTTTCCCCCCGAGGCACATAAATGAGAGACTTAGATAAGAGAGATACGGACACGTATATATGTATATACATGGCCATAGACAGGCTTTAAGCACAAATCGCGCCATTAAAACAGAGGGTGATCTCACCAGTCGGATACGTCAGTCACAAAGCGCCGAAGTTGGTTAGTAACTAGCTACAAAACCAGCCAGCAGTGTGAGAGCAGGGGAAGATCATTAATTAATCCAAGTGGATGACCACAATTAACGTGCGCACGCGACTGCCGGCGTTGCACTCAGAGCCACGAACGCGCCAAACGAGCTGTTAAGTGAAACTCTTAAGAAACATCGCTGCACTTACAAATTCGTCCTTCCCTCTTTTTCACAGGCGTGCTTAACTCTTTACACGCTCCCAGTATATATACGCTTAGCAGTAAGCGCGAACGGCTGCCCCGAGAGGAGGCAGGGTTTTTTGTCCCCCCGTATAATAATGACAGTAATTAGCCCCAATAACAATAATCTGGATGTAAAGCTGCTCCAGCAGCTGGTGCTAACGGAGGCTGCCTCTAACGCGTGCCTGCCCGGAAGCGGGGCCGGGCCACCGGCTTGCCGTTGGTTTTCCCGACTCCGAGAGAGCAGGGAAATCTGGAGAGCCGGAGCCGCGGGTGAGCGCGCTGGCTGCTTGCTGGCCACGCTCCGGCAGCTCGTCGCTGGCAGCCGTTAACTTATTTGTCTGGATCCATTAGAGCCAAGAAAGTTTAATACCGGCTGTAATTTCTGCCAGGAATAGCGGATAAGATTGTCTACCGGRATTAGCAAAAGAATGCAAGAAAAAGCCCAGCTCCACTTCTGCGTGCCTGTAACCACTCGGTCTGATACAAACCCACCGCCGCTGCTTCTCCCGAAAATGCCCCGAGGGGAYGAGAGAGTCCCCGAAGGTCGCCCGAAGCTCCGGAGCAGCCGATGCCCTCCCAGCTCACACCACTACTTTTGGTTACATCGGCAGATTCTCCATCAGGATTAAACACAGTGTTAATTTCTCMTTTACTCTCCCTGATACATGTTTATTAATTAGCAAAGTCATTTGTTTAAATTTTTTAGGCGTTGCACGCCACGGGAAACGCTCTAAGCTGTCAAACGCAACTCATCTATTAGCCCGAGTCGTTTAAGAAAGACTCATTTATAAATATGTCAGAGCACTGACTAATTGGTGAAAAATCCAGCATGATGCATCCTGCCATCACTTCCTTTGCAATAAGGTTCTGGTACTAACTGACAACTTGATTTTTCCTTCTTTTAATTTAAAAGGGGAAAAAAAACCCAAAGTTGTCTTTGTGGAGGATGTCTATTCAATTTTCTGGTTATGCTTGAAGTGAAATGTACTTCATCTACATCATTAGATGAAAATTAAGGAAATGAATCTACTCTGCAAACTAGAATTTATCACCGGGTCTGAGAGCATTGATGTGGAAATTGAGAGGTAACTTAATCACTCATCTATTTACTATTTTATATATGCATTTTTTAGGTTCCTTTCTGATTGCATACATCA
This sequence comes from Apteryx rowi, assembly GCF_003343035.1. NCBI lineage: Eukaryota > Metazoa > Chordata > Aves > Apterygiformes > Apterygidae > Apteryx > Apteryx rowi. Next base: position 675,442 of record NW_020448752.1, read on the forward strand.
AAAAGGATTTCTACAAATCCGGCAGAGATCTGTTGCATACGTTTCAACCACACAGCATGTGGCAGCTTTTGAAACCGCCCAGCACCATTCTACAGAATATCCAGAATTCACAGGTTAAAATATATAGAATAGAAAAGACTAAAAATTCACAACCACGTCTCCAAGAGCAACTCCCTTCCCTGCTCAGTCCRTGGCCCTGAACCCCAACTACTCTCAGCGGTATCCTGCTGAAGTGCGAATATTCATCCAACTTTTCCTTAATYGGCCGCAGCGAGGACGGCCACCGCCGGGACTGGCGCCCACGGCCTCGCGGCTCGTCCGGGATAGCAGTGCCTGAACTGGCAGCTCTTCCCATTTCTCGCCRCGTTCTCACAATTTTTCCACGCGTGCTCCGAAATAAAAACTTTTGCCGAAGATCTATTTAAAAGTAGTTTGCCTGCAGAGAAGCATTTGGGTCACCAACATTGGTGCTCCGGTGGAGGAAGACATAACTGCAGTTCCTCTTCAGATCAATGGCATTTACTTGCTCCTTAAATAYGCAGCATGCTTTACACCTTTAAATGACCTTAAGTAATCATTTTCTGGGCACAACACAAAATCCATTCCCATTACTTTCAAAAGACTCAAAGTATGTACGAAGGAAGATCACTTCCATAAATTCACCTTTTTAACCCAGAATTTATGCAAGTGCAGGTCAATCAAATCATTCAGTATTTATACGCTCCCTTTCAAGCTCCAGAAAACCCAGAGTAAAATGCTAAAAATAAAATACACATGTTGCAATATGCAGAATATTTAGAGATGAAACTGTTCTGACAACCCAAAATAAAACACTTTATGCATAAGATCTCGACGGCTACGCATGTATCCAAATCACATATTGATTTATCTCACTGTAGACAGCTTATATAAGCTTTGGAATTATGTACGTTTGATCAGTGAATTTAAGAAATGAATTTCTGTCCGAGTTAATCATTTAGGCGAGTGAAGAAGTCACATAAATATCCCTACTTTTTTACTTTATAGGACAGTAAACCAATTTCTAATCAAATCTGTAAGTAAACAGCATTATTCGTTCCCAAGAAATATCAATATTAAAATACTTTTCAAAGAGAATCAGAAAAGGGACGTCAGAAATGATTAAACGTTACACATTAAACGCGCACGCGTTAATCGGCACGCGTGTACACATGGGAAGACCCAGAGGCGAGTGCGATGCCCCTCTGTACTATCACAGATGCTGGGTCCTAGCACCACGCTGAGCAAGCAGTCTCAGAGGGACGAGAAGGTTGGACGCGTTGGATATTTCACTCCTCCGAAGCGCTAACAGCGGTTCTGCCCAGGGCCTTTACCACGGGGCAGCGCCGTATAAATTCCTCACCGCAACGGAAACATACTGACCGTAGCGCGCAAATCGGTGAGAGTCCGCAGGAGAGGGTCGTGGTGAGAAACGCTCACCCCGAATCCATGAATCTYGACGGGCTTTAAAATGGGGGCGTCCCTCTCAGTTTAGAGACAGGGAAACCGAGGCACGGAAAGGTGACATGACTTCAGGGCACAGGGTGAGCCCAGGCAATAACTGCCAAGAGCTAAGACTTCTACTGGAGCACCAAGCCTGCCAGCACGAACCTCCTTTCTTGACTAAGCCATTGCTCCAACCCCATCGATACGGACGGGAGTTCAAGGGCTGATTCTGACCTTGGAAGTGGGCCAGCTGCGAACACATCGCCCAACTTTTCCCTAAGCTCTTCCATCCTAGCTAATTTTGGGGCTGTTAAACCAAACTAACTCGCTGCTGTGGTTTCTCAGGGCGGTCTTATATTAAGACCGACGCCAGCCACATCTGCAGGTTATTCACAGCATGGAAAGGAGCTCTGCTCCCAGCAGAGCCCCACGCAGAGCCTGCACTGATGCTCCTCTGGCCACCACCGCACGAGACAGCAGGCAAAGCAGGGTCCTGCAGCCTGGGGGTGCCCCGCTCGCAAAAGTGCACAGCTGAGTAAGGAGGGAAGCCACTTACCGTACAGGACTGCAATGAGGGACACGGGCATGACCAGGATACCCACCAGCATGTCTGCCACCGCCAAAGACATCAGGAAGAAGTTTGTGGCGTTCTGCAACTTCTTCTCCAAGGACACAGCCATAATTACCAGTATGTTGCCCCCAATGGTCAGCAGGATGACGACCAGGATCAGGAGGGCTGGCCAGTTCTTCTCCCTCACGGACATCCGAGAGACATCCCCCTTCTCAGAGGCATTAAGAGGATCAGATGTAGGCAAACTCTGATTCAGAGTCAAATTGCTGCTTAAGGACCAAGCCATGAGACCACCATGCAAACTAAAATCCAGTGTAACAGACACCGTCGTTAAGCTGACTAATATTCCAGTGCTACTTAAAGTGCTCATTGTCTGGGACCAGTTCTCCTGTCTCTTAACTGTGCCTCATAGATGATCCATTTTCCAAATGGCAGGTCCAAGGCAGGTGCCGAACTTCACAAAACCAGAGCCAGAAAATCTTTTGATCTTCCATCGTGGAAGAAACCTTCCAGAAGTTAGAGTGGAGCTCTTCTAGTTTCCTCTTGGGCAGCGGAAGATGACCACTGAGCGGCAACCTCGAGGGGAAGGAAACTTTGCAATCTCCAGCTGGTTTCCAGGTCCAACATTCTGAAAAGGAAAGAAAAAGCGTATTCTTCACCGAAATCACAGTATACCCAAAACATTCTTTAACCTCATGCAAGCGGCATCCTTAGTCTCTCCCTTCCTGCTGGTTAGGACGTTCTCCAGACTGTGAGTAATTTATCTTATGGGCACAGACTATGCCTACAATTACAGGGGGGAGAGGGAGAGAATCACATCAGTGTGCTCTGGCTGATTAAAAGCTGATTATCCCTAATTAAATGTTTTGTGAAACCTGCAAAAGCAAGTTTGAAGAGCTAAATATGTTTCAATTGATAGCCACTTCACAGACACTCCGGCTCTGTGCAAAACAGTAATTGCACGGAATTCCAGCCAATCCAGCTAGCACCGCCAGAGCCCAGCGGAAACTATCACCTTAAATGGAAGCGTTGGGCTGCATCTTGCATATTCTGAGATAAAGCACAAGTGTCATAAAAACCACTCAGATGTTAATGTTTAACCCTCTTAATGAACGAGACCATAGTTGGTTTTTACATTGGGAAATGCCTGGAATATAAAACCCAGTATGTGCTAGGGGTATCATATGATGCGCTGCTGTCAGTCTCTCCAAAAACACAACAGGAACGTGCGGAAGAGAAAAGACGAACATCCACAGGAGCTGAGCACTTGCTCATGCCCTCCTTCACTCTTTCCCACGCCACCTCCACCCCGCGCTCCAGGAGTAGCGACCAGCAGGCCACTATCAGCCGCTCGGTCCCAGACATGGGCTGCAGCCTAGACTTCCTCCAAGTATCTCACGTGATTTATACTTCTTCAGGGTTTTGTTTTTTTGACTGCCACCACTGTACAATGGATAAAAACAGCTTTGCTCTTCGTTTCCACCAGATCAGAATCAGCATCCTAGTAAAACGGAAAACTTTGCAGTGTGCAGGAATAAAAGTGCGAAAGGAAAGCACTTAGGATAACGACAAAAAAATACATGGTGCATGGAACAAGACCAGGGAGTAGAATAAAATAGTATGCAATTTGTTTTCAGTATATCCCTCTTAAATTTTCTTACAGGCTGCAGGAACAGAGTTGTTGTAACACCGTTAAAAAAATTAAAAAAAAACCATCCAAAACTAAAACTAAAAAAAAAAAAAAAAAGCAAGATTTCAGCCCTTGGATACATTCTTAGTAGACATGGGACTCAGCAATCTGCTATCCAGGGATCAAAAGTTAAATGTAATTTATGGAATTACATTAGATTTTATGTAAAATAAGAAACAATCAGAGTCCTATAATAAAATGTTTAACATGCATGGAGGTTTTGGAAACTTGCTAATGGGCTTTCTGCAGAAAAACATTTCTTAAATGAGCAGTGTGTACAATGAACCCAGATTTGCTTCTACATCACAGTTAATTACTCCCAAAGGGTCTCTAAACCTCATATTTAGGAAGAAGTTTTACACTATGTGCACAGAAAATAATTTTGCAGCTGCAGATGAATTGGGAAACAGTCACTGGACCATTTACTTACCCAACTTGACTGCTCAAGAAAAAAAAAAAGAAAAAAATCAAAGTCTCACTAGAAAGTTTAAAAATACTTCCACAATATTTTTGCAGAACACAACTTCTGCTTTAAAGTTGCAAACGAAAATACCCTTTTTCCAAACCGCCTTTCCCCAGGGGAAGAGGCCCTAGCTAGCTTTGTGGCACTTGCGCGTTGGTGTGCATTGCACCCCCATGCAAATCCATGGGAATTTCAGGATCTTAGCAATTTTCTCCCTTTGGTCCCATGACTCCTGGCTCCTGAGCGTGCAGCGATAACGCCTTGGGCAGGATGAGCGGAAAGTTTGTGTCCCAGCAGGAGGACGTGGTCAGGAAAGCGGGACCTTAAGCCATGGTCTTGCTTCTTCCTGGGCAAATGCTCTGACCGCTTGGACATTCGGGGGAAGGCGGCACGACCGGGCTCGATGCTGCTGGCACACGCTACGCTGGGGTGCCAAGGGAAGACGGGCAAAGAGATGCCTAAACTCTAGATCATAACAAAACCTAAATGCAAGATAAGCTTTCTGACTTAAAAATGCCAAATATTATAACTGTTTAAGGCTGCAGGCTGAAGTGGTCCGCAAGGTTGCTCTCTATCTTGTGCTTTGCAACCGTAATTGCAGTAATATTTTCTTCCATGGATGATGCTACATCAGAGCAGGAGTTTGATATATGGGTAGCATGGAGTTACATATCATTCGGCAGAATGTTTCTTCCTCCATTTCAGTTTTAAAAATAAAGCGTAGGTTATTTGGCTACTAATGCACTGCAAAGCATTGGGTGCCAAAATTATAATTGTCACCCCACAATTTGCTTCGAATTAAGTTAGTCTCAGGAGAAAAATGTTTTTACCACTAAGATCTAAGAAAGGCAGACTTCAAAACTCATTTCCGTGCTCTAAACGAGCAGTTTTTCAAACAAACAAACACAGGAGCAGACCTTCCAGCGAAGTGCTTTCTACACAAAGTAAATTTTGCAAAACCGTATATATTAACTTTGCAGAAATAAAAGTATATGGTTTCCTCAATATTCCTTTTTCGCCCACTCCTGTCAGTAGTTAAAACTGTACATGCAATTATAGCAACAGAAAAATCAGGCTACGATATTCAAAAATTAAATTATTGTTGGTATTAGGACTATAATGGTAAAAATGAATCCCAGCCTCCAAAGTCCACTTTTGCCATTACAGGAAAGAATTATGATTTCTTTTAAAACTTGGCCCATTCACCTGTCTATTATCGCAAGTGACTCACAAAGAGAATCAATACTAGCTTTGTGCCAACACAGAACTGGCAAAACCAAAGGAAATCACGAAGACGCATCAAAAAGCATTCTTCTAGGCGCACTTATAACATCTGAAATTTAATACCTGAAATAACTGCGCACATAAATAGAAAAAATGGATAGAAAAAAGAGTCTCCTGGATGACAGTTGCAGGCTCTACATCCCTCTGCCTTTCCGCAGGGATGCTGGCCCTCGTGCCCGGGCTCCCCGCGTCCTGCGGATGAAGAAGGGAAGAACAAGGCTCCGAACAGCGAAAAGACTGTGAAAACTCCCTCGGACCAGAACAGCGTTGCCCCTCGGTCTGATGTCCCCTAGCCTCACCCACCATCAGATCTAGCAGAAAAAGCGACAGCCCTCGCCTTTAGCTTGGCATAAAGGAGGAAGAACGTAGGTGACTTAAAAACAGGTGACTCTTGGCCAGCTAAGATGCTGCCAGGTTTCAGCCCATGTTGCCAACTCCACACTTCCGTGGAAAATCCTGGCCCTCCTGAGCTAGAATCCTTATTGAACCTCATGGATCCCCTTCTTTCTACCTTCTTTAATTTTAGCTTTCCTTGGCTGCAGAGTTGTTGCTATTCATCCCAGAAGAGCATCAGGTTCTCTAATAACCTCAGATGGATCCTCCATCAGGGTAACGAGGGCTTTCAAAAGCGGGACAGGTTTTATCCACGACTGTAATGGTAAAAATCTATCTCAGCAGCATGAAATCAATACAGGAAACATTTCACCTCTGTTCGCTTTGAATAATGGTATGTGGGAATCTGATTACAGCAGCGCTGAAGACTGGGTTCCACCTTCAGAATTAACTGTGCTGTTGCTTTGCTAACACTTTTATTTTATTAAATTTTTACACGGATTCTGGGTTGAAGTCATTAACTTTTTTTTTCATTGCATCCCTCAGTCTCCACGAGGTAAACGTTTATGACTAATTCCTTCAGCTACAGTCTTCTAAGCACGTCGCTGTACCAGAAAAATAATTCGCATTTTATTCATGAATTATGCATGTATTTAAGAAATATCTCCATAATTTTAAATTAAAACCTGTGCCTATCACAGATTTTTCCAGTAGCTAACTTCCAAGCACATTCACTGGATTTTGCGGTCAATCATCGTTTCCAGTTCAATCTACTCCTGACAGTCCTTAAAACGATAATTTAAACAGTCAAAGCAGCCAAATTCTAGTCTGCACCACTCCTGCTCTTGATGGAGGTAACGAATCACTTGGGCAGGGTTTTTTCTTTCCGCTGTAAAGCCTGGTTCAGAATAAACAAAAGCTAGAAGAACATTTTTGTTTCTATTCTGTTGAAAACACATGAATTATTGAAAGGGAGAGTTTGGCATGCTGGTGCTTACAGACGGTTGAGTCAAAAGGAAACGAAAGCTAAGACCCGTCGGAAGTCTGCACCAGCAGGGCACTGGTGGGGTTCCCACGCCTTCGGAAGCATCTACCGCTATTACTCTGCTGCCGAAAGGAAAAACAAGACCAAAACAATGAAAAGCGCTTAAACTTTCTTGGAACAAATCCCATGATCTTTTCCCTTTGAATAAGATACATTTGCCTTCAACTGTTTCATCTTTCAACACTCAGTAAATTCATGGAGATGGTGATATTCTCTGAAGAGAAGCAAGGATTATTAATTCTTTGATAATCAAAGATTATCAGTTTAGCCCAGAAAAAGCAGCAGCAATCTCGCACACACTCAGAGAGAATAACACATTAATTCACGGTAAGTCTTGCTGTAAAAACCAGAAGTACTTAATGTTCAAAAGCAATGACTTTCAGCAATGCCTCCTGCAAGAAAAACAAGTACTGTCCAAGGGTTTGGCAAAGGTACACGGCCATATGTGAGCAAAAGAGATTTTTCTCCAAAACTATCAGCAGCTCTTAATTCTCTAAGCCTCCTTCACGTTTCATTGGAAAGCAGATGAAAGTCTAGACACTCTTAAAGAGCGAACATATTTTTTAAACCAAAAGTGTTTCTTCAGCCTTGACTTTTGATGGTAGACCTCCACAAGGTCTAATTTTTATTTTAAAAATAAAATTGAAGTCAAGTAAAGTGAGCTGCACGTACTGCAATTTTTGACAGGAAAACTATCGCAGAGGGTTCAAAACTATCTGAGCCAGATATTCAGCTGACATTGTTATAGCTCCATGAAGCTCTTTATAAAATGGCAAATAATTTAAAACGATATAATAGGAGACACAGTTTAGGCTGAAGAAGGCAGATTTAAGGTTTCATTCTTCACCTTAAATTTTGTATATCCTGCTATTCATGCCTCTATTTATCTATTTTTTAAAGCAGTGCCACATTCATTCTAATTTTTTTTTGGAACAGAAGGTTATGTTAAAATCTCTCTTTCAGGACACCCTTGCAGGGGATAAGTCGCTTTCACCAAGTAATAGAGCTGCAAGCGGAAAGGTTGAGCATGCTGCGTTTGGTTCAGCCCAGCAAAAAGGAGGCGAAGGGGGACATAACCACTGTTGGTGCCTACAGAGACCATGGAGTGAGATTCTTCTAAGAGCTGCACAGCAAAAGGACAAGAGATAACTGTCACAATGACAGATATCAGGAAGTTATACATATAAAATATACAGGAAAAATTAGATAAAAGGAGGAAAAAAAATCACAGTGAGGATTGTCAGACATTGGAACAGGGTCCTAGAGAGGTTGTTGGACCTCCATTTTTGGAAAATTCAAAACATAGCTGGGGCTTACCCTTGGACACCTGATCTAACTTTGMAGCTAGTCCTGCTTTGAGCAGGGAGTTAGACTAGAGACCTCCAAGAGGTCCCTTCCAACCTAAGCTATTCTATGATTTTACTTTGGATCAAGAATATACTTTTGAAGCAAAGCAGTCGACTGCTTTGGCTCACAAGAGGTGTCAGACCTCCTTCCCTGAGCCATAACACTTGTGAGCGCGGACGCAGACGTTAGCAGCCTCCAAACTGCAAGACCCAGAGGTGCTTTTGAGCTCCTGGCCCTGGACGCATACCCTATAGTGAACCTACCGTTCAAATATATTTTGAACAGAGGATATAGAACTGGACTGTAGAAAAACTGATGCATATTTTCACAATCATTCCAATGGGAAAGAAAATCAAAACCTAATTATTATTCTGTAGATACTCACTTCAAAATTAACTGAAGGCGCAGTTCAGAGAAGTACTTGTGCCTCATTTTAAGTAGCTATTTCCAACCTCCCAGAGCCATTCTTCAACTGAGGACCATATGACTAATGTCTTGTTTAGGCACTTTATTTCCTAGGAAGTATCTGACATTCCTTCCTAAGTTTCATGATGGAATACTGGAGTTTTCACAGTCAAAACTGGAAATCAATCAGTGCAAAAAAACACTTAATAAAACCTTAGGGATACCTCCTCAAACACAGCTTTTCACCACTGTTTTTTAATTCCAGCACAGAAAATAACTATTTAATTACATGTAAACTCAACAAGAATACTTCATTTTTTTTTCACAGCAAGAGGAAAACAGATTTTCTTAGACACTAGCTTAGGTAATTATATTTCTTAGGGTCATAATAATGAATTACTAGCATCCTGTCCAAAACCAAACAGTATTAATTTTCCTCTCTGTACCTTCCCTCATACTGAGTCAGGGAGGCATTAATTTCCTTTCAGTGCACTTCACAGCAATACAAGCACACAGAAGACATCTTAATCTACCTTTTGGCAGTAAGACTAGTGTCCGTATTTTTATTTTCCCTTGGTGGAAGAGCACCTAGGACCCTCCCAGGAAGATGCAGATACTCGGCCACTCCCTGTGATGACAAATTTGCCATCTCAGCTGAGACACATGCAGAAATACTGCAACACTCATCTCTTACTGTCCTAACTTCTTGAGATGATAACACTGTAGTTGTTCACACTTTCTACATGCAGATATGCAGACTCCACATTTGTTCAATTTTGTTGAGTTTATTTATTATAAATATATTTTTAATTACTATGTCCCCAGGGGCTGCAATTTGCCATTGTAAAAAGACCAGGTGAGCATCCCTCAAGCTCCTTGGCAGGTATATTTTCCCATCCTTATTGCACAGGATATTCACATGCCTCTGCACATGGATTTAATCTTGAATTCAGATTTGCATTTTGCTTCCTCCTCATTGATAAATGACTGAAAACATACAATATCAGCATTCAAAAGTCAAAATTTACCATAGGCATTGTGTGTAAAAGGGCCCAAATCGTATTTGCTCCAAGACGCGCCCAGGCAGAGGAGCGTGCAGAAGCCCCAAGGTAGCTCTTACGGCTGCGAAGACCCCACTTCTCCCACTACTGCAACGACACTCTCAGTCCCTTTTTTTCCTTCAACTTCAAAAATAACATTGCTGGAAAATCTTCTGTGGTAGGTGTTTTATTTTTTTACCCTCAGCTTTTCAGGGTTGCTGTACTAAGTACTGTTAAATCATATCGACTACTGTACTTCCATAACAAAACCAATTTTTCTCTCCTCTCTTAAAAAGCTTTGCACAGCAGCTCTTTAAATACAGCGTTAGTGTCTGGAAATAAGAACTTGCAATGTTTGCCCCCAAAACATATAACAAAAAACAAAACAAAACAAATCTTTGCCTGGCCTTCTGTAGGCAATATGAATAGCTAATCTTTTGCTTAGATTTAAAACTAGGCCTAAATTCATTAAAAAACACACAAACACACACACAATTCTCAGCAGTTCTTGCAGCACCGTGTAACCTGTTTGTGGTCATATATCTGCACAATTTTGGATTACCGTACATACGGCATTGGTACCTGTATGAACACACACCTAAACACGTATACGCATATAATAAAGACGGTCAAGCGCAACTCATTTTCAAACGATGTTTTGAGGAAATCTCACATTCAATAAAAATGAATTGGACAGTCTGAAGCTGTCGTGAGTAGTTTGCAATAGTAATAGAGAGCAACAGTCAATCTGGAAGGAAAGGACACGAACGCTCACAAAGTCGGATCATGAGTCATGGTATGTACATACACGCACCATTACATAAAACACATGTGCCCATTTTTAGAAGGATGGCGGTGAATCATCTATTATTTAATAAGGCCAATTTCTTAAGCAAAAATCTGTTTGATGTTGTTTTTGTAGCTTTCTTTTCACTCCAATTCTCTATATTTTCTGAAATCATGCCAATTTTGAAACATCGCTGTTTTTCTAATGAAGTGGCCGGGATTTATTAAGCAACGACGGGAGGCACACACTCCACCACAAGCGAGCCAGGGAGAGTCTCCCATTCACTTTTGCACGGGGCGCAGAGAGCTCAGACCATCATGCACAGCCAGGTGGGTCACCCGGACACCGCTGCTCACCACGGGCCTTCAGACGGCTGAAATTGCTTCACCCTTAAAACCAATTTTCCCATTAAGCACACGAACCTGCAAAAACCCCCAATTTCAAACGGGGAGAGGTATTTACTTTAAATTATAAAACATTTAACAGAGGCCTTCTACCCAATATGCTGGTGCAGTATTAACGCATACTACCGAGTACCCCTCCAGTTGGCAGCGTTGCTTGAGCGTCTTTAAGAAACCACAGACTCGGATAAGCCAGGCAAGAGCAAAACAAAAGGAAAGGCAAAGCGTAACAGACAGCGTCCCTAGTGAAACGGAAAACTGCTCAGGGCTTTTACTATAACAATGTAATTAAACATGTGTTTTCACAGATCTATACAATCTCAGAGAAGAGACGGAACGCTTTAGAAGAAGCAGGATTATTGAAACATTAGCAAGCTACTTATTTACATTTCACATGTAACAACAGTTGATGTAAGAAAGCTTACGTAGAATCCGTAGCAAAAATAGCCAAAGGTTTCTGCTCTACGGATAACACCGAAGAGCGATYCAAAAACAGCTCTCAGCTATACGCGGGCCTCTCACAAAACAGGTGCTACACCAAGCTCTGTCTGAGACCCACCTCATGGAAGACACAAGCTTTGCTTTGTATGTGATCATGTCTCACACCTCGGCCAGATAACAGGCTAATTTCAAACAGGGTTGTTTTTCACACTTGGAGAGCCTGATGGAAAAGAAGAGCTATCTCCGGTCCCACCACTGCACCTTTTCTTTAAAATCTATGGAGATGCTCTACTGCCTTCCCAAGCAGGGAAGGCTCCCACGTCCTGGAAGCTGTATTTTTCCTGTTCCTAAATGAGGCTTTCCAGTTTTACAGACTCTCATATGGGTCTGCTTTGAGGACTTCTGCTGGCTTAGTTAGCTTGGCACAACTGCAGAACATGTCTGAATGATCCTCCCCATTTTCTCCCGATGGTGTCCACCCTTTGAAGTCTGCTATTGTACCCTGTGGCTAGCATAAACCATCTGTACAGCTGCCTCACGGCACACACCTTGCTGTCTGATGGTAAAGCAGATTAACCAGAAAGCTCAGACATTTAGAGAAAAACCATTCACCTGAAGCCACTTTTTTTTTTAATACTGCAAAAATTGTGCCCCATGAGCATCCACGTATCCTTCTACCATTGCCTAGTACTAGGGGCTTGCTATGCCGCTGAGGATGTCTGCTACAGGTCTTCAGGCTACTGTCACGAAAAGCAAAAAGGAGGGGCTGGCTCTGACCTGTCATTCTGCAACCCTCAGAGCCCCRAAGACTTCAGCCCCCGAGTGTTCAGGTGTTGGACTTTGTCTGCTGTTTCTTTGGTTTACATGGATATCTAACATTTGAGGAACGCACTGGATTCTAGGAAAGTTACAGGAATGATAAAAGGTGAGTTATGTGTTAAAGAAACTTGAAAAACAACAACAACAAAGAACACTGCAAAAATGCATTTTTTTCCTCTTTTTTAGTGAATCAATTTTGTTTGGGGAAACTGATCCATATGGACCTGAAAGAGGATGACTGACAGTAAAATATCAAAAAGCCAACACTTCTCTGATCTAAATATATCACAGCTGGGGAAACCATAAAGACAAGAGTAGGTAGAAACGAAAACTCTCAATGACAGGTATAAAAAAGAAGGACGAAAACAACATCATCAGACAGAAACAGCTAAAAGAACTGGTCTGTGTGATGCCAGCATCTGAAGAGAGATGCTGAACCACACAGTTATAAACCTCTTCATCTGACCTCAGTACTTGGGAAAATTTTCAGAACAAATTGAAAAGGAAGATAATGAAAGACATGAAGATGCACGAAAAGTGCTATAAAACGCAACATGAGTTTCCCAGATGTACATCGTGACAGTTGGACTTGGCGCCTTGGGATTTTGTTTGTTTGTTCCTTATACCCCATTTTCCAGGCAAAAAGAATGCAGCAGAGCTAATTTACATGGACTTCATTAAACCACTTGATGTGGTGTCACCAGGGAAATGATTAGGTAAACTCCAAAGAATGGAGACAAACAGTGCAATTGCGAAGTCGTCATGGAATTGGCTGCAGCAGAGGTGAAGTAAGTTAGGTTGAAAAACCAAACCCTAGGCTAGAAGTAAGTTGCTGGTTGAGGTTGGCAAGGTTTGATCTGGAGAGTCACATAATTTTGATTATTTTAACCCCAGAACAAAACATTTACTTTGGGAATTAAAGTTACTGATGATTCAAACCCAGGATGCATCACCCACTTTGGGAAAGACTGGAGTATCACAAAAGAGAAGCTAGATGGCTTTGAGGACTGAACTAAACATAACTAATAACGTGATATCACAAACTATAAACAACTAACAGAATGTGGCTATAAACTAGGAGTTTATCGGTAGGAAACAAATAAAGAGAATGACTTAGGTGCCTGAACCATAAGTCACTGCAATAGGCCTATGAAAAAGACAGATACAATCTAAGATACATATCGAGCAAAAGATTTCTTGTAAAGATAAGGAGGAATTAATGCTATTGGCACAATACACTGTTAAGCCCTCATACTTGTATTTTTGTTCCCTAGTCTTGTATTTTCAAGAAAGTTGATTCGAAGAGGAACAAGGCCAGAGAGAGATTTTTCGTAGCAGGCATTCACGGACCGAAGCCTCCTGTCCATGGGCCAGCTGCAGGCAGCCGGTCACGGATGCATTTGCACACGTTGCACCCGAGATGCGTTAGTGCAAAAAGAAGTTGTATAAACCCAGGAGGTTACTGTGCCTCCCGGACACAACCATGCAGACCAGCACCGGCACACATCCAGCCAGCTCGGAGGATGGGCCAAGCAAGTGTGCTTGGGCCGTGTCCACGCATGGAGACACACAGTACCATAGGGGAAGAAAGGAGCTGTCCTACATGCAAAGGCTAAAAGGCTCGGCTTGCTTAACCTAGCAAAGCTGAGTGTACACGAAGGGACAATATATGGTGTCTCCAGCAAAGCGGGACTGGTCACCTCCACTGCCACCCCCATGTCCCCATTGCATTTCTTGCTGTCAGCTCCTCCGAGATGGGATCACAGTCATGACTCTTGCTTTGAGAAAAGCAGACTTGACTTGCATGACCAGGTTTGTGATATCTAGGCAAAGCCTCTTGTGACAATTTCTGAATTCCAGGTATTCTCTGCCTTTCTCCAAGTTGTGTGCTTGCACTGAAGTACATTTTCTTCCCCAGCTACATCGATCATCTAAATGGCTTCTAACATCTAATTGATTACTTGGTTCTCTGTGTACCTATTTGCTTTCATCCCCTCTTCTTTACTCCCACACTGCTAAACCTCTTGCCCTCACTCCGTTAGTTCCTGTCCTGCTTCTCACCCCGCGCGCAGCACYGCAGGGTGCATAACTCTGGTTATGCTGCTGGAGGAGCCACCCATGGTGCTGCCTGCCACTACCTTCTCATTAGCGTTCATGCAGATGAGCTCTCAGCGCGCTGGCCCACCGCAGACAGCCTCGAGCTGCCACTGATACCGCTCCTCACCCACAAAACCACAGGGAGATTTTGAGCTCTGACACAGCAGAACATCACAAATATCTTCAATTAAACAAGAAGGCCCAAATCTCCTCTCTTGCCAGATAGACTTCAGCGTGGTCGCTCTTGATTTGTACTTAGAAAAATAGGCCAATTGCATTAAAACACCTTCAATGAGATTAGAAGCAGGCTCTGCGTTTAGAGAAATCACTTAATTTCTTTTAAGCGTTTGACAATTTTAATAGACATCATCTATGAATGAGTCAGGGTGTGTAATACGCCTCAAGCAAGAAGAAAAAGGCTCATTAGCTTTGCGAGAATAGACAGATGGGCACGCTGGGAGAGCGTGCTGACAGCTCCCGCGTTATGTAAGAAGTTACCGGTGAGGCGTTGAACGCCGTGTGCCAGTGTGCAGGAGTCATTTCCATGGGAGCAAACTGCAGTGCCACAACCCGTCACCGACGGCATCGGTAAACGAGCCAGGAAAACGGAAGGGAAGGAGACACAACACAACGGAAAACGCTTCAGCTCTCAAAACTACAGCCTCAGAGCATGACCTTAAAGGCGAAGGGGGCATCAAAAAACTAACAAAATTTGTGTTAACCTGGTTCTTTTTATGAATATGGGTATATTATGTATATGTGTCTCTTTATGAATATGCGAGATAAGGAGGTTGTACCGTTTGGACTCTAGCGCAAATATGGTGCAAGCACACGTGGCAGGAATCGAGCAAAGCTGCCTCACGGCATTCTCAGTGAAATACGCTGAAAACGCAGCAAGGAAAGCAGTCCTGCAATGTCTGGTGCTGCAAGGAGCCAGCAAATGCTTGGCTGCATTTAACAAAATGGTTAGGAATAGTTAGGAGGGGGGAAAAAAGAGGAAAAAAAAMCCCAAAAAACCACAACCCAATAAGGGGATCATAGAGACTGAGAAATGTGAAGGCTGTAACTGTAACTGTACTGTAAAGACAACCTCTGGCCTCAATGACAGCCTGTGAAGAAAAACTAGTATTTAGAAGCTACACTATTCAAACAGCATTCAAAGCAGCCATCTCCTTTGTTAAAGGATTTTTTTTCCCTACATTTACTTAAAATTGAGATAAAAAATTGGCAGGTGCATCAGCAGTGTTTTCCAGCCGGGTTGTGAATGACTGCTGCATTTTGGGCAGCATGAATAATACTGAAAATCAAAGACGGAGCCATCACCGCATAAATGATTGATGCGGGGAGGCCAATTTCTCCTTGCGCAGGTCGTGCTAGCCTGAGTAGCAGAGGGAGGTGGTCAAACACGCTCTTAATAAACTCGACTAACGAAAAATAATGAAACTATCAAAACAATTTACGTATGAATCAGGTAGTGTCTGCATCTTAATGGCTGGAACAATGGCAATTGAACTCTAATGGAGTCAATTTTCTCTCGAAAACGATTACTAAATTGCTTTCATTTTGTCAGCAAGGTAATATCTATGTGAATAGCTCAAAGTTACGGAAGTAACAAACCGTCAATTGTCAAGCGGGGAAAAACATTTTTTTCCCCTGGGTAAACCACGGTTGAAAAAGGAACAACTCTAGCAGAACCCGGGTTCCTCTGGTAATAACATGCACTTTGCAGGACGGAAATACTCCATCGGGAACAAAGGGACAAGAGAGAGACATGAACTGAGGCCGGAAAACCAACAGGACAGACATCTCATTGGGTTCTGGGTCTGTTAATTACTCTACTGAATAACGTGGGGAAGACTGCTGTGCTATCACGGCCTGGTTGCGTTGGGTCTTTGCACTGTGTATGTCATGTCACGAAGGCAATCCTGCTCCCCAAAGGTAGTTTGGGATTCCCATCAGAAGCACACATTGGGCTAAATAGATACAACTTCTGTGCAGACTGGATTCATTAATTATTCTGGCCTATTGACCTACGAGCAAACAGGAAAGTCAAGAAGCAGACGTCAAAAGTCCTGACTTCTGTCTCATACCTAATTATCTGGCCACGTTTCCTGCGTATCCCAGCTCAAGGCAAGTCTTCTCCCGTGTATTCGCAGGTCCGCACTTGAAACACTTAGAGGAACGGGTGTTCAGTTTATTTGTACAAGGACAACGCAACCACCTCGTGAGCTCTTTGACAGGAGAATTACACCGGACATTTTTTCTAAAACTGCCAGCAACTAACATAAATGCATAATCACAGGGGCATTGCTGCACATGCAGCCTCAGGCCACCTAAGTAACATTTTGAGCAACTTCTCACCAGACAGTGCAACCACACAAACATATGTTTTAATAAATAGCAGCACTTTAAAAACRAAACACTTATGTTAGTTCCAATAATTAACAAGCCATAATAGACTCTCATGTGCAGATGAGCTAAGAAGTTCATCATCTCATTTTGTAATTAAACCGGCACCAGTTTTCTCTCATACACATCTGACCCTCAAAGAAGATTGGCATATAAAGGCCAAAGAAGTAGCAAACACATTTCTCAGTTCCCAGCTTTACTGCACTAAAACAGCCCAAATAGCAATTAGAAACACCAACTAYGCAGCGGGGTTGAGAGCAGCTTCACCCACGCGGGTCAAGCCAAGCGCATCCCACCCAACTGCCACCGTCGCGAGCCRCAATGCCATGCCGGCACGAACCAGGCTGCAACGATGAAAGACACATGTTCATCAAGGAGCGTAAATGTGGGTGTTCGTCCAGAGGAGCGCACAGGAAGTCCTCAGTGCTTACGGGTTTGAACACGTGACTTTAACTTGCAGGCCCTTAGTGAACTGTCTCGGTAACACCTCAAAGTAAAAATTCATTCCCTCCTGCGGACACGCGATCCTTATGCAAAGATGAGGAAGGCAGGACACAGAGARGCCCATAACACAGGTATACATGAACACTGAACCTTAATGAGGAGAAATCTGTGTGTGCAGACCGTGACCCAAGCTTTGCTTCCAATTATGGCATAAAAGTTTCCATTAAATTTCCCTAGGCAGAACTGGGTTTTATGTTACGCTCCAAAATTAACAGACCTCTCTTAGTGCCGTTAAAAATAAAATCTTACCTGAGTGCTTTGTTCTGTAAGGCCGAGCAACCAGACAACCAAGGAGCTCAGTATACATACCGATATGAAACAGGACATGGGCTACTGGGCAACACCTTTCAAGAACTCCAAAGAAAGAAAGAAAGAAAGAAAGACGACCTGGGAAAAACAAACAGTCTAAGCATTGCTCCAGACCAAATCTACCAAAACAGACCCCTGGGGACACCAAGCAGCAATGCCGCACCAGACAGAAGGACTGGAGGAAAGCAGACTGTTCACCAAGGTGAGGAGCACCATGCTAGGGGCTAGAAACTTCAGGGGTGGAAGAGGCAACCAGCAGTCATTAAACATAATGGATAGAAATACCAGTTTACAGCTCCTGAGCAAAACTGAAGATTTTGAACCTAGCTGCAGTATCAGTGTTTCTATACAGCTGTGAGAGCTGCTGAACAGCCAAAATGTTAGAAACCAAACACTYMKGAAACACTGGAACAAGTGACCGAACCACGCTAYTGACGCAACCCAGGMAACACTCTTAAACTCTTAAACACTCTTAAAACTCTTTCATTACAGGCTGAATCGTATTACTTCACATTCGGCAAGGATCAAGGGATCATGGAAGCATGATCACAATAGCATACGTTAACCTAAAGCACACTGACTTGACCAAGCGCTGAGGCCTGAGCACTAGATCCGCAAAACGGGGAGGCCGTTCAGCCTCGCAGACAGCAGGGAAGAGCTCTGAAAGTAAGGAAAAGCAAATGTAGCCCTGCTGGCACTTCCTCGGGAAAGCTGCGTGGGTGGACAGACATTGTTCAAGCACAGAACTAAGGAGAGGAAAGGAGAAAGAAAAAAACCCAAATCAACAACTAGAGAGTGCAACTTCATTGAGGATTCATAAGGCATAAGAGCATTATAAGAGCGAATTTTTGATACTTGATGCTTCTATAGCATTAAATTCATTTAGAGGACTGAAAGGCGTAATACTTCGTGCTTTCTACATAAAAGCACCATTGTAGTCATTCAGATGTAAAAGGGCTTTATTCAGCCAAAAATATCAACAGCGCACTGCGGAGCAGAAGCCCTGAAGCACCGAGAGGCCCAGCTCTGAATCAGAGCAGCTGATTCATTCAGAACCACRGGCGCCGCACCTCTCCCCTTGACCCCGCTCAACGCGCCAGCGCAGCCCACTGAGAACAAAGCATRCGCTGCAATGTCGATGCCAAATGAGATAAAACCACCTCTTTTGACAGCGTACAGAAGGGATCACTCCTCCCCGAGCTCCAGAAGAGCTGCGAGGCTTCGGTGGCCACGGCGTGGAGCACRCCTGGGAAGGGAGGGCAGAGGAGGCTGGAAGACTGGGGCTTAGCTCCTGAGGACTAGAGATATTTTAGTAACTTGCTCATTACAACGCTCTGCCTGTTTAAAGCATAACGACAAGAAAAACAAGATCCAAGAGAAGCCTGAGCTTACATCAAAGCAGAATACTCCACTCTACATGCAGCTCTCTCCCAGGAGAGAAACAGAGAGACCCAATGGTCCCTAACAGGTCTGAATTTTGATACCTCGYGGGGGGAAAAAAATAAAAAAAATGAAACAACATTTTTTTTTATACAACAGAAGAAAATACAGTACAAAGCTGGAACTGCAATGCTATAGTACTTACTTTTATGCAACATTGTGAAGAATTCTGACAGACTTCTTAAAATACAGTACTTTTTGCTCCCACTTGCTACTATTTAATRTCAAGTGAATTTTTTTACTACTTTTTTTTTTTTCTAACCACAAAAGCAAAGTCCAGTTATGAGAGGTAATAGCAGTGTGAGTTACCCAGGTTCCAGCTTTCATATTACTAAGGGAAATACGAGGCTAGCCTAGTGCTGCCAACTGTCACATTTTTTCCTCTCAAATCTTTTAGTATCTTGTGCCTTGGGTTTTTAAATCCCAGCCTTTTGAGTCAGTTTGTTACCAGCCTTCACAGCTGTGGGCAAAAGATGAAAAATCCATCTCCTAAAGGCTTAAAAAACAGTACGCAAACAAATACAAGCAGGGCACAGTAACTTTTGAGTTTTCTGGTTTTAGGCACTYGACTCGGGATTTTGAAAGGCACTCAAGGCCAGGAACTCTGCACTCAAACACGTCAACAAGAAATTCTTAAAAAGCCCCACATCCAGAACAGTTAAAATTTCAGTAATCAAGCCTTATGCCTCCTATCAGCCTTTCACCAGAACGCTGTTTGCAGGCGCCCCCAAAATAAGATCATGTACTGCTGATAGCAAGCATTTAAGTTTGCAGGACTCCACGACGCTGCTCCTGGCTTTGGTGCATCCTGGGCACTACCCAGTCCTGCAGGGCTGCATTTGCAGCCGGGGAAGGTCAGTCTCTAGGATGAGTCAGATCAGGGCAAGTTTCTCCTACAACATCACAGGGTTTGCTCAGACAAGTAACAAAGAAGTTTTCAGCACTGTAAGACGGTGACTAACCACCCTTGGGCAGCGAGAAGCATCCACGGTGCAGGTCTCCTGTCGGCCAGCTCTGAGTTATCCACAGCAGGAGGGGACGCTGGGGCACGAGAAGGCTGCTATTGCATGGGAAAACACGCTTTTTCATCTGCTGAATGTCACAGAAACTTCACGTGAGCCAAGGAGCAATAGTCTGTACAAACAAACTCAGCACTCGCATAGTTTGTGCTACAAGCCTCCTAAAACAGAAGGGGTTTTGACGTTCCCAATCCTTTTGCCTGCAGATGCTGTTTTGGTGATTAGCTGAACACATTTCCTTACCCATGAGAGACTGCCCCATTTCAGACAGCAAATCAGTTCCTGTTGCCAGCATCACAACAGAAATTTAAGTGAAAGACAAGACTAAGTTATAAACACAAAAAACAACAACACGTAAATCCTAACTTTCTATCTTTTTAGAAAAGCTTACCRCATTAAGGCAGAGAGGTTGACAAAATAAGCAGATGGGACTGCGCTATATTAACCCAGCCGGCTACCGTGCCTGATCACATCTTCCCCCAAAACAAGMAGCTGATTGCATAATTTTTTTTTCTATATTGCTGTTAAGATGGAAGACAGGCTCTCAAYGAAATAAAAGGCACACGCATACTACCTAGGCAAAGCTACAATCTTAAACAATTCTTCTGGACAAGACAAGGAAATGGAAGGTCTTTTAAAAACATATTTCTACCTATTTCCTTGCTCGGAGAAATGTAATTTAGAAGATCTCTTTATCAATACAGACAGCATGAAGCWTGGTTACTCTGATGTACTTCACACAGAGTTATCAAAACAAAGCCATGCATACTCAGACGTGCCTGTCATGCTGATTTTTCTGAGCTACAGTCTAATTTTTGAGTAGCASTGGCTGTGCACTAAAGTGTCTTCCTCTCTTGCCCCATGCTTCAATGCGCTTCACTTGCAGAGTTAATACAATGAYAGCAAAAAACCATCGGGGACTTCCTCTGTGCCAGGAGCATCCCTTACCTTGGGGGACTCTGCAATGTTTATGAGATCTTCCCCATAACATGAAGCTCTGCACTGCCTGGAAGCTTAAGACAGCCAAAACCAGACCCTCCTGGGCCCTACCAGAATGGTTTGCCATTGAAAACCAAGATTTCTGCCCAATTTACCATCATCCAGCTAAGGCTGGAAGGTAGTAACTAATATATATATATACACACACTTTTATACRTACATACATGTATATGTGTATATATATGCAGCACACCAGGTGCTTCCTTGGTCCTTCCCAGCACTTCCCCCACCTGCCTAGGAACATCCTACCCTGGGGCTGAGTCTTTCTGTAAGGGGGGATCATCCCCAGGGTGGGACGTGACCCGACACCCTCATTCCTTGCTGTACAACACTGCACACCAGCAGCAACCCGCTGCACAGCTGATGGGAGAAAAGAGGGGGTGCAATCATGAAATGAATGAAAACAGAATTTTCTACCCGTCCTTTCCCAGTGACGGCTATATCCTCGGGAAGCACGAGGTTTCTTCCAAAAGAAACATGGCATAGCTGCTATAATTTGTCTTCACAGCCCACAGAATTAGACAGAAAATACACATAAGAAGAGGACATCTCCACTATACATTCCTGCATGCTAGAAGAGCGCCCTGGGCTGAAAGGACAATACTGCAAATCGTCTCAAGGGCTGAAGCATCAGCTGACGAGCCACAAGTTGTGTTTCTCTACAAGGCTTGTGGATTTTCTTCATCTTTGGCCAGTTCTCCAGCTTCTGCAACAGGAAAAAGTTTCCCTTTGCCCTATACAGAGGAACGGGCTTCTGCTAGCATGAATAAGCCCATGGATGACTGCAGRAAGGTTTTCCAAGTTGTCCCATAAAATCCCTACAATATACATCAGCAGCTAGAACTCCTGAAGACCCCTTCCCACTGTTGCTCAGTTGCAACTATTTCTTGCTCAGTGTCAGTGATACATTGCTACCCTCCACACTCAGACACACACAGTTTTGGTTGCTGCACATGGTTTCTTTTAGAAGACACTGGTGACAGCCATTAGTGCAAAACAAAGAGAAGTTTACTCCAAAGAATGCATCCAAGCTCTTTTACTAAATGCAGCAGAATTCCAACAAGAGGCGACTCCTCTGATCAATGAACCATTGCGTTAAAACCCACTCTTAGCTTTCCCCTGGGACTCAACTACCTGCCCCTTGCCTTCCTGCCATCTCCTCAGTTTCTCTAGTTCTCTGCCTCTGTCTTGCAGGTGCAATAAATAGAGTTAATAAAACAGCTACTCTTGCACATAACTTCCTCCAGGCCACTGCACAGGCTGTATGTTGTGGGGAGACCATCACTGCTCCAGGCAGCTTGTTCTGCAAAGAAGCCTCATGGATCATCCCAGTCTCGTCCAACCCATTCCTTGCGCTGCTGAATAGAAGAGACCCACGTTTTAAAGGATAGCCATAATTAYATGCCCAACCAATAACAATTTCATTAGAAATACAGAAATAGTTGGGAAATTGCAGGTCAAAGGCATTTCTGTGAATATACTAAGCTGTGGTTTTAGTTAACCAGCTTCTTACCTGCAGAATTTGGGGTTCTTCAAAACACAGAAACTAAGGCCAGCCCAGAGCAAGTGAAGAAACAGCGACTGTAGCCCTTTATCCTTTCTGACTTTAAAAATAACCTTCTCCCCATCTGAAGATGCTAGGCATCACTGCTCAGTGGTCTCCACACTGAGGCCTGGATGCCTTTGGGTATGGAGCTAATTTCCCAGCACGTTAGGGCAGTTCATCAGGGTGTCACTACACTGAAATGGGAGTTAGGCCATTTAAGCCTTCGTTAAAGGAATTTTTTGAATCCATTAGGTTTTCTCCTTAGTACAAAGGGATGAAAACAGAGGTAYGAACAAAGTAATTGCTAACTTCTAAAAGTGTGAAAGGGCTCAGTTCTGCTACATCTGCTTAATGACTAGCAAAGATTGTTTATTTTCTCATATGCTGTTGGGCCATAAAAACTGTGTCTTATGTATGCTTGAAAAAAATTAATCTGTTTTATCTCGACACCTCTGATAAATTCTGGCTGCATAGCAATGGTGTTTACTTGTAGTGCTTGCAAATGGTAAAATGCAATGAAGAGAATATTTAATACTAGCATTGGTTGGGAACAGTTCCACAAAACTTTTTTCTTGCAAAAAAAGTGTGTTAAGGTAAAATATAAACTTTTGGGGGGAAACAGTTTTGACGAATTTCTCAAAAGACAAGTACTGGGGACAAATATAGAGAAAATTTCACTTCTACATTTTGAAAACAGTTAACTGCTGAAATTTGAAATAACTTTTTCACTTTGACATTTAACAYAGTAGCAGCACAAAGAATTTTATATCAAAATTATACAGAAATGAAAGATTTCAAGATATCAAAATGGCTTAATTGACCCAAACTTATTTCTTGTTGGGATTT
The DNA here is from genome assembly GCF_003343035.1 of Apteryx rowi. Lineage (NCBI taxonomy): Eukaryota > Metazoa > Chordata > Aves > Apterygiformes > Apterygidae > Apteryx > Apteryx rowi. The sequence continues at coordinate 698,701 of NW_020448752.1, forward strand.
TTAGTTCACTTATTTTTATTTGACATTTTTACATTTTCTGGAATATCAGGCAGAAAAAAATTGGACTCTTCATTAACAGTTGCGGGCTAAAAAAGCCGTCTTCCACCTAGCACTAGTTCTGCTGTTCGGCTAGAATTACAAGAAAGGGACACCATGTTACTGTCCGGACCTAACAACCTCCTCTATCATGTTAGGATAAAAATGTGTGAACATCAACCACATGGAATACAAGTTCATTGTTYTTCTACTCCTAATGAACTGCTCAAAGAATGCAACATAATTAAACCTTCAAAAGAAACTACTACTCAACCAGAGACACCAAAAAAGCTCCGTTCTTTGGCTGGCACCCATCTCTGCAAATGCTGTCACAACAGTCTCCAAACTGTCACTTCAGCAACTGCCCCACACAGGAAAAACATATTTCTTCTAATTAGCCAAAATTCTAGCTCCATGTTTGAAGAGTATAATTTGATCTTTTCTCTAGAGATTCATTAACCACTTGAGTTTAATTATTAACATTTGGTCTAAAATTCACTAAATTAACCACCAATTGGGTGAGCGCAGCTACAGCTTTGGCAAGATGACACCTATGGCCGTGGTACGTGGGCACACTGCTATGGGAGGTGGTCACCGTCCAGGTCAGTCCAACAAACTCATCTGGACGGTGACAGATGTAGCTTCTCTCCCTGGTCTGCTACTGACTCCCTGGATGACGACTTTGGGCAGGTTACTTCTCTTCGGGACTCCTTTCCCTTTCCTTCCTATATCTATTTAGGATAGTCAGGCCACGAATTGTTTGGAGCAGAGGCTGGTCCCCCCCTCCCCTCCCTGTATCCTACCATATTTAATGAAGTGCCCAATGGGGCCACAGTCAAGAAGTCCTTCCCATGCACGAGGCTGGCCCTGGGAGCAGAAAATGCCTCGGGATCCATCTCAGGAGACATCGTGGCCTCTGCCTTGTGCCAGGCACCAAGCCATAGCTCTGGAGCTTTTCCCAAGAACAGACCCAAACATCCATGTGCTGGAAACGTACTCCTGGCATCACATCTGGTAAAGCAGAGCTCCAACAGATGAGAAAGAATTCATATAACAGCTCCTCTGCCTCGGCAGCACTTAATGTCAGGGTTCCTCATGCTAGAGCTCCTGCAGGGTCCGGAGCAGCAAGGAACCTGCTAAAAGCCCCGAATCTTCTGGGATAAAACTGAATGATAGTGATTCCTCAATGGAAGTCTTTCAAAGAAACAGAAACCATGATTTATTCAGAAACAAGCACATTTTCAAACAGTGTTGCAAATACTGAATGCACAGACGCAGGCTGCCGCTTGGTCTCAGTTGCAAAACGCATGAGTTACAGCCCTCCGAATCTCGGGCGACAGGACCTATAAATCCTCCTGCGGGAACAGYGCTGCAGCCTGGATCGAGGATGCCTAGAAAGCGTGGCCAAACAAAAGACGCAAATAAATGACCTCAGTACTGAGTACTGACATCAGTCGATCATCGATCATCACTCAACGTTGATCTCAGTATTGACATCACCAACGATTACGAAGTAAATCCTGAACTCAAACTGCCACTGACCTCTGTGAGGCTGGGACAACCTCAGCTATTCCAGTGACTCATGCTAGAGGAAGGAGCACAAGGTCATAGATTTTTATTCCGAGTCTGACTGAAATACTAAGATAAGAGGTCCGTATGACATTCAGAAAATGGGGAAAGGAATCCTTCCCTTCTTCCCCCTCAGAATAAATCCAGGAAAGCTATGAAGTGGTACAGTGGTTACAGAGTACTGGAAACTCCCTTTTTTGAATGCAAACTGTGTTTTTGAGGAGACCAGGCTACTGAAAAATGTCATCAGAAAACCATTTTGTCTCAAAAGCTCTTCAATGTTATGTTAAAAAAAAAGCAAACTGTTCCTTTTTGGTTTAAAGCAGGAACAGGCAAGCTCATATGGCTTCTCTTAAAAATAAACAGACACAAAGCTCTATGTTTTTTCTGTCTCCTGGGGACGATTTCTGATAGCATCCATGGGCAAGTACCTTTGTGTGACGGCATCTATAGGATTTACTGAGTCCTTTCAAATTCTCCAGCTGGTATTTGCTGCAGTGTTTTGGATATGTAGAAGTGTTCAAAACTCTCCAAAAAAGCTGAACCACTCTAGCATCAGCGCTCTGGGATTTGGATGCTAACTCTAGCATGTTGGCTTCATAGCAAAGAAACCTAACAAAAGTTACTTTTTGTTATCAGATTTGGTAAGCTTAAGCAGCTTTTAAAGGCAGTGACATCAAAGCAGCTAGCTAGAAAATAAGCCTTTCCGAGCTTCCAGTGTTGTAAGACATTTTCAGATGAATAAAGGTATAAACTTAACGCAAGATCTTCTATATGCACTGTGATACCAGCCCGCATGAAACTCAGACGCTTTTGTTAGTTTTGCATTTGGTAAATTCAGGCATAACAACTCCTAAGGTCCTTTGGCTCTTACAAACAGGTATGATTGACAGTCTCTAAATGCTGTGCTTTTCATAACAACCATGATTGACAGCCCCTTGGTGGATAGCCCAGGCAGCCTAACAATGCTATTGTTCTCTAATAATTACCTGATAATTTTTTTTTTAATGTATTGCTGTTAGTTATGGTTCAACTAAGTAAGAGTTGTCAGAACTTTTCAAAAGTTGATTTAACTAGCACCGATTTCTGGCTTGCTTCTCTATGAGTCTGATCCTGCGGTAGTGCTGGGACTGCAGAYGCTATTGGCCAAGGCGTATTGTCTGTTGCTCTATCTGGAATCGATGCTTTCCTGGGAAAACAGCAAGCGTTAAAGCCCAAATATGCAATGATCCATGTGTACTTGTTGCCATTTTGGCATTTATCACTCACACAGGTTTTGTACATAGAGAAATGTTTCTTCACTTAACAGTCCCTAGAGCACAAGAATATAGCAAGTTTATACGCATCTAAGGCCAGAGACTTGCCTAGGATTTGCATGCCTATATCTGAGCTTAGTTCAGCACAGTTTATTCCTTCCAAGCTGCTCGAGATAGCAGCTTGTTTAGCGTGCGCTGAAGAAATAATTGAGATTTTCTGTCTTACAGAAAGGTCATTCTCCAGAATCCTCTGTCGGGGGACTGACTTGTGTGAATCACTAGCAGAAAATCATGAGCCAGTAGGGTCACTTTACTGAGTATTTTTGGTATCTGCAAAATAAATTTAATTACATTCTTTTTATGTGAAACGAGTCAACTGTCACACTGTATACTGGAGAAYGATAATCCTAGTTAGAAAGCGCTCAACCCCGTTACCCTTGTACTAGGCATAAATCCAAGCTCTCACACTTCTGAAATTTGAAGGTGTACCTTTTTCATCTCTGTCTTGRTTTTCAGATAGGATGGAAGCAATCAGGTCAGAAAAACAAAATCCCACTTCTCAGATTTCCAGCTGAGGAAGACTCAAAAAAAAAAAAAAATCCCAAGAATCCTATGCATTTTTGCACTCCTATAAAAATCAAACATGGAAAACCAGCTTGGCGTTGTATGAAATGTTCCTCTCAAATCAAAGGAATATTGGGAATGAACCCTATTTTGGGTGGCTAGTTTGCCAACTACAAGCCACACCGCCTATTTCTGAAACTTTGTGAATGTTTTTGCTCGAGTCTGTTGGAAAGATGATAAAAGCCAGCTGCCTTACAAGAACAGCAAGAAAGGATAAAAGGCTAAAATCTTGACCCTTCAGGGCTAAAAAGCACCTACTAAGTTTTTTCTCTAGTTTTCCTTTTAAGGAGAATTCCCCTGCTCAGCAATAGGCAGCCAATACCAACAGGCTTCGTTTTTGTATGGCACACGAGGAATGCGTTGGCTTGACACGGCAGAAAAACGAACAAACAAGAAGTCAGTCTGGGAACACTGACCAAGAGAGACTTCTCTTTGCAATGGTTCTTCCCATCTTTGAGGATAGGTATTACATACCTGTAAAGACTGGGGAATACTTGAAAAGTGTGGTCTGTCATTAAAAGTACATTCGCCAGTTACTCTTAAAAGGACGAATAGAGGAAAAAGTCCTCGAAGAAGAAAGCATGCTCAGTCCAGGTCTTTCCCAACACTTCCAGCTCTGCACTGGGATGCTGAAAATAGTAACTAGGTATCTGGAAGATGGAAGCTGAGTGTCCGTCTAGGATTTTGCCTTCTGAAACCCAAACTGTGGGCCTTAAGCGCTGTTATGTAGCTGACCCATTGGGCTGTATGTTCAAGAACTGGTCTGAAGAAGCTTGGCCTCTGCACCAATGTACACTATCCATCAGCAAGCGCTCTGCAGAGCTGGGGCTTGGATTTGCATACATAGCAGTGTAATATGAAGTTTCTCATTTACATTTATTGCAAATGCAAGCAAGTACACAATGCACAGATTGTACAGCCAAATGGGCTAATTCTGCTCAAAAACATTTGTTCACAGAGATTTAGGGTCTATGGAGGGGCCAGCTGAACAGTTGGGCCTTTCTTCCATGTTAATTTGCTTTCCAGTACTCCTGAACATCACCAGCATATTTACAGAACTGGCCATTTCAACACTGTATTATATATGGCCCTGACCCCAACCCTTAATTATTCACGGGACTCATTCCGTTATCGAGCATTTTTCTCATACTGTAAACATACTAGGCATTTCATAAAGGCTGTTTTCAGATTGATAAATTGCATATAGAATGATAGCGAGGTAATGAATCATTGCAACGACAGTGCACCGGCTGCCTACCGATAAAGCGGAAACTACTCATCGCATACTAGATACAAAGCAGAGGCCAAAAAATTCAACCACCTGTACCTTATGCAAACACCATGAGCAAGGGCTCAGAACTGCCTCTCACAGATCCCGATTCAAGTGCATCTCTGACCCTCTCTGTGGAGGACTTCCAGGATGCCCTACGGAGGTCTCAACAACCCATTACCTCCGGCTCAGGTTCAGAGACTCCTGTAATCCGGTGCAAAAACTTTGGCACGCCCGAGGTCTGTTTGGCACCTAAAGTTCTGTTCTTTCCGATGCAGTACCAGTCACCAGCCAAGCCCTGTTGGTCACCAAAAAGCATGTCCGAGAACAGAATAACCTCCTTAGAGGGAAATTCATCACACCCATTCCCACAGTGAGGCGGGTCACATTCTTACAGCCAGCCCTTCTTATCTCCGGCTGCCTCGGCCTCCCCAAATAAAGCAGGTCAGCTCTTTACAGTTTCACGTCTCTTGTCACAGCATCAGGCTCAGGGCTGTTTCAGCAACCCCACCTCCTGAAGTTACTCTGCTCCGCATAGATGGAAATAAATTTTGGACTAGAGAGAAGGCAGGGAGGATCCATGTTTAGTCCCTGCTCAAAGGACCACTTACACATTTCACATATTCATACAGTAACTTCTGCTTTAAACAGTAATTGCTCTTATGTGGGTGATGGGCTCAAATCCTCTGCTCGGATGTCCCTCTGCATGAATACATGGCACCAAATCCCCACAAGCAACAGTGCAAGAGCCAACTGACTTGCAGCCTGTAACGTGCACCGTGCTGGAACATGCAACTCGCTACCACAGCCCAGGCTCTTTCTTTGCAATAGTTGAACATTTAAGCACAAGAGGACGTGCAAATGTGCACGGTCCCTCCAGTTGCACCTATCCCAACCGTCAGCAGCAAGAAAGAAGTTCCCAAACAGGTGAGGGCAACTTGTTTCTCTGCTAAGGCACAGGAACGTGTGGGAAACAGGCACTGCAACACCAGCTACATGCATCTGGAACAGATACTGGTTTGCAGGGAGTAACATTCCCCCAGGGCTGAGCAGCCTCTTGTGGATATAAATACTGATAATCTTCAAGGCAGCTGGAATCCTTCTGGTGCTTTACATGAGGTTCCCAGACACATGCCCTGCCAGACACCTTGTCTCATGGATCCTATCGTTCCTACACTTCACAGACGCGTAGTTAGTCTCAGGGCAATTTCTGCTACATGAAGGAGTAAGATGAAGATAGTATTTAATGTATTTTTAGGCTCAGAAATGAGGAACAGAAGCCATATAAACAGCCAGTTCTTTGCAGGTCACCAGCTGTCCATGGACAAGATGAAGAAAATCCTACACGTGGAAGAAGTGTTCACACCACCTAACAGCTCATCTCAAACAGCTACATATTTACAGTATGTGCTGTACTAGATATATTGAACTAAGACAGACTAATGCTCACTTTTGAGGTTGCTTTTCTGCAGTGGGATAAGCTTTTCCTTTGGCTTTGGCTTTGTTTCAGTTCATTTGTCTCATCCCTCTCCCATCAGTTCTACCCAGCGATCCCATAAAACCCAGATGAAACTCCAGAGAACAAGCAATTAGGCAAATTTATCATTTCTCACTAGATACAAGTTAATGATTCATCCAAGTTTATTCAGTTTGTTCATGGTCCTCACAGGAGTCTGATGACCCTGAGTTTCACTTCAAATTCATAACAGAGAAATCTTTAGCACTATTTTATGTTTCACTGAAAAAACCTGAGCACTCAGTTAAGGCAATCTTAAATTTTGACTAAGTTACTTTCATCATCTCTAACAGTTACTTTAGCAATAGATGTGCTTCTAGCATCCTCTTCTCATTCATGTTTCTTTACAATCATATTCTAAAACCAGATGCTAATGATTTAGAACTTAATCAAGTTCCAATTTCACTGATCATTTATGAGATCAGCTAAATCAGTTTTGCTTAGAATTATAGGCTTAGTTACAGAAAACAGATTCTTCTCTTCATTAAAAATGTTAAGCTAGCTAAGACTAATATACTAAATTTAATCTCTSATCGATGTATGAATATATCACTAATAAGTGATCTCAAACTGGCAAGAAAATGCTTAATTCTAGACATACCCTTTTAATTCAAAATTAAACAAATACAGCAAAAGCAAATTGTGCTACTGAATACAACAGAACCTGGGAAATTACACTAAATCATTTTAACATTTCAGAGTCAGCACTGGGATCAGCCTAGTTTTATATCTTCACAAGTGATGCGCATTATGAACATATTGACCATGTCCACAAACGCATTTAACCCTCTGGTTACACTTCCTGGCCTCTCTTCTGTGCGAGGGCAGACTAGATAACCGCAACGCTATCTTCCGATACCACRTCTTTGAAACGGCACCTCCTTGCTCTTGGTTCTCCTAAATCCGAAGCAGCTCTGCAGAGAACGAGCTGGCAGAGCCTGCAGTTAGGGAGCCAAGCGCCCCAGCTGGAGCGGCGGCAGCCCGTGCTCCCGGCTCTGGCGTCTCCCGCCTCGCTCCCCGTGCTGGCTATCACTCACAGCAAGAGCGCGGTTTCTGCCGGCGGCAAGATCGCGCCGCTCGCTCTCCGCTGGTTAGCGCTYGACTGTTCGATCCACGCTCCTCTGCTGCAGCTCGCCGAGGAAGGCTGAGTAATTTGGGCCTTTCAGTCAGGCTAAATCCTGTCATCATTAAGAACAGGAACACATTGCCGTTTTCTTGGTTGCTGTGGACCATTTTTCTAGCCTCAGGGTTTGGGGGCATTTGGGCAAAGTGGAGGAGAAGAGAGCAACGACATTATTTCTGTCCCATTTCCAGGCAGGGTGGCAGAGCGCCAAGCAGTTCTTCCGCAAAGCCAGTTGATTCACGCTCCTCTCCAGGCCTAACGTCCTCGCGAGGAGCTGTCAGAGGGCAGCCAAAACAGCGCGGCCGCTTCGCCTCCCCGCCAGACCCCGAGCTACAAGGCCGCCCGGCTTCAATCCCGCGCAAGCCCAGAGCGCCGGCGCACAGCGAGCGACCCTCGCCGCAGCTCGGACTGCGCCCGGGAGCGCGCGAACCAGCTGGTGGCCGCTGTAAATCAAGGCGACCGATCGGCTCGTCTCCGCGTCTCCACGAAACTCGAGGCACCGCCGCTGAACCGCGCCGCCCGCCGAGAGCCCGGGCGAAGCGGCGTTCCCACAAGAGCCTCGGCACGTCCTGCTTTAAGCCGGGCTTGAAAGCACTTAGATACCTGACCCCYGGCCGGAGCCACGCCAGCAGCCAAAACGGGAGGGGAAGACGCAGCAAAGCCAAGAACACAGCCTGGATTTTTCATTTTTTCCAGTTTTAGAAAGCAGCTTGCGCCAGATGCAGACAGATAGGAGACTATAATTTAGACACGCTCTTTCCTTAGGTGAACTAGTCCGCCTGACCCTATCTCAAAGCATCCTGAAGACGCCAAACCACTGGCGTATCTTTGCATGCTGCGGAAAAATTCTGCAGAAACCGTGACAGCTAATTTAGCTAGACTCCTTCGTTACAAGTGCTTACACAGCAACTCAATTATCCGAGGTGTCTCAAACAGCCTTTCAGTCATACAGTGCCTGCATAGCACTGGTAAGCTCAGTTATATTCAATTTACAAGTAGATAAACCAAGACATGCTGTCTTGGAAAAAAGATCTGAGAGCAGGAGCACAGCAAACCCCAGCTGGGTTCACTCCCATTCTGCAGCTGCAGAAAGCGTGCACTGCGTGCTCCTAAAGTTTGCAAGCTTTTTGCTGCAACTACGAGAGCAAAGCGTACCCTTTTTATACAAACTTGAACTCTTTGGTAACCACGCGACTTGCCAGGCGAGCAGTAGCAAAAGAAAAGGCAAAAAAAAAAAAAAAAAAGATAGTTGGGAATGCATTTCACAGAACTCTTATGCTTCAGTGCTGCTACGGCAGATAGATGTGGGAAAATATGACTTATTTGCTGAGGCAAATATCAATAGTATAGTTAAAACCCCCATATGAGAAAGCAGTTAGTGAAGCATTCTCTCTTCTTCAGGAGGTCCTTGATGCTAACATCATCCACTAAATCCAATTACTCCAGATTTTGAGAAGCTGTGACTGTTAGCACCAATTTTACCAAGAGAGGAAGAGAATATTCTTGCTCATACCCCGAAGTTCCTGAGCCACCAGYAGGGACAGGAGAGTAATCGGGATGAACCTCCGATCTCAGCCAGTATGGCAATTTTTTATGGTGCTAAATTCAATCAAGCTCATTCCTTGCTCTCAAGCCTTGAAATGGCTGTTAGGGAAAAAAAAAAATTACCATAGGACAATTCATCCATTTTTGTTAATAAATACTGTACTTAGCTGAAATTTCTTTCCTCCTCAGAACTGCAAGAACTATTGCATTTTTGCACCATGTTTAAAGGCTCGAGGACCATTTCTACTGTGAATTTAAAGCAATTGTAATGTCTGAGACGGTTTCTTCAATGCTCGTAACAGAATTCAAATTAAAAGCAACAACCAGGAGACACGATGCTAAGCACTTCTGCCTGAGGCAGAATTGATATATTAGCTAAAGGATAAGGTGGAACACATCGTACCTCAGGAAATTTATTTGCTGTGAAACACATTAAGACTGTCAACAACTTGGCTTGGATGTTCACAGCATGATACACAAAAACAAAATCTTTGCAGTGCCGCAGTAAGCAATAAAACTTGGCTTTTTACATCGACAGTAACAGCATGGAGGGAAAAGGGATCTGGCCAACACCTAAAATCAAAAAGTTCCTGGGTTGGAATCACGAGGGAATAAATTCTATAGATTTTTGCGATGCAAAAGGTCCGATTAGATCAGGTTTAGGTTTTCTCCCGGCATGAGAAACTACTGTTTGACGCTGCTGCTTATAATCTGTTACCACTGTTCTTCATCTCCCTCCCTCGCCTGTGCGCAGGCGCAACACGCGCCTACAACACCGTCCCCGCGCACGTCCCGACCGCCCCGAGGACCGACGGGAGCCCTTCGGCCCTGCGGGGCTCCAGATGCACGGAGCGAGAACGGGCACGAATCCGAGCTCTGCCGCGAAGGCGGCTCAAAGCTTCATCAATCAAAAGAAACCTTGTAGAGCAAATTGGGGCTTGACTGCATCGTGTAATTAACCAAAACATCTATTCTACGGTAATTATTTGGTATTCCAGGACACAACTTGCTTGTTCTACTTAAATTAAAGCGACATCAAAGAAAGAAAGAATCAAGGCCTAAATACAAATGCAATAGGTTATAAACTCATTAAATGGCACATTTTCTATGCAGGAGAATAAAATTTGCTGCCAAGTCGCATGGAATATTACTAAATTGGAGGCAAGAGGAGCATTCAGAAAGGATCTGCATAGGTAAAAGGGACATCATCCATAGTTAAAACAGCCACAATTTATATGGTATGTGAACCATTAAGTTCATGACAGCAGTATACAACTGACTGCCCAAAGCTAGAATAAATTTCTCTCCTTAGGAAATGCARTACATAACTGTCAATCCCAAAGGTTTTATATTTTCCCATGCTAAAGCTAGGAGRGTAGCCACCACCAGTGACAGGCTGCTAAACTGAAAAAACCCTCTAAAGCAAGCAAAAGATGGTACTTCTTCAAGAAATGCCATGTTAAAAACGACTGGACTCACTGCCAAAGAACRTCATGAATAACTAAATTTTAGATGAGTCTAAAAAAGCAATTAAAACAAAATAATGGCAGAAAAATCCATTCAGGGCTATTAAACAGGGTAATCCCAGATCTGGCTCAGGAAGTCCCGAAGCAGAAATTGCAGGAGTGTGGAAGATAACAGGGGCGAGCACTGTGTGCTTGCCCTCGGCGCAGCGCTCCTGCCCTGGTAGCTTCTACTAGCTGCTGCTGGAGGCATGGTGCTGGGCTGGGTGGACCTTTGGTCTGACCCAGCACAGTCACTCATGTGTTAAGCRTTCACAAAAGATGCCCAAGTCAATATTGCGCTGCTTTAATACGCAAACAGCCAGGTGTGGYTCTTGCATACCCTAAGGAAGTCAAGGGAAAAGGCATACCTGCTACCTAGGGGTAGAGTTCACCACCGCCGAACAAAAGCCCACTCTGGATATGCGAACAATATCACAGCAGCTTTTTACTACTATATCCAAACCATTATGCTAAAAATTTCACCAGCAGAAATTAGTGCACGCAGTGGATGACAGGGTTTTTTATTCCCCATTTTGTTTTAAAGAAACTACACATACTCCTTGAAACCAGAACAAAATCAAAACTGTCAGTTATAACAATAACTTCATTTATCACATACAGCCATACCCTGCCACCCCTAGGTCAAGAAGCTTCATTTCCTGATAAGAGGAGCAAGTCCAAATCCCCAGTCTGAATGCGACAAATGATGCTTGGAGATCACAAGATGAAGCTCAGGCTCTGCTGGAAATCTGTTGGGACCAGCGCCATGGGAAACCACGCAGCCTGTTCTCTACCTGGTTTGACTCCCTTACAAAAAGGGCTGGCRAAAGAAGAACAATCCATACTGCCGAGTGTGATTTTTCTCACTGCTCAATAGTTGAACGCCTTTGAAGCTTATCGTCCCCATTGTTTACGTCTTACKGACCTTGGAAAAAGAAATAGAGATAACAGAAGCAGAATACTAAAAGGATTAATGCTTTTTTTATCCCACTATTGGGAAGTTGATTAAAAGCACATATCCTTTCACGGACTACTCTGGGCATTAACATCCTCATCTCTCTTCTTACAACAGGTCACGGGGGGATATTAAATGTAGCCTTAAGCACTGAATACTCTTCACTTCCAGCACTGGTGTCCYTCTCATGGCAAAGGTCATAAGAAGTTGTCTCTCTTTGTCCAGAAGTCCCTTTTGACTCTTACAAAACAATAACATGGCTTTTCATCAGAAAATGTCACTGGCTGCCTAAAAAGCCAAAGAATGACATTGGGTGATGGATGGTTGCACAAGCAGCTGCAACTTCCATCAAAGAATTTGAACCAGATGTCTCATCTGTGATCAGCCCCACGAGCCGCTCCACCCGGTGTCAGCGGGAAGCTGCACGGGCTGGCTCTGCCCCCTCGACRCTTCCCCGGCTGAGCGACAACGCAGAGCCAAAATAGCTGTATGAGAACCTCTCTGGGCTGGACGTACCCCCTCATATTTTTACAAAACCAGACAAAGGACACTGAACAAAGTCTGAGGATATTGGCTTCAGGATTTTCCCACAATAATAGTGAGTAGTCTTCTAACGCCATGCCTCACATAGCTACCAGCTGCTCTGGTGTGAGATATGGTCACCTAAAGTCATCTCCTGTCATGTGGAAATGGCAACGGATGAACCRTGATTACATTCACTCAATGGAAAATAGATGCTCCCTAAGCCAAGAAGAGGTCAGAAGGGGAAAACATGCTCCCAGTCTCTTGGGCCTGTTCAAAGCGCCAGCTACAAAACCAGGGTGTACAAGAATGGGTTAAAGTGGTCATCTTGCCAAGCACCTGAACACCCTCATTGCATGGTCACACATCTCCTTGAATGGAGCAGTTGTTTCACACACCTGCTCTGCGTTGTCATGCACCTGCTGGAGCACCAGGCCAATATGGTGTTTACGGGAGGATGAGAGCAGACCGTCACATGGACACAAATAACTCACAGCAGCTGAAGCTATTTTCTCTCCTGCCATCTACCTCTATTCTTAACAGATCACTGCTTTCATGAAAGAATCCCCCACAAGGTTACCGAGCACCGCGAGCCAGCGTCATCGCTCAAAATAAAACAGGGCGAGGGTCAACCGTTTTTCTGCTGTTATTGGCCCAAAAAAAGGAGGGAGCGCCCTGCTTGCTGGCAGTCATTACACAACAGAGAGAACCCATCTCCCTGCAGCCTGAAATGCTTGTGGGTGTCAGGAGAAGCTAAGAATAACCCAGGAAAAGCCTCCTGAAAGGTAGGCTAAGAAGCGAGCTGAAAACGTGGCTACTCTCAGAAACATCTCTCAAGACACTGTAAACCCTAGCTTCAGCTTAAAAATACCCTCGTGCAACCTATAATATAAGGCTGCAGACTGTAACCGTCTCGTGGCATTACAATTACTCATTAATCTGTCCAGGAGCTGTTAAAACAAGCAGAGGGAAGTGGACATCAGTAACAGTAATTACATGTCTGTCCATAYAGGATACGTTAGAGTTGCAAAGCTTAAGAAAATAGGTAGGCGGCCTCCCAGAAGCCACAGCAGGACCGTCAGGCCAGAGCTTTGTCCCCTCCCGCTCATTACAGGGAGTTATAAAGGCTATGGCAGCATTTTAAATCCTGCTTATACAACAAGCTTTTTTTTTTTTCTTTTCCTTTTTTTTCTTTTTTTTTTTGGCAGCTTTTCTTAAAACAGCTACAAAAATCTGCAAACATATCTGGCAGAGAAAGCAGGTCCGCATTAGCACCGATTTGGAAGGAGAGCTGGACAATTTAAAAAAAAATTAAAAAGACCACCACCAACAACAAAAAAAACCAACCCAAAACCTAATTAGGATGTAACAGGGCCCTTCTAGAGTCAGGAAGAYACTAGGGAAGAAAGAAAGAAGAGACAAGACCTGAATGACAATTTCACAAACTCTCATTAGTTCTCTTAAGAGAAATGTGTAATTCTGTAAACTAATGAAAGTTTGTGAAAGTCAGGATTACTGATTATTTCCTGAAATAATGCTGAAACTTTGGGGCAGTCCATTAGCTAAATTAGTACTTAAAGTGTACATACAGGTCAGGATTCAATTTGAGATGAATGATTAGCTCTTCCGAGACATGCAGAACAAACTTGGTATCAAGATCTTCAGGATAAATGTAATAATTCTGATTTTGGTCCCACTTACTCTAAGCACAATGGACTCGCAGCAAGAGAAAAACTGAGAGAACAAGATTAGAAGAAAGCCCAGGAAATAAAAAGTCATATCAAGTGAAAATCTGGCCTTCGGTTTGTTGCATGTGAGTTTTTGCAAATGGCTAAATGGTGTCTTGAGAACTGAAGATAAGGGGTTTCAAAAAAWAWAWATATATATATATATAATTTTAATTAAAAATGTCTTTCAAAAGAAAATTTAACCTGTAATTTAATGTACTCACTGTCCCAAACAAAAGGTCAAAAATCTTTTACATTCATATAACTGCCCAAACTACAACTGAATATACCGGATGCATTAAAACCTCTAATACCAGCTGGAAACAAGAACTACAGAAACTGGATTTAGATGAAAATGTCTTTTTTGCAAGTCACCAGATATTGGTTTCTTGCAACATTTATCGAAATACCTGTAGGTAACAGGAGCTTTTTAGTTTCAAAGTGGCTGCAAAGAGTTCCAACGAAAAATATTTCCAGGAAAAAAGACCAAGCATTTTTTACGCTCAGCATAAAAAGCAACAGTCTTTGCAATGGAGCAAAAAGACCTCCTCTTCTCAGAGAAATAAAGCGTTGTAAATGCCGAGCACACTAGTCGTCCCAGCCTTCTCAATGATCTAGTTGATAAGGCTCCTCTACAGGCAGGGAGCTAAAACTAAGCAAGGGCGCAGCACTAACCTGAAATTGCTAATTCTCAGTAGCCCACTTGCAGACACTATGGTTTGGGCCAAAAAAAAAAGCACTTTTAAACATTTAGCTCATCTTTTTTCAAAGTAGTCAAGCAACAGGTATTCTGCAACTATTTTCTTCATAAACTCTTAAAAAGACAAAAGACAAACTACAGATCCRTACTGCTGAGCCCGGTAACAGATCAAGGGAGACGAACGGGGTCTGACAGGGTGTTTCTGGTATCATTTATTGAGCTGGGTACTTGGTACAAGTCAGGAGGACTGTGATTTCTCTGGCAACATGCTTATCGTACCTAGGATCTGATCTCTGGCAAAGCTGAGCACTGCCCAGATTCCCTGAAGACTAAACCTAGACGTTTTGGGGTCTGAAGGCAGGACCTTCTTTGTTCTGCTCCWCCCTAATAACACAGCTGATACCTAGTGATAATAAAGAAACCGGCAAACCTGTGGGTGTTATACAGAGGGAAAGAAAAGGGATTAGCATTTCCAGCTTGCTTAGGTTCCCTAGAAACACTGTTTTCCTACCACCATTGCTTGGTAGAACGCAGCAGACTTTGCGTGATGAAACAGCTAATGGTGGACCAACATTAGGCGTAGCCTGAGAATGGGATGGGAACAGAGAAGGAACCTCAGATCAATGCCACAAGCCACAAAAATGGGTTGTGTGGACAAATAAGCAATAAATATGCTATTATGTTTTGCTGGKTTTTTTTATCATTGCATTCATCCATCCTCTTGAATGGAAAAGGAAATTCCCCCCAAAAAGTGACCATTATTTTCCTTTGGGTTTAATTAGCGACTCTCAGACTGGCCAGAAGTTTTCAGCCTGATTCCACTGATGCAGGAGGACTGGATGCATTTTTCACAGGATGTTGGAAAGCCTGTTCTTCATGTTTCCAAACTTGTGATGCTGCAAGAAGTTGCCCCAGCCAATTTCCATATTGAGATTCCTTCAACTACAATTGCTTTAGAAAAGTCCAAGCCATTTTTTAATTTTTTTTTGTAGTCTTTTCTTTTCTCTCTCTCTTTCTTTTTCCAGGACAAAACTAAASAGCAATAAGTAACTAGAAGCGAGCCGAAGAAACTACAATTTGTCCCTATTAACCAGGCCTATCTAATGTTGTGGCACTTGGCTTTAACCATCACTCTTGGCTGTTGAAATTTGAGCCTCAAATTGCTGGTGCCCAGTTTGATCTGCATAGAAGTTAACCATACAAGGCACAGTGAACTGCAAAGAGTTATGGACAGAGTTTTAATATTCACAAAAAACTGACTTCAAACTTTTTAGCAATCACGTTTTAAGAAAATTTGCTGCAAGTCTAGGAATAACAAAGTCATCATCTTGCACAGTTCTGACTAGATACAAAACCTGCTTAGACTCTGGCTCCAGGTTTCAGACCGAATCAGAAAGAGGACATGAGTTTGACAGGCATGTTTTGAATTCAAGGAAATTAATTTTTTTCCAAAAATTATCAACCCACATCTGTATACGAATCTATAAATAGTTCTTGATAGAATAACATGTTGATTAAGTCATCAAACAAAACGCTCCCTGGCACTGGTAGCAGCAAAGCAGCAGCTGTTTCTAAGAGCAATTGTATGTCAAGTGAAAAAGCTGGCAAGCTTGRAGTTAACATTAGCTACCTGATCAAGTTATCTCTTTCAGTGGCAAGAAATGTAGAGTCAGCAGGAATTTTGCTACTTGAAGTACACAGAAGGAAAGGAACCTCTGCCTTTGAATTCATTATTTAATACACTTGATGCAACCCTTATGTTCGCAATCTGTAGCTACACTGAGAAACATAAGTGATCCAAAACCTCTGAAGACCTTAATCATTACAGAACACGCAGGAGGAACTTGTTGACAACAGCAGCAGTTATTTAAATCTGCTGGCACTTTCAGAGACAAATAGCTCTGTATGAAATCCAGCTGGAGGTAGCTTCCCTTGCTCTTGGTCTCTGAACACTGATATCAGGACATCCTACACCCCGCGGGGCAGCTGATAAATCACGTGGATGGATCCCTCCTGCCCAACCAACCCTAGAGGAAGGAAAGCTTCCTCATCTGCTGCGATGGACCCAAGTGCCAGCAAGGGCTATCTGACCCTACCGTGCAGCATCCTTTGCCTGGGGCAGACGAGTGACACCAGGGATGGGAAGGTGGAGGGGATGCAAGGAAAAGAGAGGCTCCTTGGGTGTTTGCCCAGAGCCGGGGTGGGGGGGGGGGGAGTGGAAGAAACCAAAGTTGCTCACATTACATCTTAAATACAAGGTATTTTAAAACTAGGGTAAGACACTATTTTTTATGACAAGCCGCCACGTCATCTTCAGAGATGATCAGTGCATGGGAGAAACGTGGTATTCAAGATAAGCTCAACATGAGATGTCCATGTTCCCCTGCTCAACACAAGGAGAGCATGCCAGTAGGTTAGGAGGGCTTTTTTGCTCCCAAGAGAAGCATGAAACAATTCTACTGCAATCATCCGAAGGGCTAAATACTCCTTCGGAAAGGACCTACAAGGTTCTTCAAAACCTTTATTCTCAAAGGCATTTTTACTGCTAGACAGCAACTCTAACCACAACCAAACTGCTGGAATTCTCATGGAAATACCCTCTCCAAAACCACAAATCTTCACTATCAAAATCTGCAAGCAATAATGGGCCAGTGCTGTCAAGGCTTTTTTTTTGTTTTTTATGTCTCCCCCAGAAAGTTACTTTCTCATGAATTCTTAGACAAATTCTCACAAATAATTCCCATCTCTGCCAGGAGAGGAGAAACAAATGTTTTCCATGAGAGGAACTTGCATAACAGCCTCTGCATCCTCCCTAATGCCATTTCTGGAATAAATATCTTTAAGTTTGTTCTTCAGTTGACTAGCTCAAATACTAGGAATCTCTCAAAGAACATGGTAAGAGTCTGCCTTTTGAAGCGTTCACTGCTGCCAATGCCAGCAAAACCAGCACCCATGCACATGCTGGGTGAAATACATCCCATCTCTACCCGAATCAGAGGAGGACATGCCAAAGCACTCCCAGCAGGACTCCAGCCTTCATAGGTCTCCCATCGCCTGTGAGATCCCCAGGGTACTGTCCTGGGTCCTCTGTCTCCCTGCTACTGGCACTGTTCAAAACATCCTCCGAAATTAGGACCTACCGGGTTTTAGTCTGTAAAGCTTCAGATCAGTTTTCTGGAGTACAAGGGATTGGGGTAGTACCTTAAAAATCAAGAAGCTTAAAGAGAAGCCTGTGAAAAGGAGAAAAACAATTTTTGCCATAATTTTCTAGATTAAGCCTACAGGAGCTTTCATGAAGCTAGTAAAAATCTTCCAGATGAACCTTTAAGGCTCATCAACCCAAAAATGATTTCATTTCTGCTCCCTCCTCAGTAATACTGTTCAAAAAACAATGCTGAAAATAACAAAGCTGCCAGCAATGTCAGTCCCCCCGTGAAAGGCACCTAAAGGCCCTATATGCCTACAGGCAACAGCGGGGCTCCTCAAGGCACATCACTATTTATGCTCTCGAAATACGTTAAAAAACTGATGACCAAAACAAAACCAAAGTTAAAAACATCACAACCAAAACCTTCACATTAACATTGCAACTACGGGCCAGCACATCCTTCACTTTGCATTTTTGTAGTATTTTTACTCCAAATTTTCTGTTTGCCAGTAAACTTTTCAAGGCAGTGTCTCCTGTGTCTGTGTAGTATCTGCCATCGTGGAACCTTACCGTTGGGAAGGAACAGAAACCATCACATAAGTGAATGCAGTCTGTTAAATGTGCATTCAAGAACATAAATATTTTCTCATTTGCAAAAAGAATGGGAAGAAACTATATGGTAAGTGCCTGAAGTTTGAGATTGGAAAATAAGTTACTGCTGACTTCAAGAAAGTCAGTCATTATATATATATCTGTATAACAGAACACAGACATTTTTGGCTAGCAAACCAGAGACTGAAGCACAGACGCAGAGGAACAGAAGCACGTTTCCCATCCGCCTCAGGTGGAGAGACGCGCTCTGCACGTTGACAGTGCTCCCAAATGGTTTTAGCGGTATCGTTTTGCAGGGAAACCCTCAGACGACAAAGAGGAAACATCTGCTCAAAGTCCAGCACAACGTCCAGCGCCAGTCTCGTACTGCAGAGCGTTTCTAACACAGCACCACAGGAGAGGATGCAAAAAGAGCTCAGTCCTGTAGGCAGCGTAAGAACCGCTGTCAATGAGGGGAAGTCATTTTCAGCATGATTGCGACAAGATGCTTGCAATTACTACGCTGGCAACTTTTCCAAATGGGTTGGTTTAGAGACAGGTCTCTCGCACTGATTACGAAGTTATTTTCTTTATAAAGGTCTGTAAGWGCCTCTGCATTCCAGATGAATAGCCCGAGGTCACTTGGCTCAGAGCAGTAATCCCCTCAGGTTCACCTTGGACACCAATGAGATTGATGAAGAGCAAACTTCTCCGAATACGAACCCAGCATTGCTTTGGCTGACGCGAATGCTTTGGGTAAGGTGCCCATCAACGTAAAACAACATAGCAGACATAGCAGAACTGGGGCTAATCAGAAGTTAAAGAGCCAAAAGCAGTATTGCTGATAAAGTCTTTAAACCAAATAAACCTGCCTAAACAGAGTCTTAGGATCACCTCCTCTGGGAGCGCTGCCTTGCTCCCACAGAAGCAAATTAAGAGCAGGAGGTTGAAGCCCTTTCTCAAGCAGGTCAACGCAACCGCACGGCCACTGCTGGCCTTCAGGGCTGCCCTCTCCTCCTCACCTTCCCCCCAGGCCCAGAGGAGCTGCGCCGGAAAGGGGCAGCTTTTTTCAGCCAAACACACGGTGATACCTTCACCCAGCACTTACTGACCAACACTTACTTTTTTCTTGCAAGAGGACACATGTGCTCAGGGAAGGAGGCTCTTTGCAGCGGGCTGCACATCTGGTGCTTGTCAGAAGGCACCGCTTCCAGGGACTGCGGCACGGGGACGCATCCGGGGAGTGGGGCGAGTATCTCGTGCTCACGCTGGACCTAGATGCCGTTTTCCATCAGCCTTTGCTAGGTCTGAAAAGGCCCAGGCAGCATGCCGGAAAACCGCAGAGTTTGGCCCCGCCAGTAGCTGCTCCGAAGAGGATCCGGGGCTGGGGTACGGTCACAGGCGGAGGAAGTCCGTCCTGGCTGCGAGTCGGGCTCTTGCTAGCATCCCTGCAGCGGGCTCGCTTCGACACGCTCCGCGCTTGGGGACGGCACAGAGCCGAGCTGCTCACCAGCGGGGAATTACAGCATCGCCAGGGAGCCCTTTGGAAGAAAAGGGAGCGAGAGAGGAATGAAGAACACTGTCCATCCTCTAAATTTAAACCAATCTGTGGCTTGTGCATGGTAACTTTCAAAAACCCCATTAAATCTGTCCATTGGTTAAAAACCTATTAATTTGGATGACTTGGTCAGCTGTGGTTTACTCAGAATTTGTCGTGGTTTTAGTATTTTGTGATCAGACATAATTATGGGTAGTTTAAACCCTGCAACTCCAGTCAAAAACTGCCAGCAATTAACAGCTTCAGATTTGAACAACTTTAGACATGGAAACACCCGAGAGCACTCACACCACTCAACTTCACTTGTTTCTTTTGTCTATTTTACAACTAAATTTCTTCTCCCAGTTAAACCGACACAAGCTCACGCTCATTGGAATTGCTTCTCTGCAAACACAACTAGCCAATACGCTCTAGGCAATAAGCTTTAACCTGTCACCAAAGTTTTTGAGAGATCAGACCTGTAAACATTGACTTCAGTAATTAAAGTAGCAAACGTGGCAAATGAGCAGACGGGAAGAATAGCATATTTCTGTGCAGCAGGGAGCAAGGGATCTGCAAGCACCAGCGGAGTAGCAAAGCCACGATAATTTGACACATCGGGGTTGCAGCACCCCCAGGCCAGGGAAGTAAATAATCTGAGTCACCCATGAATGGAAACAAATGTAAAAGGTCATAAAAAAACCCTACTAAACCRATGAAATTAAACAAATACATTAATTAATTAAAACCTCTATGAACAGCAGAGTTGAATTTTACTGTAATGGGATCAGATGTCTTTGGAAAATGCCCTTTGGTAACCCAACTGAAGCTCAGCATGTTTTCATTTCCATTCAGTCTACCTGGTTGTGTTTACAGCATGATCAGATACCAGTCCGAAACACCAGAAAGAAAGGAAAAACAGGACAGAAGGATTCAAGAAAAAAAGTAGTATCTAGCTTTCATCACACTCTCCTTATTTATTAATAATCAAAGTACTTTTTCCAAGACAGTCAGTAGTTTCCCTTTGCAAGCATGAGTTGCATGAACTGTAGTTTCCCAAGTCTCTCCCATGAACGTTCACGCATGAAGCCCAGCGTGGCGAGAAAGAGGAGTCAGCCCAGCAAGGGAGCCCAGGCTAGGGAAGGGCTTGGGGTCCAGAAGAGCTCTTCCTACAAACATCCCTGTAGCACAGCCTAAGAAAACACGCAGCCAAAACTCAGCACACTGCACACACTCGCACAGACCCCAGAGCCTCGAGGTGGCACCGACCAGGGATCGTTCTGCTAGGGGCTGCACAGGCATCCAAGGAACCGTGAAAATCTGTACACGAGTTTACACTGGGTATCTAACACAACGCAGAAGCAATAAATGAGGGGGAAGGAGGAGGAGGAGAAGGAGCAGGAGGGGACGTAATAAAGCAAACGCCGTCAGCAGATTAGGACAAGTTGCGGCACGCAGCGCCTGTGCCACCAGGCCAGCCCCAGAGCAGGTATCAGCACCAGAAAAAAAGCATAGTAGAGTCACTGACATCTGTAAACATGAAAAACAGGAAAGTTATTGAAATGAACTGATATCACTGTTACCACATACCTATTTTGATATCAATATATCAAGTACCAAGCCACCAGCACTCTTGGAAGGAGCAAGAAAGCCAAGCATGAGGCACACAAGACTTGGACAACGTGCTCTTGCGCAAGGGATCCCATCGTGGAGTTGCCATTGCATGTTCTTGGCTCTGTATCACCATCTGTTCCTAAGAAGTACCAGAAAATCTCTTTCTGCGGAAAGGCCTTTTCCCAAAAAAAGCAACTTTGAACTGGCAATTCGCCTTCATGAAAGCAACCTAAAAATACAGCGTAACCTATCATGCATACAGGTCATAAATCCCACTGAAGACTTTGCTGCGCTCCCAGTTTGAGACCAACGGCACTCACATGGGTGGCCATCTCAACGTGTGATAGCTACCCAAACTGGCCTATGAACAGAAAACAGATTGCAACAGCTGCTTTGAGGTTAACAAACACCAGCCTTAATGATCAGTATTTCATAGCGCTTCCTCTTGCATCTCCTATGAAATGACCTTCCAGCAATGGAATTTCCAACGTGACTAGTCTCAGTGGTGACATGCAGTGAGGGGAAACAGAGATTTTACAGCGATTAGAATAGATCAAATTTATGGACTAACAAGACAGATGATGCAATGAAGCAAGGGATGAAATGTAATGAAGCCAAGAAAAAATTAAACACATGCTACATTCAAGTCTAAATAGCAATGCACAAACAGGAAATATAATTTAAAACAATTTACATAATGTTTAGTAGCAACATCAAGCAAAAGCAGAAAAGATCTTACAGACTTCACAATACAGAGTAAAATCCAGCGGAAGCCAGTAGGGCAAGTTATGAGATACTGTTGAAACATCTGTATGAAATGCCCGGGTTCAATCTTGTGAGTTCTTGTAGCCACACTGAAAAATTGAAAGTACTACAAGAGAGATTTCTAGAAAGCTCAAACCAAATCCAGAAAATTTTTATAGATCTCAGGTTATCTGGCCAACATTAACTTTTTTGAAAAACGCAGTCTACACTTACATGAAATAGTCCCAAAGCCTGTAGGATCTCATCACCTTTACGCATATGACAAATCAACACAATAGAGAAAGGGTTTCCCAAAATGAGGAGGTGCACCAGGGAACAAAACTGTCTTCAGAGAAAATTAGGAGCAACAAGCCAAAAGTTTGAACACGTTCCCAATAAGGTCTCAGGCATCTACTTCTCTTGGCCGAACCATGAGAGTGGAGGTGTCCAGGAGGCTAGAGCAATGTCCATCCATGGACATATTCAAAGCTTATCTGGACAAGGAACCTGAGCAGGCAGGTTGGTCTAGATCCCTTACAATCTGAATTTTTCTGTGATTCTTTAAAACAGCATCGGGACAGACTGATTTGCCTTTTCATGGGTGATACTGGGGAAAAGGATGAGTCAAAGGACATTGGACTACTGAAATGATATTGGCCTCGGATTTGGAGAAGATACTGTGATAGATTTTAAAGCTAAGACTTTCTTTACAGATAGGAACATCCTTAAGACTGTAAAAATGTTGTTATGTGGGATTATACTTGTCTTGCTCTGAGAAGATTTAAATACATGCTTAATTTTACATGTGTTTAATCTAATTAAAATCAACCAAAATGATCATTTGCTTCAAATTTAACATGTTAAGCATTATAAAAATCAAACCAGTTGGCATGTTGTTATTTTTTCATCTCTCTTTGATTCACTATATTTTTCCCAGTCGTATTCAGGATAATGGGAAGAACTGTAATTCCTGGAAAGCCAAGAGACAATGCAAGTTTTTAAAATACTATCAGAAGTAATAGAATATTCCCAAACTACCCTTTTTACTTAAGACCACTTGTTTTTAAAGCCCCTTTGAATGTACAACTTTAGAAAATATTTTCTCAAACACAGCAACTTTTTAACTGTATTCCTGACTAGTTTCTTAATTGGGCTCAGAAGTAAAATGATCACTCAGCTGATAGCAGTTTCCCCATTCAACATCTAATCTATTTTGAAAGCTTAAACTAATTCTATAAATATTTAAATTAAATATAATCTGCATCTGCTTAGTGTTTTTAATTAAGAAGCTGCTGTTCTCCTGAAATGCATAAATGTTGAAAGCCAATGCAGTAGCAGGATAATGTCAGGGCATTTAAGATTCTGCACCATTATTGATATATTTTCTGTGTTTTGCAAGCAGAGTTTTGCACTGTAGTTGAGCCACCTACCCAACTGCTCAGCATCATCTCTAAAAGAACCCAAAAACTGCAAAGAAAATTTTGAAAAATTAACAATTAGGCATCTTATTTCCAAAACAGGACGGGACACAAATGCCACCTCCGTACGCAGAAGGGCAAGTCCAGGCCCCCCAGGGCTTCAGCCTGCAACCCTCCAGGTGTGACCCCACCTGCAAACTTGTCACTGCTCCCGTCGGGGCTGCAGAGCAAACGGGGGCCTGCAGCCCCGCTCGCCTCCTGCCTGCAAGCGGCCTCCGGCCAAAGGCACTCAGAGCGCTCATTTGTTTCCATAAAAGCAAAGAGAAAGAGCAGAAAATGCTCCATTGCACGGGCCGAAACACAACTGGAAAGATCAGTTCGCCCTCACGCCGCAGGCAGCCCAGGCACAGACTTGGGAGAAGCAACGGGCCAGCACGCCAGGGCCAGCGCTTAATCACGCTTAATGTAATTAACTGTTGCATAGAAACGCGGAATATATAACGGTTAGAAATTTTGGAAAGCAGTAACTAGATAAACTGCAAAGGTTGCAAATCGAAGATTCAACAGCAAGTCCTTCCTCCCCTTATTCCACAAACAATTAAAAATGCCTTTTCCATTTAGTCTACCCTTGGAAAGCACAACTGCTTTCAGGATCAAAGTCAAAGCTTTCCGCAGACAAAATGTCTTGTTACTTGTCTATTTATTTATTGCAAATTGAAGGTGGGTTTGAGGCAGGACCCCAGGCACAGCTCCTTGCTCACCACCCCGCTCCCGCCTGGCGCTGGAGCCCGCGGCTCCTCCGCATGCAGCATTTGAGCTCCAGCGTCTCTGAACTTGTCATCTGCGTTTGCCTTTACCACGGCAAAATTAAAGCTTTGAGTGAAAAGCTCAACTTTCCAACCTCAAACTTAGCGATCGGCCGCACGAGAGGGACAGCCACGGGTCACTCCGCGCCGGCAGCCGCATCGGCAAAACCCGCTGACGGGCTGCACCAAAACACGCAGAAACTACCGCGCTTTTCACAGCTCGTTTTAGCTTCCCTGGCACCGGGGGAAGAAAAAGGAAAAAGCTTTTGTCTTTGCTGCTTTGCTGCCTGAATCCTTGCTGCAGGGCTAGAAATTTTTTAGAAATTTTTGGTGAAAAGCTTTGCACCGACTGCCCCGCACCACCTTTGGGGACGATCTAAATGTCAGGCAGCAGCAGCAAAGCTGCGACGAGCTGCAACATTAACACAGCCAAGAAGCTCAGGTACAGAAGAGCAAAACTGGAGCAACGCAGGGTCAGCTGGGCCTGGAAGACCTGCCTTTTTAAAACAAAAAAACCCCCACACTTTCATGAGAAAGAGCACAGTTTTGACACCAAATGACATTTCTTTCAGTGGACACCAGGCGACTCAAAGTCGCAGAGAATAAGGCAGCATTTTCCGCGTGCCCTCCAGCAGCTTCACTCTATCGCGTTGATCCAGCCGGTGCCACCCCGGGTCCCACGGTCTGAGCGCATAGAGCTGCCTCCACGTTAAAAAGGCAGCACGGGCAATTTGGGAAACGCGGATTTTCCAGAACACTCTTAGAAAACAGAACGGAGCAGAGCAAAGAGCACACAACTAAGCTGCTTCTCAGCTGGCAAAAGCAGGCAATAAATAACGGTCTCCAGCACGTTTCGGTCTCCATCCCCTGGAGCTCAGCGTCGTGCCAATATCAAACTCGGCGCAGACGAGCATGTTCTCGGCACCCCACGTTGGGCACAGCCAACACGGCAAATCCACAGCGCTTCGACGCCTTTTGGCTGTGCCCTCTGGTATTCCCATTCCCACTAGTCTTTTGCCGGGAGAACACGACAGATGCAGGCATCACCTCTAGCTCTGTCCCTGCGGCACTTCTCCCCCGACTCTGCCTTCCGTTAGCATTCCCGTTTGTTATCCAATATATCACTCTCAATAACCTTAGTGCAGTCAAGCGKTTCCTCCTCAGATGAGGAGGTTAATGAGAGCTTCTGTAACCATACGCCTTGCAYAAAACAGGGAAGGGATTTCATTCTTCTCCTGAAGCATCTCATCCTTCTCTGCAACACAGACACAAACTTGGAAAAATCCAGCTCTAAACRACCGGCTTTTGGACGCGGCAGTTCACACGGCGCGCGTGCTCCTCAGCAGCTGGTCCTAACGCAACCATAGGAATCGCCATCCTAGRGAGCTTTCCAAAGCAGGCACCTGCTATCATGATAACGCTCCAGGCCTGAAAGTGATGCTGCTCAGATCATGGTTGATGAGAAGCCTCCTCAACTTGTCGGCAGAGGAGCTCGCGGGGATGGGCACTCGCAGAGCCGCTGCTCCGCACGGGGACGGCAGAGCACAGCACCAGCTCCCCCCTCATCCCAAAGAAACGTGTGCCAAATAAACACCGGAAGAGGGAAAACCATTGCCAAGAGCAATACGCAAAGCAGAATTATAATCTAAATAGAAGTTTGATTTGAGAAGCACTGACTGTAATCAAAGACATTTTATTCAAGTAACCGATGTTACGCTTGTTGTATAATTTTATTTCTTAGTCTTCCTCCCTCACCCAAAAGAGAGAGGCTGATTCCAGTTGGCTGGTAACAGTTGCACCTGGGTGATGTCATGAGAGTAATTTAAAGGGTTTTTACATCATCCAAGAGGACACAGTGGTCAGCAGCTATACCTTTTCCTAATTGTCACAGTTCTTATTTATAAGGTGATTAATTTTATCTAGGATTTGTGTCAGATTTGTGTCTGGCTCACCGACGGGCTCAGACACCCACTCCTTCAATCTCCGCTTTTCACTGCAGCCCACCGGCCACGTGCCCAGAGCTCCCTGGTGCTACCTGCCCCGGGGGTTTTGCAGCTCCTGCTCTGCCCGCGTGCCAGGGTCAGCGGTGTGCACGGGGGCTCCCCGAGGTGCCTGGGCACCCACACCCGGGGGGGTGGGAGGGGTGCGGGTGCTGTGCGCCCCACTCCAGGGTGCTGCGGCTGCGGCACAGGCAGCTCTCAGCCTCCAGAGCCTGCCTGAAGCATCCAGCTTCAGCTCAAAGAGGAATTAATTCAGGGAAGCCCAAAGATCCCTCGCTTGGCTTTAGGATCTATTAAAACAATAGCAAATCACTACGGTTTTGTCTTGGCGCCAGGTTTACGCTCACTTTGCGTTAGCGGGAACGACTGCCAGAAGGGAACGAGGGGAGCGCAGGTCCATTAGCCATACTTCATTTTTTTCCATCATCTTCCCAGAAGCCGCTGCCCGCACTCCGCTCTGCTGCGTCGAGCTCCCGCCGCGGCTTTCTGCCGCCTGCGCTGCCCTCGCCCTGGCTGAAGAGCGYCCTGAACCGCCACGCTGCATCACGGGGAAAAAACGCAGGAGGTGGCACCTCCATCAGCGGGAACCACGGTTTGGTCAAATTCAAGACCGCTAAAGATGAAGTGGTGTCGAAAGAAAACCAGCTCTGCAGGACCGATGAAGCATACTCACCCCAAGAGCTCATGCTCACAAGTCTAATTTTGTCATTAGCTAAAAGACTGCTGTATTACTGAGCCATTTCTACGACAACGCGTGTGCTTATTTCCATCCCTCCAGGTAGGGCTCATCGGATAACTGGCAGGGTGCTCGCAAATGTGTGAGCAAACACCCAGCGGGGCCTCGGTAACATCCGCTGCCTTCACAAAACTCCTTAATGTTTCCAGAGAGTTGCTGGGTTTCTAGAGAAACTATTAGGTAAGGGTTTGCAGCGTTAGCTTTAAAACCAATATTTGGAAGAAGAAAAAAAAAAATCTGGCTCCTATCACAGTTCTACCATATGCCAAAATTCCCAAAGGGGCTCAAAAAATAACTTTCTGTGCCTCCGTTCTTCACCTGCCAAGCAGGAATGCTTCTACCCTGCCTAAGAGAGTAAAAATGCAACTTAACTCATTTAGTGATTACAGTGCTTCGAGGCAGTCTCAGAAAAAATTTTGTAAGAGTGCAAAGCGGTAATATTTGAGTCACGCTGTGCTACGTTGGCTTTAAACATTATGAGGGTTTTTTGTGGGTTTTCCCCATTTGACTTTTTCAGATTCRAATATTATTTTTATAATTACAGTTATGATATAAACATCTTAAGATGTTTTTCCTTTTAATAAGGGGCTCCAAAGCAATTTATAAGGAAAATAATGACACCTTAAAATTTCAGCTTCCCCTGGGAAATATCGGTAATGCAAAGTCATTACCGATGAGTAACGTTTAAAACTCATGGAAATGCACCGCCTCTTGCAGGGCAGCCAAGATGCTAACGGGTTCCTCGTGTCCCCCTGCCACAGGGCCAAGCAGCTGCAACTTCCAACAAAATTTCAAACATTGCCCATTTGGAAATTAAAAACTCCTCCTAGATTCATTACTGCCGTGGCTTACAGTAAGATCATTATATGCATCTCTTTTATAGCATTATCTTGCATATGATTTGCTCACATAAAACACTGCTTTCTATGTCTTAAAATTCTTGAAAGCTTTTTACACGAATTGCATGCAAATGTGAAAACCTCAATGACTTCTGCAGCACTATTTTATTGTGCTTTTTCACCCATTTTCTAACGAACAAATACATCAGGCCCACAGTATCCGTTCTGCAGCATGGGCCACTCAAGTGCAGGTTTTGAGGAGTCACAACACAACACACCGACCAGCCACCACAGCGGTCCCCGCTCCCGACGTTCAATGCAAAGCAGAGACGACCTGTACGATTGCTTAAGCGTCGGAGACGGGTCTAGGGCAGTTTGTGCTTGTTTTTATCAGATACGTAAATTCTCAATGTAAAGATAAGTTAAGCGTGCACCCAGTACAAAGCATTACACAGGGTATAGAAATACTCTAACCTCTGCTTTGGAAACGCCTCTGCAAATACCCAGTGCAAAGCAGCACAGTGAGCGCGCGGATGCTCTGCACATGCCGAAGTACCAACCTCTCCTGTATCAAGACTCGAGATAATCCAAATATCCCCCTCTGACACCAAACTGCGCTTCCACCTATTCACTTTCTGGCCATCCAGTGAGAAGGAGAGTGACATAACTCTTCCCAGAGCACCTGCATCTTCAGGGGGGTTTCTGAAGACGGCAGATGGGTCTCTGCTGTGTTGGACATGGACTCGAGAAGAAACACAGAAATGAGCCTCCCTTCCTGCAACACATTAGCCACACTTTCCCTTCCTCCCCGAACGCGCTAGGTGAAGTTTCTAACCTACCTAAAAGACAAAAGCAACTAACAGGCTGCCAGTGGGGAAGGGACCTCTTTGCCCACCAAGGAATTGGCCTGAGGTAGGTGGGACCATGCTTATCGGCTCTCTGGGACAGCTAGCACAGCGTACACTCTGCGTTTTGGCAGGTCCAGCCTAAGAAGTCTATTTGCAAGCAGAGAAAATGGCAGGTGAGTTAACAGAGAATATACTATAGAGAGATGCAAAAACACTGACAATTTTTAGCTACTCCTCCAGACTGGCCTGTTGGCTTTACAGTTATCTGTGGCCTGGTCTTCTCCAACCGCATGTCTTTCAGAGTCATCACTCCCACTCTTACTGCAGTAGTTACAGCTCTGCATTCACCCTACCATGTTAAAAGCCTCCCCCCAAGGAAAGGGAGAGCACTTCCTCGATCCTTGGGTACCCAAAACCAGAACATCTACCCAAACGAAGGAGGGAGGAGGTCAGCAGAGATGGTTGCTACTGGCAGAGATGCACATGCATTACAGCCGCTGCAGAGCAATGGTCACAGAGGACGGATGGACAACCTTCAGAGCCATCACAGGGCGTCAGAGTGCCTAAGGCTTGGATTTTAGGTCTGAAGTTACTAATGTTGGAAACTTCCACGTGCTCATGAGTCTTGCAGCCCTCACTCTGAAATCAGGCCACTGAGCGGATATTTCAGTTTTCATAATATCAGGAGCAGGGGGTTAATCCCCATGGTCAAGAGCCAACAGCTGAAAATAATTTGAACCTAGAACAGATACAACTTTCAGAAGTAATTAAAAGAACCATTTAAAAAACCCCTCAGTGTGAAGATGCTGACTCATGAATTTTGAATGTGTGCCAAGGCTGCACTGCTCAGAAGAGATATGAACTCCTTAAAAAACATTTCATAACTGGAAATCATTTTTATTTCAGATCACTTGACCAAGTTCCCACTAGGCACAATTCAGAATCACATACCCAACAGCACACTGCATTATGCCAAAGCTGGTTCTATCCAACGCCTGGTCAGAGTACCTAACAAATACCAATTATTGTACAAACAGAGGAATTAGAAGATTATTTATTTCCAAAAATACATTTAAAATACATATTTTTACTTGTATGTGAGGAAGGTTTTATTATTTTTGCTTTGGGGATAGAAGGGACAGGATGCCTAGCGTTAAAATGAATTTTCTAATTGGACTGCAGTGAACGCTGTCCCACCCCTTGATGCAGGCTTTCTCACTGCTAAAGATCAGCTAGTCCCTGTTTAATGAATGAGTCTGCATTAAGATTTAAAAGTCTCCCTTTCGGTGCCTGGGCTGTGCATGCTGTGTCTTAATTTCAACCAGAAGCAAAAAAAAGCTTCTCAAAATGAAAAAGAATCAACACATTAAGCTAATAGAATCACTGTGCATTATTTTAAATCATGTAAATAATTTCTTTAATTATTTTCATTTGAGAGGGAAAGCACTTAGGAGTTTAAAAAAAAGAAATGTGCTGCCAAATGTTGGTCGATTAGAAGCAATTCCAGYAGTATTTTATTTTCCTTTGAAAAAAGGCTTGTTTTGGCTTTTCAAAAAGAGATCACATTTTGACAAGTCCACTGTCACCAAGGTTATAACAAATGCCTTAAAACTGGCAGTACGCTTACGCTATTCACACYGCCAGGTGTCTCCAGGTTTGGCATTTTCTTTAGATTTTCTTTATATATATGTATGTATGTATGTATGTAATGCAGACATTACTAGAGCAGAGAAAGACTGTGTGCGATTCAAGTGATAAAATCAGTTACAGACTATAATCAAAATTCGTCTATGCCAATGTATGGGATTGTCTGGGCTGCCCTGGTTGRGTCTCTCCTCCAGGCTGCAACGAGTCCCTGAGGCTTCCTCATGCTTCCCAGGATGGCCCTAAATATTCTTAATAACAATAGATGCGGTGTCCTGGTTTCACAGGCCTTTCAGAAACCTTTCCTTCCTCTTAATGTCAACCTTTTCCTCTTGCATCTGCCTCTTCCTTTTGCCTCAAGGAGGCTGTTAGAGCTATCGCATCTTGCGTTAAGTACTTGAAATGTTAAATCAGACTGCAACCTTGCAATGAATTGTTCCCATCAGTGCCGTATCCCAGGCTCAGAAATTCAGATCTGCTACAATAACCAGTAGCTCCAAAATTAATCAATGTAGTTTACGAGCAACATTCACTTCTATCCAATTAACTCGTACCAAATTTGAGGTAGCGAAGCATGGCTTCAACCTAGAGAATGCTGTATTATAAATACGTTTACAGGAGCCCTCCTAATCTGAGGTTGGACGACCACTTGCAATCATGCCTCTGCAGTATCAAATGCTTCGTTCATTGAAGAGACTTTTTCAATTGTGTCATATTCCTATTCTTTCAACAAAACAAACCCAAAAAAGGATCCCAAGAGAAACATAAAATCCTCATTTAATTACAGCCCTAAAAGCCTCTTACTGCTTTGAAGGAGTAAAAATTTCCTAGATGTTAAACAGGAACATCATTCCAAAGCGAAAATAATAGCGGGGATAAAATTTTATTCATGAAGAAAGCTAGAACTTCATTTAGTATTTTAAAGACTTCATTAACAAAATTCTCCCTGGGTATCTACAAATGCTAAATTAAGACCAGGACCTTAAACACACAGTTTGTCAGACAGACGAGAACATCAAAGCATTTCAAAGAGGCAGAACTTGAGACTTGAAAAGCTGTCAGCGAGCCGAAGTGATAAGAAATAAAGGCTAATGAAATAAGTGCAGTGCCTGAAGAAATGGTAAGAACAGAATTGCCTTCACACGATCTGCACTAAGAGGACTAAAAAAGGCAGCTGAATTCACTTCATAAGAGTAGATATTCTATTACACAGAGGTGCAGATTTCTATAAAGGCCTGTTCTGTCCTTCCTAATTTTCTCCTCTTTCCTCTAGACCTGAAAGATCTCCTTGCTATTATTTCAAAGCTATTTGTCACATGGGGAATGAAGGGCGATAACGCTGCATCCATTGCTGTAACCCCGCGAAAAGTTGCTCTAGTCCTGGCACAATCCCCGGGCAGCTCCGGCGCCTTTGCACCTGCGGGTCTCCCTTGGAGAGCAGGGCGTCCCCCCCAAACACGGTCCTCTCCAAAGCCACCAGCAGCTTCTCATGACGTTGCCCAAGGTCTCCTTTCTTCACAAACAAACCAGATCCCTCGAAAGGCAGGGGAGTGAGCACCCTCTTACTACGAGTAATTTCATGCAGATAAATGTCTCTAAATATCCCCAGCAAATAAATCACTTCCCTTCACCTGTGACCCATGGCCGAAAGAGCACTGAAACACCCCAACGCGTGGAGGCTTTCGGACGCGGTGAGACCGCTGTACCAACACCAGAACACAGCACGGCATGACACCAAGTGGACCTCTCGCCACGCAGCTGGCGGCACCAGCACACGCACAGAGAACTGCAACAAGAAAAACCTGTTTATTGTTCACGGTAAGGAATTTTTCAGCGGGAGGAGCAGAGTTAGCAGCTCAACCCAACGCTGGCTGCAACAGCCAAGCCTGCAGGAGCTGCCTAGTCATCCTTATATCTCCTCTGCAAACTCAGAAACAAACATGGAAAGCTATTTGTACAGTGTACGATAGTTCCCTTAAGTTGTGAAAATGGTATTGTTTCGCACCCAGCATGAATTATAATTAATCTCCGGTTTTATCTTGTGCAGCACAGGCTTAGGTTGCAGTCTGCATGCTAATTCCTTCGGAGCAGCAAGGTTCGAATCCCGCGTGGAAAGAACGACAGCTGCTGCGAGCACTAGGATTAATCCCTTGGACTCGCCAAGAGTCGCAATCCTATCTCAGGGTATTCACTGCTGCGTTCGCCCCCACCACAACCTGAATTTAAATGTCCCCCTTGCAAGAGCATTGGAAAGGCAACGTTTCAGTCGCTAATTTGATTGAGTGCAAGGCTGTCTAAAATATGATGTTTTCTGACGCTCGATTATTTGAAAACCCTGCACTTAAGATTAAGAGCTCAACCAACAAAACAACGCATTTCATCTAGCGCAATCCAGTTGGGAATGCTACTGGAGACGCATAGAAAAGCGCCGATTCTAGAGATGCTTATTGTACTTACGTCTGCTGGTAAYGGCGCGTGTGTGGCCCTCGGGAAAACTGCCGCCGTCAGGACGCGGGATGGGGACYGTGCGCTGCTTTCCGCGAAGGCGCAGGGGGCCCGCAGGCACGACGGAGCCGTGGCCGCGTGGTCCTGATCAATGCCACTGCTCCACGTCCTTGTCATGCTGGATTTGCTGCCCCAGAAGGAGCATCTCAGCATCCTGGGAGAAGAGTTTGCATCGTCCAAACCCAGCTCTGCAGCTGTGGAGCCTCAGCGCGGGGATGGAGATTACCTTCCTACATCCGTTTAATGCGGAAAAAGGAATATTTATGAGTGAAGGAGATGATCACGTCTCCACGGGTGGGAACTCATCACCCATGGCAGTGGCACCGCCGCTTCCCCACGGCCACCTGCCCCAGTCCTGCTTTCACCGAGAGGCTCCGGCCCCATTCCAGGGCAGGCAGATAGCGAAGAGGGAAGGAGACACGGATGGATCCCAAAACTCAGCTCCCCCCCAGCGGAGCCTCAGCAGCGCTCACAATTCCCATCGAGGTTTTTGTTTTTGCTTACTTGTCTTTTACTTTATTGTTTGGTAAATGATAAAGCAAAGGGAAGCACTATCAGAGGCAAAAATACAATCATAGACCAGTGTCGCTGCCAGTTAGAAATTACATGACAAGCTGCCTGCAAGCTCATTACCACCCAGCTTCCAGAATAAATTGGATATTTTCAAAACCAGAACGATGTATAATTACGGAAATTCTATAATGCCATTTACTCAGGAAATAGCATTATAAAACAATCTCTTCAGCGGTTGCAGATTGACTCTAGCCATGGAATTTATTAACCACCAATACATGTCAATCATTGGTTTTCCTCCCCAAAGCAAGCAAGCTTCCTTGTGGTAACCCTACGCCCTTCACTGGCTCACTAACATTGTGCTTAATGATACGGATGAAAAGAATAACGAGAATAAAAATACAGTATTGTTTCTAAAGCTTAATAAAATAAAAGCCACCAAGTGAAAGCCTGAGTAATTTCTGCTCAGAAGAAAATTACACAGTTTAAAGCATTCGAATAAAAAAAAGTTATCACTTGCTTTTATAATTGGGAAGTTTTGCAAGTGCATTAGTAAGGAAATAACCACTGCAAAGAAAAACAGGATCCGTGCACTTTACGCTGGACTCGGCTATCACTCCTTACTCTCAACTGTATTTTATTATTTGCTAATCAATATCTCAATCATTGATTTATAATTGTATCTTTCACAGGTGATCCCAGAAAGCTTTTCACGTATGTGAACACAGCCTTAGTTTACAGAATACCTTTGAGGTTAGTAATACTAAAGAAATGATTCTCACTTCCCAAGAAATCCCCGGAAGAAAATTTTTAATAATAAGTACAAAACAACAACAAGTAAACTATTTGTCTGCAAAAAACTCAATGCTGCAGTCAAACAGAAGTAACAGGTTAGTAAAACTCTCTGAAAAGAGACACGGGAATTGTCCGTGCCCCTGCCTATTTATCAAAGATAGGAAGGGCAGCAATAGATACCTCTGAATATTGATTTTGGGGGCAGATCTCCAAGGAAAGGTAATTGCTGTGACTGCTTCCCAGAGGAAGCCTTTGCCAGACTATCCCAACCCCAGGAAAAGAAGATGCCTAACCCAGTATTGATCCGAGGGCATTCGAGCTATACTGGGCTCCGGGTGCCCCCTATACAAACTGGCCATACGCAGAGGAGCTGCGGCACTGAAGAAACCCAAGCGTCAGATTTCCGCACCTCAGAGCAAAGCGTCACTGAGCTGAGCTGGGGCAGATCTCATCGTAAAGCACACGGCAGGGCCATCGCCTCGCTGYGCGCTTGCAGAGCCCTTACCACTAACTGCTACCCGTTAGTGCAAGAGYTGGCTTTTACTGTTACGAGATGCAAAGTGGTGCGCTTACATTTTAAATATGATATATGACATTTATACGGCTTCCAAATATTGCTCCATAACTGACCGCAAGCTAGAGCATCAGTGGGTTTATTTGCTAGAAGACGGCTACGTGTGGGGACGCACTGGAGTCAGCAKGATCTGCAAGTCCTCAGCACTTCTGCACAAACACTCCAAATCACCCCATTTCTCCCTGCTCTACAGCACTGCCAGAGCCCCCAGCCAGGAGGTACCTAATGGTACCTCATGAGCAACCAAGTGCCACCTTTGGCTTGGGGCTGGCAGGACCCTGTCTCCTTGCTGCCAGAAGGCCCGTTTGCCCCTGCTCTTTTTGGGAGAACGTTCTCTAATCCCTGCCTTTTGGCCTTTCTGCTACGCAATTTTGGCTGTTTTGCCCTTTCCCCAGCCTCTTCTTCTCTACCAAGCAAGACAGATCAGGCACCCTACTAGATGACTCTTCAAAGGTTTACAATGCCACAAAGCCACCCTAAAAACGGTTGAGCTCACTATTTGCCCATCTAGGGAAATCTTCAGCTAGTCCAGAGCCTCCAAAACAGCTCTAACCCCCTCATAGCTGCTCCTACAGGTTGCACGATTGAGGCTCTCTGATCCCTCAAGTCTCCCATCTGGCCTCCTTTTTTGGGGGTAGTTGGTTCAAACTGTAGCCACCATCAAATGTGCAAGAGTCGCAGAGTGCTTTGGGATCAAAGAGTCCCAAAGCCTGTTTATAGCATAACCAGCTACTGCTGCAAAGCCAAGTGCTAGCGCCCACATATTTACAGTTTAATGAGGACAAGAAACAGATCCTCTTGGCAAACTGGAGCCTGCAGGAACTTCGCAGAACATGTCAAGTTCCACTGATGGAGACAGGTCACGCGAAGATGAAGTAAGCGATAAAGCAAATAGCTGCAAAATGTATGTGAGGGCCCCATACACCCACAGCTGAAGTGTCACCCTGCATCTGAAGCAGTTTCTCTTCTCCCATAATGCCCAAGGAAATCAAAACGCATGGAAACGTGATTTGTTTTAAAACGCAGCCAAAGAAACTCTCACAGAAGGGAAAACGTTTGCTTTCTTAAGCACATCTGCTAAAGTATTTGTGCTGTTTTCAGGGCCCTGTGCGTGCACAGCAGAAAATTAAATCATTTCCAAAGACACTTTGCATGGCACCATATGTAATCCAGAGCCGTTCAGATGACCTAACACAACTTGCTCTTTAGCGCTCCGTATTAGTTTTTCTCTCTACTATTAATTTTACAGGCTGGCACATGAATGTCACCCTAGATCACAGAATTGGTTACATTCCTACCTCCTTACTACTATTTTTTTTTTCCCCTCCTACTGTAGGTTCTTTCACCAGTTCACTGCCAAAATGCACAACTACCCTCAACTTTTCCCAGGCTAAAAACTTTGAGTTACAGGAGAAATAGAGGGGGAGAAAATGCGCATTTCACACTCAGAGCCTCCCTCTCTGCAGTCAGTTCAAGTTTTGCCATTAATTTCTGTGTGACCAAAGTAACATCCTTGTAGCTGCATCCATCCTGAGGGCTTCTCTGTGTGTTGAGAGATGACATCCACGATGACTCCACTTCTGCTAACTCCTTGTTTGTAATCTTCAAAGGGAAGGGATGTGCTCCATGCAGGTGCATTTCAGTTAGGAAGTCTCTGTTATTAGTGAATTAATACTAATATTTTCTCAGGCCCAGTATTTAGAAATCAGTCATCACCTGTTCCTCCTCAGGGTATTACTCACTGAATTCACCTTACTTTATTGCACCATTTCTTCTAAATGCACAGTCAGTTTTTGAGTTTCCACTAGCACAACGCAGGGCACGTCACAATTTTTTGCGGCACCTACTACAGCAGCAGCGTTGAGATGCAGAACCTGCACACGAACGGTGCTGAGCTCCCAAGAGGCCACCTGCTAGCGCTGCCAGCTGAAAGAAGAGGCCCCTTTGCAGTCCCAGGCTTCAATACACGCAACTACTTTTAACAGTCAGTGCTGCTGCGCTATCGAACACCAACCGCGTAATAGCGAATCCGAGACAAAAGCGCAGGGATTTTTCAGCCGACTGCCCATTCCACCATAACAGTTTTCAGTGCTCAAGGCGGCAGGCATCAGCTGCAGATTTATCTGAGGGAGGGCAAGAGTGTTTTATCTACACATCAGCGCTACCCAGTGGAGCRGATCGGCTTTCATGGCCTGTAACCCCGTTGCAGCTGCACAGCCCTTCCTCCCCACTTGGATCTGGGCCTGCGCCCAAACATCTCCTGGACCCAATGCAGAAACATGTGAGCTGTGAACTCCTACGACTTCAGTACAGTCCTTCCAAGGGCTTTCCCTGCAGAAGGATCCAAACCAGTGAACGTTAGTGCATCTGCATTCTCAAAACTTTCTGCAAGCAGGGAAGATTTATCTCGCAGTCACAGAGAAGCAAACCACAGCACAGAAAGAATTAAACATCTTGCTCAGCATCGCGCAGGGCGCCTGGGTCAGAGGCGGAACGAGAAGCCAGATCGCAGCTCTKGGCCGCATGCCTTCATCACAAGAACTCACTTAGTCCCACGTGGTTGCAGACAAGCTCTGAAGGGGTCACAGCATTTTCCACACCGAGACGACATACGACACAA
The DNA here is from genome assembly GCF_003343035.1 of Apteryx rowi. Classification (NCBI taxonomy): domain Eukaryota; kingdom Metazoa; phylum Chordata; class Aves; order Apterygiformes; family Apterygidae; genus Apteryx; species Apteryx rowi. The sequence continues at coordinate 735,981 of NW_020448752.1, forward strand.
TGCACCAAACACAAGGGCAGTAGAGAACGAACAGATCACTCAGATCCTTGTGTAATGAGGACACAACAGACCCCAAGACAGAAAGCATTTCCAGTACTTCCTCTGACCTACAAGGCTCTGGCCAGATTTCAAAGCCTAACCAGTGAATTTGGACAACCAAACGGAAATGCCTTGCAAGGGTCCAGCTGCTCCAGGCTCACCGTCCCTCTTCGAGTTGGGTGCCAGTTTACTTGGTACGCTTGATTATCAGGCCTACGCCACCAGGAACTCTTGTAGGGTATTACAGGAGAGATCATCTTTATGCGATCAGATCCGCAATAATACCACGTGGCAAAACCACCAAATATTCTGAACACTTGCCAGGATGAACAGCTACACAAAGTTGCGACTCTTGGGACAAATTCCAGCAGATGTTTCAAAAGGAACTTTTGATTTTCAAAGGGATTTTCAAAGTCCCTTCAGTGCCCTRCAAATCATATGATGATGCATCTTTATCATAGTAATAATTAAAGTGCTCTTCTGTTGGGAAAGAGCCCCAAACGCTTGTCAAGAATATGCATGCTTATAAAAACCACTTGACACAAATCTAAGAAAAATGTTAACAAAGTCATATGATCAGATGATTAGAAAAAGGAAACAAAAGGCAGCCCAGGGTTTCCTCTTATTCTAGCTCGTGTTTTATTGCCTTGTTTTCAGCGCCTGAACGCTTTATCTAGCACCCTATTCTCTCTCACGCTGGTCCAGTTTTTGTGCAACGACCTCACAGCTGAAGATGTGAAGTCTTCAATGAAGAGCTAAACTTCTATCCAGGGGGGGRAAAAAATAAAATAAAAAAGAAAAAGCAGCTGATGTTAGGGTTGGGAAGGGAGAATACAGCCCTTCCTCACTGGGCCATAATTTTGCTAGCCTTGTTTGTGTCCTCCCACTAAGCCCGCTGCTGTGGGTGCCCAGAGTATAACCTCTTCCAGCCGATCCCAGACGTGTCAGTCCATATAACAATTCATTAAATTCTTTTTTTATTTCTCCCATTGCACTAGGTGTTGATTCCCGCCCCCCCCCTCCTTTTTTAAATGTCACCTCATACTCTCACATAATCACAGGTATCCTAAAACAGCACTTTAATGAAAACATCATGTTAAATACAGATGTTGCCTCTTGTTCTGAACCACTAAGTGCTGGAAGCTGGGAGACTCTCCTCCTAGGAGACCTACGTTCTTGCCCTGTTGTTATGGTCTTCTCTAGGCCTCCACTCTTGGCCCCAGTCAGAGACTGGATGCAAGGCTAGATGAATACCTCGTATGAACTGGTACAGGTGTTTTTACATTCTGCCCACTCAAGATTCCTCTGAGCTTCCAGTGGAAATGAAAGAAAATACGACAAAAGCCCTTTTCTCATAGACGCAAGCAAACATGAGCACATCCCACCCCTCTCCAGAACTGATTTCCATTCATCTCAAGAGTAAGATTATTTTAAATTTTATTTTTGTTTCTTCAACAAACAACATTGATTGTACTTAACATAATGAGTTCTGCCACAAAGGATCTTACTGCAAGCTGTTTTCCGTTTTCCTCTACTTGTGAGCTTAGAGATATCTCATTCATTGCGAGACTCCTCCATGCATTTTCGCTTGCTGRGTGCCTTTTAGTTCTCGTCAAGCTGACAAAAGAGCTATTCCTGACGTGGGACGTACAGCACGGGGTGACATGACAAGCGCGGTGTCAGCGAAGCTGGCAGAGCGACACTCTCAGAAGAGCCATTTCCCTTTGCCACATCCCGAGCTCAGTCTTCACGCACCCATGCGGCATGCACATCAAACACCATTACTGAAAGGAAGGATGCCTCAACAAATAGGACTCTGATGTGGAAATCGGAGGACTTCATGTCTGTCATTGAGTGATTGCATGATGAAGGAGGAACAATTACGCTCTTCTGAGACAGGGACTGCTCCCTTGTTTTTAAAGCATAAGTCACAACAGATACCTTTTCTTATCTATACTTTGATTATATATATGTACACACACACACACACACACACCGACAACAGATAACATAGCTAGAGGTGACCATGACTCTGCAACAGAGAGAAACGCATGTTTTCCGGCTAACAAAATAAGACCTCTTCTCCTCTTTGTTAATTTTGGAAGGAAATTTCCCAGCCCGCTACGGGTTGCAAGGAATAACAGGAAGCAATCGGTATGCCATAAAATGGCATTTACATAGGCTGCTTCTGAGTTAAGCTGCTACTTAATACTCAAATCTTACCTGTGTTATTTTGATATTTTCATAAAGTCACATTGTGTAGCTTACGTAACTGGGCAAGGTAAAGGAATATTCTTTAATTATACAATAGAAGCATGAAAACATGAAGGATGAAATTYTCCAGCCTTGGAGAGATTCAAAATTCGACTSGACAAGGCCCTGATCTAAACTGGCCCTGCTTGGAGCAGAGGGTTGCAACCAGAGACCTCCACAGGTCCCTACCAACCTATGAGTCTATAACCCATGCCCCAGGACCCCAAATTTATGATTCACCATATCCTCGAGTGAGGAATACCCTGTAGTTGGAATCTTCCACCAACTTTATCACTAGACACTACTAGACAATAAACTTCCGTCATTGCAAACATGTTTTCAAAGTTGCGAAGAGATAAAACAAAAAAAAATTATTGACATAGAAGACAAAAAAAAAAAAAAAACACCCCTCCTCAAGCGCTAAAGCAACTAGCTTACCTCTCTCTCTCTCTCCTTGATTAAGAGCTACTGCTATTGAGGTAAAACAGGGTTTCTTTATCAAGATGCCTGGTGCCTTCATCCCAATGCTCCCATCCCAAGCTCAGAACATTGCATTCCTGCCCAGGAGTCCCGCCCTGAGACTGGTAGCCAGTACACCACCCAGTACCGCGGTACACAGCCCGGTACCGCAGACAACCTGCCACCTTCCCTCTTTCACGAACGTGTATTGACATCTTGTACGTTAACTCGCAAATTCTCAGCTTCAAATTGCTTGTTCTGGTACAGCCTTCCAGCAACAACTGATAAATTTTATGCATCATTTACAAAACATTAAACGTACAATCATCTTATTTGATTCATCGCTAATAGTTTTCCGTGAGCATTATGTGAAACCCAGCGACGATATAACAAGCCTGGCAAGTGGAGACCTTGTACGATAGCGCTCCCCTTGGCTATACGGACTCTCTCCCGGGAACCCCATCCCACCTGTGTTGAAGCCACCCCACCTTGACCCACTGCAGCCCACCAAGGCTGAGCAATGGTAGCTGTGCGAGTGAATGATCTTGGCCTACAGTAAAGATGAAAGAGAGTTAAAGTTATATTTTAAAAAGGCAGCATCTACCAGCAGCTAAGGGCTCATACACAGTTATCACGGTTCAGGTGATGCCTGGTGAACTGTAAAACTAATCACATCTCTGAAGCCTTATATTCTCCTTCCCTTTCCACTATGCTATTGAACAGGCAGGACTGATCCAAATTCCACCGAAATCAATGAAAACTCCCTCTGCATTGTACGCCTTACATTTCCTGCTACAACCACATTATTTACTTTGATTAATGATCGCTTTGGGTACTATTAGCTGAGCAAGCAAAGGATGACTTCAAACATCTGAAATAAGAAAAGGCAGATAATAAAGCCCATAGTACAATCAAATAACCTTGCAAGCTCCCTACCTCRTCTTTTCCAGCTTTCTTTTTCCAAACCATTGCCGAACTACAGAATATATTTCCTAACAACCTACCAAAGATCCCTCCTTATTGTTGGGGAAGAAAACAAAAACAAAAAGCAAAAAACAATTTTCAGAACTCTACTGATTGCTATGAGTATCCTTCCCTAGTTTTTGAATTTCCCCCAGCCTACAAAGACACCGGCACTGGAGAAGTTAGCCTGAACGTACATGCAGCTAACTGAACTGACTACCATACATAAACTGTCACATATTGCTCTGAGAGTTTTGAAAGAAAATGAAGGACTAAATGCACCCATAGTACCAAGAAGAAACATCTTAAAAAGGGAAAAAAAAGCATTTAGGAAATGCCAGCACTACCGACACGTGTTTAGTTTAAGTTGCAGACACAGGGGTTCGGTGCAAGAACCATTCTTGTAACCTTCGTGGTCAATGGCACGTGGTCCTGGGCACAATGCGGCTGTGAGAGTCTAACAGTGGAACTACATTAAACCTTCTCACCGAGCTCGTCCTCCCTCCCAGCTTACTTCAATGCAGTGTGCAATGATTCCACCCCCCTCCCCCCAATAAAAAGCAGCTGAAAACTTCGTTTTGAAAAACAGTTTTTTCAGAAAAGTGGGAGTAYGTTCACATAAAATAAGGCTTTTAGAAATGTTACTTCCCCCTCCTCCACAACCAGCCACATACAYGCAATGGAAGTTTATGAAACATTTCAGAGAAATCAGCAATGAAGTCTTTTAGTGGAAAAAAAAGAAAAGAAAAAACAATCACATAGTGAAAACTTTGCCTTTAGTCAGAGCCAGGATTAGACATGCAGTTGTCCTTGGCTACAGTCTGCGGCATTTCCTTCCCAATACACAAACTAGATGACTTGCGTTGCACCTAACTTTACCCAATAAGGCTCTGGTGCTCTAGGCAATTTCCCCAATAATTTCTCGCTCAGAATTTACAGATTAGAGGTTAACCTCYTGCTGCCAAGGGAAAGAGAGGTGCAGAGTAGAGTTCCAGCTTTTTTCCCCCTTGATAAAGGAAAWCTGCCAGTATCGGCCAATGTCATGCTGCAAATCTCAGCAGTTTGCTGGCTCCTGTCATCAGCTGCATGTGAAGTGCTAAGCTAAGGAAAACAAAAACAAAACAAAAACAAAAAAAAGAAAGATATTAGCAGAACAAGGAGTTTTAGTGGTCCTTCAAAACCCAGCAGCAAACCTGTATATCCTTCAAGATCTGATCTTGTACCTATTCGCTGCCTACCGGCTGCAGGGATCTGTTTTGCAGAGCAGATCTGCAGCAGCTCCCGCTGCATCCGCTCTGCTCACCCTTCCCCGGGYGCTCAGAGCCCTGCAGATGGTCATAAAAAAGGGGTGGCCAAGAGATGTCCACAGGCTACTGCAGAYGCAGGCGCACGTAAGGGCAGAAGCACCGCCACGGGCCTCGCTCGGCCGCTGCTACGATGCAGAGCCAAGAGGCTCCCGATAATTTTCCGGTCTCGGCGCTTGCTTGCTGCAACTTGGGGAGGCGGAAAGGCTGGAGCTGCGGGCAGGAGCTTTCCAAAGCCGCCTCCGAGGGGAAAACTCAGAGCCTGCGGCTTTGATTTACTGAATCTGCTTTAAAAGTCTCCAAAACAAACAAACAAACAAACAAAAAAAACACAAAAAAAGAAACAGCTTGGCATTTCGGAGATGGAATTCGGCTTCTAAGACACCAGGATGATTTGTGAAGGGCTATAACAATACGGAGCCTGCAGACAGGTGCTCTGCTCAAACCGCTACCCCGCGCGGGGGGCTCGCAGAAGAGGCCTGGTGCACGTTTAAAGAACGGGCTGAAAATAACAGCTTGAACGGAAAAAAACCCTACAAGAAAAACTGTCAGAATATATAGGGTCAAATCTGTCAGTCTTTAGAAACTCAACATTTTGTTGAGGTGAAAAACTTCCAAAAGTTCTATTTTAAGCCTCAAGAAAAGCAAGCCCTGGAACACTTGAGAAATAAATGTGATCTTTTGATTCACAGGAGAAGTATTCCCCTTTCCCTCCCCTGTGATTCACAAAGAGGAAAGCGTTTAGAATATTTTCTTCCAAAATAGCACTCACTTGGTTATATAAGATCAGAGGTCTGCCTACAGAAATTGTAATGAAATTACGAAACCGTTTCAGTACAATCTCAGCTCCAGTAAATTATATGGCTACTTTAAATAGCGATTATGAATCGAACTGAAGTTCTCAATCGTTTTTTAGAATAACACTATATTCCTAGAAAATGGTATCCGCTAGTTACATATTAAACTTACAAAGAAAAATTCAATATATTTAAATCAATATAAAAAAAACCCCATATATCGCAAGAGCTGCTCWTTCTTGTACAAGCAAAGTGCAGAAGATGAAATTTCTAGGAAGCAATGTGCTGGTAAAAAAAGCTAGAGACAAGGGGCTTTTTGCCCATTTGTTAATTTTGGTTTTGGTTTGCTTTTCATGAGTGTCCTCATACATAAGTTCTCGCAGGAGCAGTTCCCGTATTGAGGCAGTGCTCTGGCCCTTGTGAACCAGACCTACGTTGGTGACTTCACTTCTTAAGAACGTATATTGCTAATGCCGGTTCTTTTCCGAGAATACATGATGTGAGATTCTGGAAAAGAAGTAACTTTTYATACACAAGATCAAATCTGAACAGTAACCTTTAAATCACACTTGAAAAAAAATCACTGTTTTAAAGGTGAGAGTAACAGAGTGCTTCAGGCTGTGAAAAACAGCAAGCCAACTCCAAGGCAGGTGTGAACAGGCGAGGATGGAAAACTCCTAACGATCACCAGACACTAAAACACAAACAAAACAAAATACATCCATTAAAGTAAGGACGTGTTTCGGGTGAGCTTCCCAAGGCATCACACATCACGGAGAAAATGCGTTTTTCTAGCAATAGTAGTGCTGTGAGTACAGTGTTGGCTTGGGTTGGCGGCGGGGAGGGTTGGGGTTTTGGTTTTTGGAGACTCCACATACTTGTTGGCAGAATTTATGCCATAAGGGGCTTCTGCTTGACGTAAAGGCTTCAGTGCTGCCCACTACTGGGCTTCTTTCCCAACGGGAATGGGCTCAGGAAAACTACTGCCGACTTTGCTCCACCTCCTCCCCACCACACGCGCTCATGGTCTGCACAAGGCTCTTCAAATCTTCAGGAAAAAGYGTTAAAGTAATAACTTAAAATTAGTTTCTCTCAAGAACGTCTTCAAAACTAAAAGAGAGGAAATTAAGGGCACAGAGGTTTAAGCAATAATTAGCRATTAATATTGCGTTACCGAAATTAGCTTTTTTCCTGCTTGCAAACCAGGCAAGAGTAGTGCAAAACGGTGTCAAATTCAGTATTACTCAGTAATTTCTTTGCAAAACATTTTTCCTGGTGGGGCTGGATTTGCAAACCTGAGTTGCAACTACACAACATTCAAACTTTCAAACACACGCTCTCTTCATGATTTTGTTACCAATTAGATGTATTATGTAATCATTAGTAATCAGCACAGTACACCACTCCTTTCAAATGACAATCAAATACATATTCTGAATATCATATTCACAGACTCTGAATACTTAAAATTAAGGGTCCCCCCTCCCCAAATAAATATTCCTGTTACAAAAATACTCACKTAWYCCTGGGCAGCAAGTTTTAARATAGTTTTTCCTTTCATACTGCAAMCTGAATTGCAGTACCTTGGACATGAACGCACCTCTAATGTTTCTTTAATATGCATTTTCAGAATATATATCAAAAGCCTATGCTTGGCGAGCTGCAAGAGGGTAATAAAGAGTTTTCAAAACAGATGCAATTACCATGCTGCTGATTTGCTAACTCTAGCAAAAGTTGGTGGAGGAAGGGAAAAAAAAGGRTGGAAAAAAACCAAACAAACATTGTTTGGCTAAAAGGATTTCACCTTGGAGAAACACCAGCCAGTTTAGTTTTGCTCAGCTCCTCCGTGGCAGGGCTCCTGCCACCAGCCCTGGCACAGATCACCCAGGCCCTGGGCTGGGACGTCGTGGCTTCCCCTGCCTGTAGCTCCCGGGCAGGCAGCAGCCAGGAGACGCGTGTCCAGCTGTGGATTCAAAAGCCCAAACTTCAACCACACTGTCAGATCTGTGGGTGGGATTCATATGAACAACCGTAGAGTCCTTTAAAAAAAAATCAGTGCAGAGGACTAACAGTTGGACAATAGACATGTCGGACAAATTGTGCCGGGCATCCATTTTTCTCTCCACCGACATCCTCTAAACAAGGACGTGGTTCAGTCTGATTCAAGCCAAAACCCAGTCAGAAAGAAAGAAAACATGGGGGGGGRAAAAAAAAAAAACCAAAACACTTAATCCCACAAACCACACTCCTGCTTTTTAGCCTACTTCATGCACACCTTCCAATTTATTATCTAAGACAAGTTCATACTTGACCCGCACTTAAACGGTCCCATTAATTTCAGGAGAACAGCTTCCTGCATGTGCAGCAATGCTCCGTTGTGCACAGCACGCTTAGGATTCGATACGCGTTTGCTAGCCCGTGCTCACCTCATGGCTGAATATTGAGCTATTTTCCATAACACTTGTTCTTCTCCCCAACCACAACAGCAGGTGAACAGTCAGAAATGCTGCTCCTGTTCATCATTTAGCCAGTTTCTCCTGGGACTTCAAGTTTCCAAACATGAACCAGATCTCAGTTCCTAGTGGATCAGAAAATTCAGAGGCAGGACCTTCAGTTTGCTCTCATGATGCTTTATGGCCATACGGAAATACAAGCCTTGCAAATGCATGTAAACACAATAAACTTCTCTCTCCGAGTCAACTCTCGCACCAGCGCAATCCCATGGATTCTGGGAGCGCGGCTCCTCACTCGGAGCTTTGCTCCAGCATGCTAACCTCCACTTTGGATTAAAGTAACGCTAAACAGACAAAACTAAATGCATGACAACATCCAGTTATGCACATGTGTAAATATTAACCCATAAAATTCATTTTCAAGATTGAAAATAGCACTATAATTGTGATAATTTCAATCGGGTCCCCCCCCCCCCCAAAAAAAAAAAGTCTTAGATGTAGTTTTGTCCACTGGCACAGCAGAATGTAATTTCATCAAAAAAATTTAAAAAAAAAAAATCAATTTTGTTTTGCCATATCCCTTGTCACATTGCTGTTCATAAAGAAGCCCCAAAACATCAGCCTGGAGAAATGCCACTGCTTTCTCTTGTGCCACAATTACACGGGTGGACCTGGGAACGGAGGGCATCCTGCTGCTGACTCCCCACCTTGCAAAATTAAACAGTTCAGCTTTCTAAAATACAAACATCTTATTTCATGCTGCTCATCCAAGAACCAGAATCTTCTTCACTAGAGCTTCACGATCATCTCAGCAGATATAAACATTTCAGTTTTATGTGATCTTACTCTCCTCTAACTTTGCGCTTCCTTCTGCTTCGACTTGCTACGATGGATTTATAAGGGTGGCTGATAAAGCGTTAATATGCTAATCTGTTTTTATGCAAACAGAAACAGTGAACTTGCCTTTCCATGCACTGGAATTAAATTCAATGTGATCATAAGAATATGTTAACATAGTAAAATATCTGATGAATAATTTGGGCTCTTAAGAGTGAAACACTGAAGGAGACATTTTCAGATGACTCTGTTGACAGGCTCTGATGTCCAATATGTTCAATGCAATGGAGAATGAGTTGGAAAGCCCATGAATGTCATTTTTCTAGTTCATTTACCTCTCATCAATAATAAATGGCATCATGTATTCATTTTAAATTCCCTACTGGAGAGACTGGAACATTCATGCTAGAAATCAAGAGTGCATCACGATGACGTCAATACCCAGATGCAAGAATGAGTCAGTCCTGTGCTCCGACTAAGACAGCATTTAGAAGAGTTGAAAAGAAAAAAAAAACAAATATGATCACAATGTTTACGATAGGGAAAAGGAAGAAAGGGGAGAACTGTGCGAGTTATGCCAGCTGCCATCTCTGCTGCTGGCAGATTCAGGTGGGGAAGGGAAGCGATTTCTCCGATACCTTTAGGTGCTACGCTGGCCTCTGGACCAGCTGTTGGCAAGTCAGTCTGGAAACAACCTGTTCACTCCCGTGTTTGTTTTCACACTCCTTTTTTTTGCAGGCTAACATTTCATAAAATCAAAAGCAATTTGTCTGGATCTCAAAGATTTTAAGTGCTGGCCCATGACTGTGGGTTTGCAAATAAGGAGCAGGCAGACACATCACAAGTACAAATCAACAAAGGATTAGCGTTAAACTCACTTATGCCAAACAAGCCGCAGAAAGTCTCCTCTCCTCYCCCGAGGTAACAGTCAAGCTCATCRTATCACAACTCTTCATTACAGCGTTAAATCAGACCCACAGTTTTAAATAATTTGCGATTTATGTAATGACACGCAGGCCCGTTGAGTGCAATTAACCTATACTGAGATACCCCTCAGAAAGAGCTTTCACTATTGCACTTCTAATTAGTAAACAGCAGCCTGCTCTAATTGCTCAGGAACGCAGCGCTACCGCATCRGAGCACGGGCTCCGCGCTCCGGCGGGCCGCGCGGCACAGCAGAGCGGGCAGCTCAGCGAGGCTCCTTCCTGCAACACCGGTCTCTTCACCGAGCAGACGTGCTACGCATCCCTGATGAGGCGCCTTGAAGTTGCTGCTTTGGTGGAGGCATCTCACAAGCTGCTCCAAGCTTAGACCTGCCAGCTCCCCCGTTCGCACCAAGACTGCTGCGCTGGCCTTTCCCCGAAATACCGCGCCAAGCAAAGCGGAGATGGAAATTCAGGCAGGCGTTGCTCAACAAGYGTCAGCTCTTCATCGCCAGCTGCCAAGGCAACGTTAAACGGTTCCTTCCAACCAGCCCGTAAAAGGCTTCTCCTGGGCATCCCAGGACCAGGCGACAAACAGGCACATCAGTGGGATGCTGCTACCTACGCTGGCAAACCAGCCGCTCTAATAAGAGAGCAGCTTCCTTGCCCCCTCCCGGCACCGTGAACTTTTCACGGTCAACCCACGTTCGCACCGGTAGTTCCTGGCGCACAAGAACCGCTTTCTATTTACAAACTGCGACGGGGAGCCAAAGCCGGCTGGTAACACGGCATCTGCTTTGCAAAGTTTCAGCCGTCCCTTGGTGCCAAGTCAATCGTATGCACAAAATACGTGATCTCAAATCCCCAAACTGAAGCACGGACCAACGGTTTCTAGACTTGGGCAAGACGGGAGATGCTAAGGGCTAGATTTTTCAGAGGTATTTTGGCACCCAGTGCAATACTCAAGATCGCTATCGGCCTCTGGGAGCCCCRGGGCAGCCGGGGATGCGGCTCGGAGGCTGCCCACGTCGCCGCGCACCGAAACACGTTCGTACTTAGCCCCTTCTACTTAGGGCTGTCTTTCTAACATTGCAAAATTAAAATGCATTGAGGTTGTAGTATAAAACTAATTTAATGTTTTGACCAGAGAATCATAACCCTGACAGATATAAGATTTAAAATTACCTTTTGTATGATTTCAATAGGAGCATATTATCTAAATGTCAGCTGTAATCAATAACATTACCGGTTGGTATATCCCAGTGTACATGATTTATTTGCAGTAATGTTCCATAATCACAGCTGATATAAAATGACTAATCAACCTCACATTTCAACACTAATTCATCAGTTAACTATTCTGTTTGTAACTTCCATCCCATTCGCTATTTAACACATTAAGAGCATTCGAACGATCCTTAAATAAGTCATGGAGCACTACCATTCATATAGATTTTTATTTATACGTATATACACATCCCTATGCACACGCACAGCTGACCAACGCCTTCTCTTTGTCCATTAAGCTATTTTGCAAAACTCCCAAAGGGGGCCAATTTTTAATGCAATTCACAGCAGGATAAAYGACCGAGTATTTGACAAGCAACACAAATTAAGCCAGTTCCTACTGCCTTTCAGCTCGTGTCATTTATTTTATCGGATTACAGTTATTAGCAGCCRGAGGAGGAAAGTGGGCAGGAAAAGGGGGATCGGGTTTAGCGGCGCAGTCGACAAGCCGAGCAGCTCGCGCACGTGGGCACGCACCGCGCTGCCTATTTTTACACCGCCCCGCGCTCGCCAGGATGCGCCTTCGCCCACGCACCGCTCGCGCGTCGTGCGCGGCCCCGGCGCTACGCAGCGGCAGCTTTTGCCCGCGCAGGCGTAGGCTTGCTCCACGGCACACGGAAGTGGGATCGAGAATCCCATCCCTGAAGAGGAAGGGGCAAGAAACTGTGTCTTAGCTTTGAAAGCACAAATTAAAACCGCTCAGTGGGACATGCAAGAATTTACAGAGCAAAAAATCTCTTCTGCATCATTCAAAATGGCTAGAGTTTTATCAATGCTTTTCCTTTTTTAAGCCCCTCTATGAAAAAACATTACTATTAGCAATATATTCCCACGGTTCTGTATTTTAGCACAACTGAGTTTTGCTCCCCAAGCAAAAAAAAAAAAATAGTATCTCAACTGAAAGGTAATTTCTCCTTTTTCCTATCATCAAAAACTGTAACACAGATGTTTCAAAGATGTTTCAAGCTTCAGCCACTCATTTTGCTTGCCCCCCACATTATTAAAAAACAGGATCAATTCACAAGAGAAATTAAAGTCAAACCAGCTTTTAGCGATTTTTTTTTTTTTGCAAAATTATATGCTGTTATTCCTCATGTGAAAACCCATGGGAGACATATTTCAATAATATCCTAAATAGGAAGTTAAACCAGTTCAATAAATCATTTTATATAGTAAAACTGTGTTGAGTATGAAATATATTTCATACAACCATTTAAAATCAATAGCTTTTCTTTCCTGTGGATGGCTTAATGATAACCAATACTTCTCTATTTCATAATTTTCATAAATACCATCTTAAAGATTTTAAGCAGTTCATACTCAAAGAGTAATAGAAAAAAAATATTAGAATGCCTCATATTTGCCTTTATGTATTACTGATAAGAAGCAGCAGAAGAAAAACCATACATCAATATAGAAGAAACAGCAATACATTGCTCTAAGATGTATAAGCTTGGTGATTAAAGAGACTGGTGGGATTGAGAAAACCCAGGACCTCTCAGGCTGTAAGATGACTGTTCCCATTCCTCCAGGATGAACACCTTAACCCGCTACCTCGCTCTGTTGACAACTCAATAGCCAGATATGAACTTTGTGGTGAGCGGAGAGGAACCTCATGAAGGTCAACAAAGGCAAGTGCAGGGTCCTGCACCTGGGGAGGAATAACCCCAGTCACCAGTACAGGTTGGGGGTTGACCTGCTGGAAAGCAGCTCTGCMGAGAAGGACCTGGGAGTGCTGGTGGACACCAAGTTAAGTATGAGGCAGCAATGTGCCCTTGTGGCCAAGAAGGCCAATGGTVTCCYGGGSTGCATCAGGAAGAGTGTTGCCAGCAGGTCGAGGGAGGTGATCCTGCCCCTCTCCTCAGCCCTGCTGAGGCCACATCTGGAGTCCTGCGTCCAGTTCTGGGCTCCCCAGTACAAGAGGGATGTGGCACTACTGGAGCAAGTCCAGCGAAGGGCTACCAAGATGATTAGGGGACTGGAGCATCTCTCTTATGAGGAAAGGCTGAGAGAGCTGGGCCTGTTYAGCCTGGAGAAGAGAAGGCTGAGAGGAGATCTTATCAACGTGTGCAAGTATCTGAAGGGAGGGTGTCGAGAGGATGGGACCAGACTCTTTTCAGTGGTGCCRAGCGACAGGACGCGAGGCAACGGGCACAAACTGAAACACAGACAGTTCCATSTGAACATGAGGAAAAACTTCTTCACTGTGAGGGTGACAGAGYCCTGGARCAGGTTGCCCCGAGAGGTKGTGGAGTCTCCTTCTCTGGAGATATTCAAAACCCACCTGGACGCAATCCTGTGCAACGTGCTCKAGGTGACCCTGCTTGAGCAGGGGGGTTGGACTAGATGATCTCCAGAGGTCCCTTCCAACCTCAACCATTCTGTGATTTTCCACACAAGTCCATGACATGACTTAAAAAAATATATATATACACACACATATACATATATGTATTTATTTATACACACACACACTTAGCAGATGAGATGCACAATCCTGCTGTCCGCAATTACTTTGAGCATTACCATCAGCCAGATTCAGCAGTGGATGCATTTCAAAGAAGGGTCAGTTTAGCATGTTAAAATATCATTATTGAATGATAGAATAATTTAGATGACAAGCACAAGAGACAGCGTTCTAGATATCCTGCAGGGAAACCGGCATGCTTTGCTGTGATATATAGAGAAACAAATACATACAAATAACTATTAATAGTAAAGCAGAGTCATTGAGTAATTGAAAAGATAGTGGCTCTCCTTCCTACAGAGATTAAAATTATGTAACAAAAGAGATAGTAACAAGCTAATTCCATCATCGTCATTATTATTAGCCTGTAGAGTTTATGTAAATGTTAACAAGGCATGTCAAGACAGTTAGATGAGAAAGCATATGCAGCAGACAGATTGGTTCACTTTAGCATCTGAATTTACATTTTAGCTAAAAGAGAACCATTTAAATATGAATTTCATTTGAATTAAAATATACAAAAGGATTTGCATAAAAAAAGACCTTGTTCCCTATAGATATATACCCAAAAAAAAGCTCTCATCAGAATAGAGTTATTTTAGCAGATTCATTTCTAAAGAGACAAGAGACAGATGATATGAAAGTGAATGAACACGGCAAATTAAACCTCGAATAAATTCATTCTGTGCTCTCCATTTCACAGGTCACTGCCAGCCTCTGGCATGTCTCACCCAGGAGAAGATCTGTGTATGAAGGCCCAGCGGAGTCTTCCTCCCAGGCCTTCGTCCCTCCACCCCGCAAAGCTCCCCTTGCTGCGGGGGCACTGCCTGCTTCCTCCGGTGAAGAGACTGGACACGCCACCACTTTGGGACTTCCCAAATTCTGGAAATCTGCTCCAAAACCATACCCTTGCCATATCCTGAAGGCCACTTCTCCACCAGCTTGGAGAAAAACTTCTGATTTACACTGGCACAAGCAAAACAGGTTTTTAATGCACAGGATGATGCCAGTGTTGGCACAGACTATCTATTAGGGAGAAATCAGTCATCAAACAAGCTGGAAATCAGGCTCGGCTCTTTTTCCGCCTTRCAGTAAACCTGTTCTTGGAGGAGGCTGGAGGAGCAGAGACGGGGAGCCGTCGGGCAGCACAGGACCTCTGACCGCCGCTCGCCCCGGGCAGCCTCGGGGGCGCGATGCCAAGCACCACCTGCTTTTCTGTCTGACTCTGCTTTTACTTCTATGGCATAAATAAAATAAAGCACTTCAGGAGCAATATATTTTGTTGCTAAATAATGCTAATAAACCACTGCATTGGACTTTTGAAGGAACAGGCAAGGTACCTGCCTGCTTCACGTATAAAGACGACTAAAAGGAATAATATCCACGTGTTAGACTTACTCATCACAAAACAAGAGCTTTTAATCCGGTCCCCCATTTGCAGACCCACGTGCACTTCCTAAGAGCAGCATGAACGGCTGAATAACTTTAAACCCACCGAATGGGGGTTTCTTTAGCTTAGTCACCTTTTCCAGACCTTCCAGAAACAATCCATTACCCATCAGGGGCCTGCAGACTGCCAAATACGTCGTTTCTTGTGGTTTTCCATTTCATCATATAAACAGTTTGAATAAGGTGACATAGTATCTACTTTTTTCAGGCCCTACAGAGCAAGATGAATATCCTCCAGTTTGGTTCCCCCCCCCCATTACTGTAGAAATCGTTATCTTCTCTGAAGTCTAGACCCAATTTTCACAGCATACGCTGCAATTAAACACTAATACTGCTGTTTCCAGAG
The DNA here is from genome assembly GCF_003343035.1 of Apteryx rowi. NCBI lineage: Eukaryota > Metazoa > Chordata > Aves > Apterygiformes > Apterygidae > Apteryx > Apteryx rowi. Next base: position 751,558 of record NW_020448752.1, read on the forward strand.
CAGACAGCTGTCGTCACCAAAGCAAGGCTGCATCTGGATTTTTTTTTTTTAAACTCAAAAAGGATTTGTTTTGTTTTTAGAAAAAAGGAAATTAAATTCAATAAATTCAACGAATATAGAAAACCTGACATTTTGTGGTTTCATTTGGACATCCTTGGAGTAACGAYGGCCTTACCTCCGTACCCACAACATGTTTCAAGAACATGCCAGGAAGGCAAGCTGTGAAAAGGGACAAAAGTTTATCTCAAAAATGAGACTAATGACTTCGGCACAGCTAATTCTGATGTCATTAAAAGTGCTAATTCAGTCAGCCAGAAGAAACAATCACCCGGAAAAGAAATAATCAACTATTTATGGCAATACTCAAAATGGAAACACCCAAAAAGTTACAAGGTATTTTTGTGCAGCTTTGCAAACTAACAGACAACTACTGGTGGCAGAAAGACGCGCTTTAGTAGATAGATGCCCTACGCGAGGGCACACGCTTTCCCCAACCAAGTCCTGCAGCCCTAGGTAGCTCTGTGGGCCRACAGCAGAGCAAAGTTTCCAAACGCGCAGCTTTGTTCTTGCCCCGACGCAGCACGCATCTGCTTCGCTGTCCTTGACTGCAGATGTAGATGGGATTTCTGGCTGAAGTTCATATGCTGCATGTGAACAGATGCAAGAATATATATTTGAATACATATATATGAATATATATTTTCAGCTGGAAATTCTAAAGAGGAAAAAAAGGCAGCCACCCTGATCTGCAGGAACACCAGGTACGCCATACATGATTGCTGCTGTATCGAAGCTCTTTGCTTCCAGAAGGTGGGGACAAAAGTTTTCCTACAATTCATCGCAAGTCTTCCCGGTGTGGATGACAGAGTCCTAAATCTTTTTTTCTCCCTCTGTTGCRGAAAAATGGGATGATGTATGCTGGCACACACACTGTGCATCTACAGGTCATAAAAGCAACAAATCCACTAAATTGCAGTCACCGTTTTTGCAAAGCAAACAATAAACTTTGCCATCATTTCCAGGAAAAAAAAGTCTACTAAACCTCTTGAAAATGAATGTTGTATTTGCATAAAAAGACACGATCTAAATGTTACTCTTTATGGCTGAAATGAATTTGAGGAAAAGGAGTGTGAATTTTAATTACTGTGCTACTTGGAGATATTTATCTGTAATTTAAAAGTATTCTTGACGCTTGCTTGAAGTTTTTACCCAAYTGCGAAAGAAGTGCCACGTAACCATTCATAATTGCATTCTGAACYGAAAGCGTACCTTTTCTAAGAGCTTCCCTGCTCCTACCATTTACCTGTTTGAAATACAGGTTGTTAAAAATTTAAATTATTGCTGATAAAATCTGTTCCCAATTTCAGCCGTGAATGGCTGAATGCCTTAGTAATCACAGGACTAAGGTAATTTTGCAAATAAATGAAAAAACGCTCKCTAGGTGCAATTCAGAGACAAAAGGAGGAAAGCGATCTTAAACAAAAATCGTAACCCRCTGCTGGACTGCCTGGGAAGGAAGCTGGCTCACGAGCCGAAGTCCAGAGGGCAGCTGAGCAGCACGGAGCCCCAGGCAGCAGTGGGAACTCGATTAAAAATAGCACCGCAGAGAAAGCAAGATCAGCAGGTAAATGGAATTAGAAGCAATCTATTAAGCACGGGGCATAAGGGCGAAGCCTGGGAAAGCCTGATTTAGGACGGCCCTAGACACCTGGAGAAGCCCTCCCTGCGGTAAGGGAGGCCGTCGGCCACGTCACGGGACCCCACCRTCCGCGGAGCTGGGCTGGGGCTTCACGAAGACCGCTACGGTGATTTTACAGTATAACCCACATTTTTCCAATCGAAGAATAAGAGATGAGAAGGAAGAACACAGCTGACAAATACCAGGTACTGACCTTGGAACTGAACTCAAGATATCGACCTGGAAAAGCACTGTCCAACGCATTGCTGCCAGCAGTCAGCCATGAACGTCGAGTCTCGTGGACCACCTGGCTAGCCACCCAACGCTCAGAAACTGCAAGAAGAGGGGAGAGAGACTGCAACTCCGAGACRTGCTTTTCTCCACGGGGCCGGGCTTTCCTCTGGCCACAGGTGCTTGCTAGCATCATTGGCTTTTAACCTGCATCAATCCTTTCTCCGCAAATTTGCATTTACATTTTTGTTTGTGGACCCAAGATTAAGGAGGACACATGAAGAAAGCAAAAAGCAAGTTCACTGTGTTTACTGCTACGGGCTGTTATTACAGACGCAAATACAGGCGCTAACCAGGCAGGAAGACGGCCCAAGGGGGATGCTTCACCTTTCGGTTTGCAGGCTCAGAGTCTCCATTTACACAACGAGCTTTTGCAAAGAAATTTAAAAAGAGACGGAAAGGAAGGTTTGTTCATTAGCAATTCCTGCTGAGGTTGCATAAGCCACAGATTTATAATGTTAATGTTTTCTGCTCCCATCGAAGTGACAAATATGTAGCTCGTAATTACAAAAGTGAAATATAACTAACAACATAGCTGAGTTTCAGATAATGAGATGTTCTCTGATTATGCTTTCCAAGATACTCAAGGGTGAATCAGAGGCTGTTTCAGTGCCACTACTTTTATAATGGTTCAGAGATTTCCACCGGTTAGTAAAATAAAAAGAAATTAAAGGTAAGACCTGTTTTTTAAATAAAACAAACAAAAAACCTAACAAGCTTTGAGGTTGCCTCTCCRTTGCCCTGGTTAAAGAACGACAGCGCACTACCAGTAAAAAGTTGAGCGCAGCCGGAAGAACAGCGGCTGCCGAAGTGGAGAAACGACACGGCAAAGCCAAGCGAGAGCAGGCAGGGCAAGACCCGCAGAACAGCACCACCAAAATTCAGCTCATTTCCCAGGCCTGCCCAGCCCACRAGTCCAGCGATGCTCAGCAGAGGCAGACAAAAATCATACGATACCGAGCCGCTACAGTAACATTTATGGCGCAAGTCCAAAGTGCCTATTAATTAGTTGTTCAAAAACTAGGGCAACAAGGATAGAATCTTTTTTTGAAAATGTGCGTTTAAATAGCTCGTGGCCGGTGTGAATTACAGAACTTGTTTTTCTTTACTGTGCAAACAGCTGCAAAACAGACATGGAAAAATCAAGAGCATCTTTCTGGCTGCCTTGCGAGTGTGCAGTTATGCCCCGGTTTGGGGAAAGCCCGTCAGGACCACTTCACCCTCTGCATTGCACCAGTCTTGCCAAGGCTGCTCTGTTATTTCTCATAAGTAAATTTTATTTTTTCCTCTTGCCTGGTGGGATGACTGCATACCAGTGATTTATGGCAGCGTGTAAAACCACCTCCCGACACCGCTCCATGACGCGTTCCCAGGTGCACGTCAGCACTGCTCCGCRGGGCTCCCGTCCCGCTACTCTCTCCCGGGCCAGGCTCCGGCGATACCTCTAACGCCGCCGCGCGAGCAGGCTCACTGCACGCCGCAGACGTTTTATTCCTTCATTATGGGAAAACCGAGAGGGAAACAGTTTTCTCTCTCCCACTTAAAGTAATGCATTCAACCCCCCCAACTGTAATTAAGTGCTTACTTCAAAGTCCTTCCTCTGCGTTTCGATCTCTCTCCCACAGCTCCTCTGGTATGGTGGAAGATTTTATTAGTAATTCTCCTCTGCACCAAGGAATTTTTTATTAAGAGGGACAGGGACAAGCCACCACCTAAGGGATCTAGACAGCAACGCTTACGAACCTAGAGCTGCCAGGGCAAGGGCTCTCTCCGCGCCCGACTGCAAAGCCCCAAGCAATGGTGCCACGTAGGGCACGAAGCAGGTTTGAAAGAAACCTTTAAACCATTTAATCAAGATTTAATTAAGTGAGTAGAGGGGAGGGATGGGAGAATTATGGGTTTGGGGTTTTTTTTTTGTTGTTTTTTTTTAAGTGACATTTTTGAAGGGCCTTCCAAAAAAGTCATATTTTGGGAATAAGGTGGGKTTTTTTTCAGAATAGCTCCTTTGTGACCCATTGAGAAAGCATAGATCCAGCAAGTACATTATAGTCATTTTGCATGCTGTTAATTTCCCCTGCATTTTCAAACATAAATGAGACCACAGAGAATGAAAAGTAACCTCTTATTAAAAAAAAGTAGATGGACTTCAAATTTCTTTTCTATGTTACTGACATTTCCATAAATTTACAGAACTGAACAGAACCTTATGCTGGGGAGAAACAAGTGGATAATTTGTCTGCATCTTCCCTGCAGCTTGTCAGCTTTATCACTTTGCCCACACCAACGCCAAACATCATCACCATCACCCTCATCTTCTGCAACAGCTCCCATTTCTTGCAGGAAATGGTTCGAATCTATGCAGAAGTATCCACCAGTAATGGTAAAGTCCCAACTGTGACTCATTATCACTTGTAAAGATGTATTTTTGGACATCATCAGCTGCGATGCTGATCCTGTAAAACAGATTAATGGCTGGATGTGCTGATTAACATCCCCGTGCAAGGCCTTACAGACGGAGAAGCAAGCCAGGGCAGTTGGGACATTCGTAGAACCGGAGCCAACGAGCCCCAGCAAGGACGTTGTTTTGCTTATCCAGATTTAACACATTCAATCCCATCTCGGTATCACTACATATTCATTTGTCGCTCGTCTAACAAGCCATCGTTTACCGCTGCATAATATTCTTTGCCCACACTGAGCCAGCATAGCTGTCGCTGTCACTTTGCGCTCAAAAGCGCCGTTTCTGAAGGGCTCAATGAAAGGCCCCAAAATCGCATTTGCGTCACCCGAGGGGGCTCCCGTCGCTCCTGCCGGCCGGCATTCCCGCCGCTAAACGCCTCCTTTCCCTCCTGCTTTGCAACGCGCCCGTTGGGAGAGCCTCCCCCAGCCCACGCGCGCCGACGTGCGGCGCCCAGCTTATTCCCGGGCCTCGGCGCCCGGGCTCTCCGTTCCCACGCAGCCAATTCCCCTCCTTCCCCGCTCCAACCTACTCGCTTTCCTTCCCGACAGCCTCCAAGCCCGTCCGGGCGGCACGCCGCTCGCTAAAGACGACTCCCTCGGCTCTTCCCGGGAACGCATCCCGACTCCGAGCGTTCCCGAGCCTTCTGCTTCGCCACCTTGGCTCCCTGCCGCCTCTGCCTTCCCTTCTGCCTACAGGCCTCACGTTGTGAATTTAACATACACATATATATTATATAGAGAAACAGACCTCAGGAGAGGCTCAGTAAAATTCCCAGCAGCACCCGGGAGATTATTTGGGGCACGAACGACTGATTTTGTTTGAAACGAGGCAAGACGACTCCGCTGCTGGAAGGAAATGGCAAGTAGTCACGTCATCGGTAAAGCCAGTTTGGCCACAAAGCCCTCCGCGCTTAAATAATGTTTTCAGCACCGGACGCAGCAGTGGGAATTTAAGGAACGCCGACGAGGAGCGCGCAGGAGCAGTGTGACGCAGGCCAAGCAGTGCGGGAGAGCGACGGCAGCCAGGGCGGACACGCGGAAACGGCCGCGAGCCCGCGCAAAGGTGCGCGGCCGCCTGTTCACGTACCCCCACCAGGGCGACGAGCAGCCGCTCGAGTCGGAAAGACGTGCGGCCCTGAACAGGGACGGCGTGAACCGGGAACACCCCGTGCAGCCGGGGCGCTGGGGAAAGGCAGCTCCAATAGCGCCAGGAACACGCCAAGACCTCAAATTTACAGCAGCTGAGCTGCCGCAGTTCCTCCCTGGAAGGATTATAAAAGGTCTGCGTCAAGGAAGTCTCATCTTCCCCGGGATTTGAGGAAAAACAGTTCCCGTATTCAGAAAGAGCAYGGGGAGGGAGCACAGATGCAGACGCAGCTGCTTGCTACATCCAAGAAGGGAAAGGACCCAACTGGGCTGTATCATCTTTTGTCATGATGAACCTCTAATGCCACCACAAATGAAAGGGAAGATGGAGCTTCCCAAGTGTTCTGGAGGGCAGAGATGGAGAAAAGGCTCCCGGTTTTAGATCATCCGCACACAAACCGGTCAGCAGCTGTGCTGCRTGACCCGACAGCCAGCTGCTTCTTCAGTCTGCGAGGACAAAGCTCTGAGCAACAAGAAAGAGAAAGACATCTCAAAAAATAGGAGCAGAAACCTAAAGCATGACAAAYGAGCCATCATTTCTTCAAAAGTGCTGCATCTGCTGCAGCCCTAAGCGCGCCGGAGGCACAATATAAATTGCTCTACAGCTCTATTTGTACGAGCCCTGGGGATGCCTCTGCCGGGAGCAGAGATCTAGCAGTATAGAGGTGCAGAGCAAATTCCATCAGCACGTAGATCCCAGCGTGACAAAGGCTAGAGAAAACGCTAGAGCAGGCAAGTAAACCAAGCAGATACATTAGATACAAAGCAGCCAGCCCAGGCTTCATCCGGTTTGATCAAAGATTATTAGCAAATGGCTCCTGCATTTTCCTTCCACCCAAAACAATATTTGGGGTTAACTTTAGGTAACAGTATCTGGAGCTCCACTCCTAACTAAACAAGGGACTGAGCTGCAGCTGGCTACATGGAGCACCAGAAGTTGAGAGCTGAAATGGTCCTCACTGCTTGCAATTCTTTGCTCCGAGCGCTTGGCTTTCCAGTCTTTAAACACTACTGGAACAGACCTGGATTTCGTTACTGTCACTAAGAATTAAGGGCATCTGAAGAACAGCAAGGATGTGAAAAGAAATAAAATAGAACATTTGCAAGAAAACTGTAGTCCCATCATTTGATACMGTCAACACAGCAGAAGTTCGCAGGTTGTCAGCAAATATGCTCCTTCCTAACTTTGTATCYGTCTTCACATGCTTAAAGTGTTAATTCTGCTTCCCATCTAGTAACACAATGCTTTGGAAGAGAGCTCAGCCCAAAGGATGGCAACCAAACCCACTTGCAATGGTCATGGGAACCAGCACATGGCTCATTAACAGAAACAGAGGCAAAACCAGCCTTTCTAGTCCTGTCGTTAGTCACCGAGATGCTGACCAGCATCCATAAGCACTGACCATGGCAGTTAGCTGCCGACACTTCAGCCCAAGGTGGGAAGCAACTAAAAGCCCTGAGAAACTCCCCAGAGACACCAATGACTTGATTTCAAAGCCAAAAAGCCTAACCACCTTAGAACCAAAACACCTGCAGCTAGTACTAATGGCCCTAGAGGGCTCCTTGTGATATTTTCCAATCCCAGCAGTTTACCCCCGACTAGAAAACTGGGAATAAGTATACTTACATACCTCTAAGGAGGAGGAGAAAGGAGCTGAGGAGAAAGCATCCCACTGTGCATCTCAGAGCTCCTCAAAGTGCACCCACTGCAGGCAACATGCTGGCTTTGATGGCAAATAAATCCCAAGTCCTCTCTCCTCTTCCTCCCATGTATGGGCCTCTTGCTCCAGCCCTCAGCTCACACCAGATGTGCCCACACAGCTGCTCATGGGAACCACACCAGCAATCAGAAATAATTCACCTGGCAAATAACCCCCCGTTTCCTCCTCCCACGAACCCTCACAGCCGAGGAGCTGACGCGCTGCGGCACCCTGTCCCAAGGCCTGGAGCTTCACCAAGCGTTTGTGCAAGGCCAGAACTGACGGGTGCGTTGGTTAGATTTAATTCAGGTATTTAATATCTTCTTTTGGAAGTTGGGCTTGTTTAAACAAAATATAGATCGTCAAGTTAGGAAATACAATAAGCCTATACTACAAATCCATTTTCAGCAGTGATTCGCCGCGTTTCGCTAGGATTGCTGAGGACCCCTCTTCCGTGTTGCTCTGTTACACTCCAAGACTATTCATTCCCAACACCATCGTTCACATTTCCATTTTTATTTTATTATGCCCAGATATGATGCAACCTGTATTTAACAATGCATTACCATTTTCAAGGGCAAATATTTTTCTGCAGTCCCAGCTATGCCATTATTCTCTATTACGCATACTTTAAATGTCAAAATCCCTCTCCTAGAACTAATCAAATATAAAACAAGCCTAGCAGGAGAAAGTGAGCTTGAAAGGGGTATTCCAGATGAAATAAAAACTTAAATGTCCTTTCTTTAAAGCAGACCTTGCCTATTATTTTACTTTTAGGATTTAAAAAGATCTCCCAGGAACAACATACGGTAGACTAGATTCACGCCTGTTGCAGCTCTGCTGAAGTTACCCGCAGTCTGGGGCAGCACATCTACAGCTAAATGCTAAAGAAGAATTAACCTGAACATTCTTRAAGGAGGAGGGAGGAAATGCACCATCACCATCTCCGATTTTAGCCTTGCTTTTACTCCAGATAGTCTATCAGGAAAAGTAAAAGCATAAAAACCAGGAAAGGAAAGATTTTTTTTTTTTAATGAAAATGGAGGAAATGTGTCAACACTGGATGTTTAAGTGTTTCAGTTAAGCTTGTGAATTACCTTTTCCTTAAGTTCCTTTATCAATGCAGCTTACCAGAGCTATTTATTCTTCCAGTAGTGGTTTATTCCCAGCATTAATCTTATATAATGTACAAATAATTGGTTATCTTCTAGTGCGGCTGTTTATCTGAGAGTGCAATACACTTAACTAATCTTACACTTGTTAYATGAAAGTCTGTTTTAACAAGAAGTCCCAAAGTAAAGCCTTTCTTACAGCGTATACGAAATACTTTAAAGAGAATTGTATCAAAATAGAGTACCGAGCAGTTTTTAATTGCTTTTTCCTGTTTGAAGGTTTTACAGTRGCAAACCAGTTCAACTCTTAGCTTTTATTCTTCTGATCTCTTAATCAGTTCAGGAGGCTTTTCTCTACTGGGGCGCAGTTCAATACAAGACGAAAGTGCACCTACAACGTAGATATTCTTGCTAAGCTGGGAAAGCAATGTCTTGGCTGGATAAAACAATCTTTTTTTGAGATTGCAGACTTTCCATGCAATTGAAGGAAGCAAATTGTTTAACTTTTTCTAGGATCCAGCTCCTAAGTCACCTGGGATCCATTTGTGGGCCAGCAAGTGTTCAGCTGGGCTCTTGCTTCCCCTCCCAGCTTGATCAGTATTGAAATTACAAACGGGAACCTGTGCAATGGTCCCCAGACACTTGGATTATACCGGTTATTATGTTTATTTATGATCTTCATAATCCTGAAACTCTGATTTTCTCCTATTTTGAACATTCACTGATCCAAAAAGAAGAAAAAAAACATATTTACTTTTGTAGGATATCTTTAATAGGACTACAGCTATCTTGTGGAGAATACAGACTAAAATGACAAGATTTAACACTGGCTCTCTTTTTTGTTGCAATTCTAGTATTTTTGGGTGCCCTTACAGAGAGGGACAAGAAAATGATACCTTGCATTGTGTTATCTAGACCTACAGCAACTCTTTAGATACCCATCCCTCATTGTAACACAGATGGAGACTAGTAGAGTCCAAAGAGTTGACAGTGACTTCAAGTGGCTTTCTGCTGTTTTCCCCTGTTTTAAGGCAGGACAAAAAGCACACCTAATGTTTCGTTTACCAGAAATCATCCAGCTTATTCTTAACCTGTAGTAAATTAACCAGTGAAGCAGATTTCACAACTTCCCCAAGCAGCAGGCTCTAACGCTTCACAGCCCCTTTAGCTCAAAAAGGTTTCCCAAGTCAAAATTCACTATTTGCTTCTTTTTTCCTGCAGCGGAACAGACAATAATTCATCAAAATTCTCTTCACAAAAGTATTTTATATATTGCAAAGTCATAGAAGCTCTCTCTAGTCTAAATAAACCCCGTTCCCCCAGCTTGTCCTCACCAGTTGCATATTTTGTCCCTCTCTTCCCTAYGCTCTTTGGACCCGCTTCTCTTTGCGCATTTCTAAAGTGTTAATCCTAAAACAGCATCTCTTCAGGATATCGATAAAATTCTTGGGGTCACTACTCCAGGTTACCTAGTGGTGACACGAAGCAGATTTCATATCCGCACATTTGCACTGGTGTCGACAGACCTAAAACACAGACGTTTTCCTCACGCTACTCAGCCAAGTCCCTGCTTGCAGGGCCCCATGGTGGGTAGTCAACAGGACTGCCGGTGGCACGATTCCCCGCTGGGTACGCCTGCTGTGTTTGCAGCCAATTTTAATGCACCTGAACTCTTCCACGATGCTCTAAACCTTGCATACGCCAATAGAGATCCCTATAGACACTCCCCTAACATGGACTCAGTCCCCTTACGTTGCTGCAGTTTCTGTCCTCACTAAATTTTAAGACGCTGATTTGGAAGAGCATCTCCAGTATCACACAACAAATACCTTTTGTTTACATGTCAGGGCTCTATATATTAAACCTTCTCTCCTCTTCAGCTTCCACACTAATTCCAGGCACCCATTTGCCATAGCTGTCCCCAAAGAGGGATGYATGCAGCTTTATTCAGTTGAGTAATGTAAGTATAGGCAAAAAAGGAAAAGGTATTACAAAATGCAAACTTCTTAAATACAACTTTGGTAGCTGAGCAAGACAAACTAATTTATTTGCTTCCCAGGAGGATGTGACTTAATATTTACCAAGTAAATATTTACTAGTATTTATACCAGCCAAATGCGYAGTGATCCAGAAGAAACAACTGTGCCCTGGCAAAGTCTTCTAGTCCGAGAATACAAGGCTCCAATTGCTCTTTTGTGCATAAAATTTCCACTAAAACATCTGCCACAATATACTAGTGGTTTTCCTTGCTTTGGAAAGGGAGGACATTCCTAGGATAGAGAAAGATGCAGTTGTTTTTCCTGCATCATTTCAAAACCAAAGTTATTATGTAGCTACAAGAGCAGCAAACATCAGGAAAAAAWTTTTTGACGTGCTACACAAATTGATAGCAGGGGTTTGCACACCCAGGAAGATCCCTTCTTATCTCAGGGAGTTCAGCAAGTGAAATTCTGTGTGGCTGCTACATATATTTATGGAAAGATAATATTTTTGAAACAAGAAAATTATGCACAACCACCTGGCTTTCACACAAAGTCATTCTGGAATTGAGTAATACACTTGAACATTTCTAAGATTATATGTGGCAGTTTAAAAATATACTCAGATCCCACCACCCCTACATCCACAGCAAAATCATACCCGTAAATGTGTCACAGACAAAACGGAAGCAAAGGACAAGCCAAAGGAAGAAAGCAGCCAGAAAAATAAGATAAGCAATATGCTCCACTGTTAAGGGGCTACCTATCATTAGGTGGCACTAACTTCACTTCTTTTTCAAATCATCTTCTCCCTCTTAAGCCTGTATTTCAAACACGTGGCAGGTTTTGCCACCCTCAGGAAAAGCATATGCCACAGCACTGAAATTCCAGCAGAGGTGGGGCAAGAGAGAAAAATGATGGAGAAACCTATGAGAGACACGTTGATGAATGTAAATTAAAGGCCCTGAATCCGCCAACTCCATATCTTAGAACAAGGCAAGGTAAAAGGTGGCACAACAAGAAATATAATTACTTACCTTCCAGCTGAAATAAATTATAAGCTCTTAAGCCTAGCAGACAGTTCTGAAGCCTGCAGGAGAACCAGGTAAATGAAAGGTAGCTGCTCTGAGGGCTAGATAGTTTTTAAATCTCACCTCTCGTCCTTTTCTACACTTCACCAAGTTGCAAGAGGGACTAGAAGTTCATTTTCTTTGAAATCATGGTCCCATAAAGTATGCGAAGTCCAGCAAGAAGAGCAATCTAACACCAGTTTTTTATCTCTCTGGATGCATTTTTCCTTCAACTCCAACACATGATTTATAATATTGAGAGACAAGTAAACAGAAACGCTTTTTCCTTCACAGCAGCTGTGAGTCACCATGCAGAAACCACAGCAAACTAGTTACACATTCAACAGAACTGGCTGATCACCCTGGGCTTTATCTATGGGCAATGGTGAGGAACAGGCCACCATATAGCTCCCTTAAATCAAGGCCAGTTCAGAGCATGAGCTACAGAGAAGACTGCTTCTTCTTCCACAGATTACAAGGAGTCTAGAAGGAGCTTTATCCCCCATTTGGGCATCCCTACTAGCATCCAAAAGTAGGTAGCATGAGCTTTCCACCTGAAAGTCCTCTACAAATGCACAGAGGGAAGTCTTCCCGAGAAACACTCCATCTCTCACACGAAATGACATTTAGCCTTTGGGAAACATGCTAGAGTAATTCCTATGGCCCTTCCACAGCTTTGCCCATAGTTCATATTGCCATGAATTTTATGGCTCTAATGTTTAGCATTCATTCTATTTTAGCCAATGGTTGCTTATTTCTTCAGGGGAATTATCTTACTTGGGCCTCAGCAACGTGCAAGAGAAAGCAACGCAACGCAGCAGGGCTCACGGATTTGTGGTGGCTGACAGACTGCGGTCCTCATCCGTAACTCCCAACAATGCAGCCGATTGATTTGGTGCTTCATTGACTTGTGTTTCAACTTACCTTTTCCACCTTAATTTGTGCAGCTTCCTTGATATGTCAACTATTTCCCTACAGAGCTGAGAAACAGAAAAGTGGGAACAAATGGTACTAAGTGAGATGCAAGAATGAAAGGGTTGAAGAACTGGCATAACACCCTGGGAAAATTAATTACAAAACTGTCATCCAAAAATGTCATCAAGAATGGAGTCACACATCTCTCAAAGTCTCTGCTAAAGAAGGTCTAATACCAAACCAGAAGAAGCAGGAGAAAGTGACTTTCAACATTTCACACAAGCTGGAAGCTAATCAAAATTCAGCCATGAAGATGACATTTCCTTTAAATGAGTTTCCCCTCAGCTTGTCAAAACGGTGATGGTTTTAAACAAAATGTGCTTCACAATTTAATTACTAATGGATTTTATTTTGTTCTTTGGTGATCCTTAATTTAGTGTAGGTACTGAATTTATTTTGCTTTTACAAATTACATAATAAAAGCAAATGCCCATTCCTTCTCCTCTTAAGACTTGCTTTTACAAGACATTAGAAATATCAACAAAAACTTTACAAAAAGCCTAGAATTACTATGCGCAGCAGAACATCTCAATAAACAGTACGAGTGAACATTTCAGCCTTTATTTATTTTAAACACACATAAATTAGATTTCTTATTCCACTGGATTCCTGGGCTTGGAGCCACCAGGCCGCAGACTCCTTACTCCTCCACATGTTCTGAGCTGGAAAAGCCAGGATTTATTCACATGCTGAGCAAAACCACAAAAAGCCACTTACATAATAAGGCAAGCCAGGCTTGCCTCTCCCTAGCAGAAAGAAGGAATCTGAGCTTTATCACAAACGACAGAAGTCCAGCATACGGCTGGAACATCTCAAGGAGAGCCCAGGATGAAAAAAGAAAAAAAAATCTGAAGGCTCAGAAGAAAATGGAAAATACTGTAAATACAAGGTCGTATGCACCGCGTGTAACCTGAAAAGAGCAAGATTATAGGAGTGATGCTCTAAGAAGCAGTCTTGTACTGCAATAAATCTAGCTTGTTGAAAACATTTGTCTTCATGTGAAGAAAGTGCAATTACAGTATCAGTTTACACCTTCTCAATAGGTTCTCCAGGAATCAGGTGAACAAAACAGAGGTCAGGAGAAATTCAGTGCCTTCCCTGTGCTCAGCCAGTCGATACTGAAGCTCTGGGCACGCTCATCAGCTCATAAAACAGCCCCGTGTGCTTCATAGGTGACTGACGGCAGGACAGAAACTGTGCAAGTACCAACAGCAGGAGCACCCCCTTAGRGGACAGGAGCTGAAGCGTTCATGCTACTTCTGCGGGCTCCTCCACCCATCCCCACCACACTGACCAAAGGGATAGCATGCAACAAGGTAAGCAGGGGTGGTCCGAATGATGGTTCACACCATCGTAGGGCTCTCCACCCAGCACAACCCCCACACAGGCACAGACCCATGTCACCCCAGGCTTTAGCCCTGGTCGGCAAGCACGGAGCCGGCCAGCAACATGGGAAACGCTGCTGAACCCTCTAATTCCATCTTCTACATGAGACACGCTTGCTTCACAGTCTGCACAAGACAAAGCAGCCTCCTGAACTGCTGCGTGGGCCATTTGGGGGAAGAGAAGTCTCCGTGAACTCTTTCCACTGACTCAGTAAAAAGGCATTCAGTTCAAGTTTTAGTGACCGACTGTAGATAGGTCTACAGGCTTCTCTTGCTTCTGAAATCTTTCTACCCCTGCCCTGAAATAGTTCTGAATGGTGGAATACGCATGCCTAGCAAAGCTATGACCTCTAAAACCAGGTAAGTTTTGTCATCAACTTAAGGCCAGGACATCACCAGCAACCCTTCTTTCAGTCTACAGTAACGTAGACGTTTGGAACAGTCCAAGCTCATGTCTGGACAAAGATCTCTGCACTAAGCCTCCTTCTTGCAGAACAGATTAGGCTCCCGTTTCACATTGCGACCTGCTGGCTGTCCTGCAGCACGCTGCTGCTGCTTATGCAGAAGTCCAGGAAAGTCTGCAAAGGGGTAGAACATGCCTACAGCCCTGAAGACCCTTCTCACAACATCTCTCCCTCTCCCTGAAGTTGATCTGTAGGAGGAAAGGCAACACTATGCCATCTTATCCCAAACCACTTTACAGCCACTATCAGAAATACATACTGTTACATGGCAAACATACAACAGAATAATCYGGCACCAAGTCAAACGTTACCTTCCAAGGAGCATTAGAGGTCCAGCCACAAGCACAAACTGGCAAATTAATAATTCTGATTCAAGGAAAAAAAACACCTAAAAGCAGTTCTGAAGTTTGACTTCCAATCACCAAACAAAATTATAGTTTATGTTATTAAAATACAAAGCAAGCTCAGTGTTGTACACTGAGACAATAAATTTACAGAGCTCGATGTACTTAATTGAACAGTAAGAAAAAAACGTTTGTGCGTCCCGACGACTGACGGCTTCTCTGCCCTAAAGGGAAGCACTATTGAACATATTGCTTTTCATGAAAGGGAGGAACAAAGATTGCATATGGAAGGGCTGTGTGGTTTGTTCCTCTGTTTGTTAGCTGACATATACATTTTGGATATACCAGTGAAGTAGGAGTTTTCATGAATGTTAACATCACTGTCCATGACACTGAAACCTTCACATGCAAAAGAGACCCACACACCACAGATACCAAATATTACTACTTATACAGCTAAAGTACTGTTGTCTCCAACACGGCTTATGGACCACATGCTGCCCTAAGACTACCCAGCACTGTTCACAACTCTGTCTTATTTTCCACAAGTAAGTTTTTCTTCAGGTTGGGAGAAAAGAAATCATTTCATTGCCCACAAGACATTACCTGTCCCAAGCTTTTCAACACCCAGTGACAACTGAAGATCTTAAGATAGCCTCGTGGGGCATACATGTCCTTTTCAAGGTAACTTTCATGATGTCCCAGGAACACTGTGATCCCACGGTGGTTCACAGCTACCGGCAACAGCACAGCTCTGACTGCACATCTGACTGTACTATTACCATAAAGCCATCACCTTGATTGGATCACATGGTGCTTTCAAAAGCGAGACGCTATGCCCGGTGGCGGAGAGTCACCCAGGGTCCCCGCACTTGCGGAGCCACCGGTCTGGGCAAACGTGCTCCTAAGTCATGAAGAAGTTGTTTATTTTACCTATTCCTGCCTCCCACCTTTTCCTCCGCCTTCTGTTCACCATATTGAAGCACAGTTTTTGTTTCCCTTTCTTAACCCTACAGCAATGTTTTTCTAACTACCGTAGGAATCACTGCAATCAAAACAAATCCTATCCTACCAGTTCCAGTAACAAAAGATCAGGCTGCACAGCCGGAACATATTCATAGCCCTGCTGCAAACCCTCCCTTCGCACCTCCCGCCTACTGAAGGCTAACGCACACATTCCCCCACAGGGATCATCATCTCRGCTACCATCTTTCATTAGCTAATTTCAAAGCAATTTACCAAAAAAGGTCCATATCAACAGGATAATGATGGCTCAGAGAAAGGAGGGACTCGCCTGTCACTAGGAGGTAAAATATGGGCAATTTCAAGACCGCAGGGCTGTGTACCTTAGCAATTTTTTGCTTGCATGTGCCTGGAAAACCTGATTTTTAGTTTTAGCTCACAGAGCCCCTCTGTTTCTTCAGGGATTTTGCTTCCAACCACAATCCTTAATCTCATGGGGTGGTGACAGTGGAAAGCTAGACTGACRAGTTCTCCTAAGTATTTCAAAATATTCCAAGCTGTTTGTATAAAGAGGAAATTAAGCCACGGCAGCTTCTCACACAGGGCTAAGCCACATCAGTTTAATGCTTATGTACAGTCATGGGTATCTATGGTAACAGCAAATTATGTTGCATTGCCACACTACTGACACTTGGGCCTTCCTCGACTTTAATGTGATCTCCTGGCTGATGGGCTGAAGGGACCTATGAGGCCACCCAGTCCCTACCTCTCCCAAATCACAGCCTACGTCTCGGAGTCATCAGGACTCCTTCCCTCCAGTTCCCATCTCCTCCCTGTGCTTTGCCAATGCTGCTCCCCCAGGTCCACTCGCGCTGCCACCAAGAGCACAAGTTTGCTGCCAGCTTCCTCCAGGGCACCGTCACCGAAAATCGGGAGAAAAACTCCTTAACGCCACTGACGTATTACTGGAGTTGTCATTTCTGCTGCCTCATCACGTTACGCAGTCATGTCTATTTGTTAGGCCTTTATTACACCTACGTCTCCCAGAGCTTTACTGGCCTTCCTCTCTCTCACTTCTGATTTATTTGTCTTGGCTTACAAGCCCCAACCTCATTAGCTTGTCCTTTCACAGAAAGGATATCAAAGTAGTTTTTTGGCTGCATTTGAAAGTTCTCTAGATACCTTTGAATTTTTTCCTTGGCATTTAGAGAGCCATCCAATTTTCTATCCTCTGCCACTTTTGATACAGCACTGTTTGTTCACTCTTTTAGATCATCAAGGGAGATATCGGCATCAGAAAAGAGATCACAAGTTACTGGATTTCCCTTCAAATCATCCTACAAGTAAACAAGGCATCCTCTTTTTCACGAGGCTAAAGGTGCTGAAGAATTTCATGGGTACCGAGGCCAGCAGGGACCACAGCTAGCATTAGCCATGGTGATGCTCAGAGACTCCCCAGCAGATGATCAGATCTTCCCACAGAAATCAGRCATTCGATTTCACAGTTAATTGTCCTGATCCATAATAGGAACAGCAGAAAAACAGAAATGTAGGCAGTGGCTCCAAAAATCACCTGCAGCTGTCAGAAGAGCACTAATAAGCCATTCCTGGATCTACCTCTACAAAAAATGAATCGAGATGTCAGTGCCTTGACCGAATCCCACAGAGTTCCTAGGTGAGAAGCAGAGACTTCATGAGCCCAGAAGCAAGGGGAGAAAGGTGGAAGCARAAGCTTCAACTGCGATGGGAACGGCCATCCCCACCAGGCTGCTGCAGTGCACGTGCCCTGCGATGGCCTCATTAGGCTGCTGCGTAAAGTCAAGGCTGGGCTTCTTTCTTCCTACTGTTGGGACTCGCACCCAGAGACCACCACGTGCCCAGAACACAGGGCCATAAGTGTCCTAGCTCCTTAGGTTTGCTGCAAAATCGTCAGTCTTAGCCATGCTTTGTTTTTGTAGTTTGTACCTTCAGAACTATATTAAAAAAAAAAAAAAAAAAACACACACACAACCAACCTACCCACAAAGGTAGAGTTGAACCACAATTCATCCCAAAAGATCTGCAATTCCTGAAAAATTAATGTATATACACTCTAAGCCACTCTAAGGAAATGCACAATTGAAGCCAAAACCGATTATGAAAAAAATGTAGAGGGAAAAATAAAATTTGGGGGAAACAACATAAGTTATGAGAGCTACAACTTTTTTTAAAAAAAGGAAAGAAAAAGAGAGAGAAAGAAAGAATCTTGTAAGAAACTACCCTCTTGTGACTTAAGTGCTCAAGAGTAGAAATAATGTACCGCAATTCTGTACATATTACTGATGTTTAAATCTCCACAGAAATAACCCAGAAATCCCTAGGACTTGCTGTTTAACCAGCTGGAACTTTCTGCAGTGGGAAACATGCACTGTGCACTAAGGGGAAGCATTCAACACGCAGCAGGTATTACCTGCCTGCGCCCTTCTGAAAAGACACTCCAGAACCTGGGAGAAACCATGCACTTGCATTAAAATCAAGGCCAAAAAAACCTTCCAAGACAACTCGCAGAACACAACTCTGCAAGGCTTTGGATGACAAGATAATAAATGATTTTAAGGGGCAAATCTAGGCAGGAGGACACATTAAAAAACAATAATAATAATAAAATAATCTAGGATAATTCATAGTAGCTCAAGAATACTTAGAAGACATGCATTGTAGTGCTCTCCTCTCATTTGTTTGGTCAGAATACCGCTTAACATATTATGAAACTGCATCAAAAATATCATACTGCAAGTTCAGACCCCCAAAACTATTCCAGAATCCAATCGACTTACAAAAACTAAACCTGAAAGAATTTTATGTTTTCGCCTCAAAATTGGAGCAGAGACAAAAAACRGAGTTTTGGTGACAACCAAAACCATTAGGAAAATACAGCAAGGCAGTAGCTAACCAGGTATCAGGAAGAGCAGAGTACACGACTCACCTTTCAGCATGTACAAGGATAATCATCAAAAAGTCAGATTTCCCCAGATTTTCCACAGAGTGTTTTTGATTTGGTTCTACATTTAGAAAGTTGCACTCTTATTCATATAATCCCAAATCCCAAAATCAGAACATAATGTTGATGTTTTCTTCATTTCTTCTTATTACTGGGCATCTTGAAATCATTACCCTTTCCTCAGCATTATTTATGCAATCTATTGTTTTCCCACTAATCTCAGCAGAATCGCAGTTCCTCAAAAGCTCATTTAACTAATGGGAGAAAAATGTTATTTACTGACCCGTGGCACCACGCTCGGCAGTACAGACGATGGAGAAGACACGGTTCTTAGCCCCATGGCCTAAGCATACATTACACTGACAATAAGTTACAGGCACAAAGTAGCATTTCAGTAAAAACAGATAAGAAAATGCAACTGCCACGCTTTTCATTAGTTTGGAGAGTCCAGGCTGTCAAGCACCAGTAGGGTGTAAAGTGATAACTACCCTGAAAAATCAGGCTTCTCTCTACTCAGTTCATTGACTGCTCAGGTACTATCCCCGCAGCACATCGCATAAACGGCGATTGAAGAGGGGGGAAAAAGAAGATACATGACAAAGGGAGCAGACAGGAGAACGAACAGCAGGGAAAACAAGTTGTTATTTCACTGCAGATTTTCTGTTCGGCTTTTCTTCCACACCAATCTAAAAGCAGCGTTTATCTCYGGAAAGTCACGCTGCTGTTCTTTGAAGATATCCTTAAAACTCAGCAGTGCCCCAGAATTTGGCAAAAAGCAAAACAATTAAAAAAAGAAAATCCCACCATCAGTTTGAAAATATGGCCCTGCTCCCACTGTATGTGCAACAACTTTCTCTTACATGCACGTATTCAGCCTCGCTCATTTGTTTCCCACCTTYTAAAAAAAATATATCATAAAATCCAGGATTAGATGCTTCGGCAATAAAACGTAGGTGCAAGGTGTTTCCAGGGATGGCAGCCCGATCCAGCTTTTTTGCAGTGACGCATCCCACCTCCTCGGGGAGCTCTTTCCTGCGGCTTTGCTCCTCCGCAGTAGTTTCGGGCAGCCGGCAGGAACGTTTACAGGGGCGACCGCCCAGGGAGGGAGGCAAAAGAAAACAGTTTATATTTACTAGGCACCTCCGACACGAGTTAACAGATGTTGCAAGCTCTTAGGAGAAGCAGTTGCTGCTAGTCCCCTGCTGTTCGAAACAAAAACAAACAAAAAAAAATTGTCTAAACAGATGACTGTCTTGGGTCTGATGGATTGCCGATCTCATGATGGCAGAGATCAGCCAGTTTATCAACCAACCACAGCTACGCCGCAACAGTTCCTCCTAGAAATCTTTCAAAACCTCATAAAACAGCAGCGTGCAGGAACACAGTGACTTGATGAGTTTGTCTTTGCTAACTAGGCTCCACTGCAAYGATTACGCCTGAAGCCCTTGAACTTGAAGGGGAAGAAGTGAACCAAACTACACAGCAGCGTGAAGCCTCGTGCCGCGAAGTAAGCTTGAGCGATTCGACGTGCAATGCATTTCCCCCCACTTCCCTCTATCTTGCCTGACCGCAATACGTTTCAGCGTCTGGAATTAGACTGCCTTGCTTACATCCTGAAGCCAAAAGCAATGATGGTTTCTTCACTTGATTGTAGCTAAGAAGCTGAATCCCTTGGTTGGGGAGACGGGTATGGGGAGGGTGCAAAGTTGTGCGGGAACATCCCTGCAGAGCCTTGCTCTGCTTCGCTGCCGAGCACCCTCCCAGCACTGGTGAGACTGGAGGAGGACTTTAGAAAGCTGCAAAAGCTTTAATCTTGGGGTCCAAAACCCACTAAGCTGTATGTAAAAGCTCTAGGATGCATATTCAGCATTTTAGGGCCAGCCAGCAAAGCAGCTGGAAGATGTTCTCCTGAAGAACCTTACAATCTCTCAGTGCCTCGTGTATTCCAACCGCACAACCCGGCCTTTAACCTAAAACAGATACAATGCACAGACATTAAACAGAATGCATAGCACTCTGGAAAGTCTGCAGACTTTAACGTATGACATGGAAATACCATTACTGAGCCATTTGAAAACTGGGTTCAAAGCACACAGAAATGTGGCAGTGAATTTCTATGGCAGTTTCCATCCAAACACATATTCATTGTTATCATGTCTGACARCGTGAGATATCTGGAGATAGACCATTCCTAGCCAAAACACTGCTGTATTATATTTACTGAGCACAGAAATAAGTATTTCTCAATGAYTCTGAGCATTTAATTCCATTTTTCTGGCTTTGCATGCCACTCTTCCAGACTGTGCAAACCCGAGCTGGGACGAGCATCTGCAACCATCTCCCATGGACCAGCTCCTGCCTTGGGTCCTGTGCACTGACAGCCAGGGCCATCTTAAAACTGTATCCTCTGCACTGCTTTGCCTTTCAGTTCTCTCCTAYCCATTATATTTCATACTGCTAGGCAGGACAGTCATGCAAGAAGTGAAAATATGAGGGAGAGCGCCCKTTGGTTGAGTTTCTCTAGCGCTTCCCGGTTTCTCAGCTTATCCGCTCTTTGCTTCTCTTCTGCAGATACCCAGACGTTGAGAACACCAGAGCAGAAAATTCTCTCTACCTATTCCTTAAAAAGGCAGATGGGAAGAATGAGGTGGCACTTCTGCATGAAAGTTGTTCCTTCCTCAGATGAAGGTTTCATAAGGAGGTGCYTTCTTACAGGTACCTTTTGCCACCTTGGCCTCCAGACCTGCAAAAGCAGACAACGATCCCCATCTGGCTGCTAACGGGCAGCCTGTTAGAAGCTGCTCGCATTATGGGACTCTCCAATTCTACCTTTTCAGGGTCAAAAACGAATTTTCCTGGGATGACCAACCTGACCAAGGAGTCAGGATATGACTCTGATGGGGAAAAGGCACACAAATTTGTCCCTGTTTAAAGGGAAATACAGATGAGAGCAGGAAAGGTCCAGCATTGCAAGATGATTCAGTCCTCAGAAGTGAGAGGTAATTAAGTAAATCGCAGGTCTTTGAGTCACTGCAAAGGGCCATCCTGCAAACGTGGGTGTTTGGATGAAGGCTGGGGAACCTCACAGAAAGGGAATATTCAGGAAACCAGGTCTTCCTTTTAGGGATCATCTAGTGATATGCATAAAAGGAACCCTGGACCATGCACTTAAACATACAGACAGAAACACACACACACGTATATATGTATAGATACACGTATATATGTGGGATAAAATATATCTCACATTTAAATAAACTGGTATGCATTTACATATGCATATGTATGTGCATATACACGCACACAGTATGTGTGTATACATATACACTCACAGTCAAACACACACAAAAGTTGCAGCTTGATATTTCAATTTAATATCAAGTTCAGTATCATCCTTTATCTATAGTTGGAGCCAAAACACAAAACATTTAAACCAAATTGTGCTTAACCATTCAGCCGTTACATTCCCCCAGAGGCAGGAGTATGTAATATATTTTTGCTATTACAGACTTAATAAATCATATTTGGTATCAGTGCTACATCGCAAACTCTCACTGGATTTATTGATTTGTTCTTTTTTCCGTAGGTCAAGTCAGAACTTTCTTGTGCAGATAACTATAGCTTCAAACCTAAAAGACGACCTGAAGCACATTCAAATTGAAGTTTTTCTGCGTACTGTGTTGTAGGTTATGCTACCCGATGGCCAAAATTGAGAAGCTAAAATCCATCTTCAGAGATAATTAAAAAAATTCAACTGTGAAATGAAACTATCAGCATGCCACCTTTTAACTAACAAGATTAGAGTTACAAAAGCTGCGAGCCTATACAGTTCCCAGCAGCGTTAACTCTGCCGAACTGGAAGCCTTATAAAGGATTTCAATCCAAACTCACAATATTGTAGCGTGTCTGAAACTCACAGAATCAAGTTATTTTACTGCTATAGATACATCACACTTGGAAACGCCACCAGACAGGCAAACACCGCGGACCAAAGACGTAAAAGGCTCTTGCTACAGCTGCAGCACGTTCCTCTAACCTTACGCTGGGCATCTCCTCTTGCTCCTGGTGGGCTCAGTGATAACACGAAGCAAAATGCACAAGAACCTGAGTTTATCCACATCCCCCTTGGGCAAAACAGTCTACCCAGCTCGTACATGCAAAACGCCAGTGCTAAAACAGTGCTGAATCACTTGACCACAGCGCCCTGGCTAGGCTTCTTGTCTTACTCATATGTACCCAGACACTTGACTTGTGCACCAGCTTCTCAGCATCCATCTCAGAGCTTTGAAAATTAAGTTTCCACCTTCGTGAAAAACAGAAGTCCTTCTGACATTTCTACAGGGCTTGGGGATTATATTTTACTTTTTAAAACCAAGCTTCTGCTTGCAGTCTTCCTGCTTTCAGCGAAACAGGTACAGGAGCTCTTACAGTGTCTGAATCGATTAAYGGAGCTTTTTCTTTCTTACTGGAATGGAAGGCTCTGTTCCCTGGGTTTCTTTAGTGCAAAAGAAAGAATGAATACTGATGCGTCTTTGGATGTGAACTTACTGTACTATACTTGCAACCCTGCCAAGTACGCTAGATCCACAGCCAGAAAGTTATAATTTGAGACTATCCAAAAAAAAAACGCAGCCCCAGAACTCACTGCTGCCATGAGTCCGGATGCACAGTCCCAGCGCAGCGTCCTCCTGGGCCGGGGCTGCTCGCGGGGATCCCAGCTGCAAGGCTGGCGTCCTGGCAGTCGTCTCCGGCACACGGAGGTTTGCAGCCCAGGTCTGAGAACCCCACTAATATGAGCCCCTGCAGCAGAAAGCAATGGAGCCAAACAAAGGTCAGCAGCTAGAAGTTATTCTCTTAAGAAGGGGAGGAGAAAGAAGAAAAAAAAAAAAAAGGGGGGGGGGCAGGGTCACACAAAGATTTTTCAAACTGCACAGAAAAATCTCTCTTACAAAATGTTTCATAGCAGTAAGAAAAAGCTTAATTTTCTGATGACATTTCATTTTCTAGCTCTCTATTTCCCATTTAAATATATTAATTACATTAAAAATTAAAAAAAAAAAATCCAATCCCTTAAATAATCTCAAAGTCTGTTACAAGCTCAATTTCTAACCCTTTAAAAAGCAGCAAAAGCTTCCTAAACAGCTCTGTAAAATGGGCTGCAGTGGTGCGCATCACTTTGGCGCTGCTGTTTGAACACGCACGCCGACGGCTCAGCTCCGTGTCAGGATCCTTCGGGGCTTTCGCAGCAGCCGAGGAAGCCGGATGGGGCACCAGAAATACTGATGGAGTCCCAGCTCTGCCCCAACCACGCATGAACTGGAAGTGACAGGATTTGTGCCCCACATCAAAAGAACATACTTTGAAACCTATTACTCTCTATAACAGCTGCAATTATAGGATTATTAAACTACAATTATTTAGTTTTCCACTGAATTAAGTGAGGTGGCGTTGCAAGAATCTGCATTAATTAAGAGAGACACTCGAGCCTTTAAAACTAACACCTTTTAACTAGCTTTGCATCACCCATTAATATTTTCATACACGTTTCAACGGGCTGTATCAGATAAGCATAGATGTGCTGAAAATCCTGATGAAGAGGGAAGCTGTGCYACGCATCCATCCTGCGCGATGCACAGAGACGTGCTCCACTGCTGAGAAACACTGGCCAGTCACCATCTTTTTTCATTGGTGTCCTAATTTTCTGGGCAACCAAACGATTTCCCGATCTCATCCTGTATTCACAATTTCCTCGTGTGCCTGCAACATCTGAATTTTTTTCTTGGCAATGGCAAGGCCCTGTGATATTCATATTTTTACCTTCATTTCAGAGTCACTCCAGCAGCGTCACAGGCAAAGTCAGAGGCGCAATGAAGCACAGGGAGAGGCAAATGCCTCCCTGCCTGCCCCACGGATGGATTGCCATGGAGATGGCATCTCCGGCACGATACAGCCGGCTTGCTAAACACATTGCTGCTGGTACTCGTGCCCTCGTGACATGCTCCAGCTGACTTACCACCAGGCAAGATGCCATCCCACAAGCCTGGAACAAGCATATGYGGTTAGAAAATGACCCCCCCACACCATAAATCATTTTTGTTGGTGGCAGCAAGGTTTAAATTGCATTCCTTCCTATTCTTGAAGAAGCGGGCTAGAACAGAAGGAAGGTCTTTCCTACCTCCATCCAACCATGTCCTCCTCTCTTCTCTCCCTTCAGGGTCCAAAATGCTTGTGGCCACATCCAAAACAGAGGAGGGGACAGGCACAAGCAGACAGCCTTGGTAGTGAAAGGAGGTGAGGGCTCCAGAAAACAATTCGGAAACCCAGATTAGGTTCCTGCCTGCGTCGCCCTCTGGAAAGGCATCTTCTCACTGRCTTTGTCCCCTGTTGGCCGGTTAGTTAAGATGACGGACTTCCTAACTTAGACACTACAGGTGCCTAAGGGTCAAGCTGTCACCCCCCTTCAACCAGTCTCCAAAACCGTCCTAATCTTTGCCCAGTTTTGCCTCTGAACGAGGGCCCTCCCTCCGGAGATSGATTCCCCTGGACAGCTGCACAGAATAGCCGATTCTCCCTAGAAAAACACCGAACRTTATGGCAGGCAGGCAAAAACATGCTGAACCAGGGGAAAAAAATCGGGACTTCCCCCATGCGCTGAATCACAGTGCAAACACCCATAAAGACTACAGTTTCCCAGGCAAGCAACATTTCCTTTCCAAAAGGAATACGAAGTATAATGAGCCCTCTTAGAGCTCAGGGGGGAAAAAAAAAAAAAAAAAAAAAAACCACAATTGCCATGGGTAATTAAATCATTCATAATAAAAGTGACGTGTTCTGGCACGCACAAGGCAAGTGAGAGTGCTTATTACCGCGCTCGGGGATAAGGAACAAACCGGTTGCTCGTTCCGTGCCATCGGGCTTCGCGTTCAGAGAGGTCATTGATCAGGCGTTAAGGGCAAGCGCATGATAACCGGTTACCTTCAGGTGGAAAGCAGGAGAGGACGTCTCACGGCCGAGTCTGACACCCGGGCAGGTAACAGGCAGCAAAAAAAAATAACACTTGCACAAATAGAAGCAACAAGCTGCTCTGAAAATTAGAAGCTTCGCTTTGCTAAAGGAAAAAATATCTGTATCTCTCCTCAGTAACTTGGATGCCATCTGACACACACAAACTTTAATTCAGTGTTGCTAAGTCAGAACTATTAAAAAGCAGAGTTTCTTGTAGCAATTTGGTGACTTTCACTGTTCTAATTTCAGCCCAAGTTGGCAAGGAGAACTGGGGGGGAAAAAAAGAAAACAAAGTATCTGTGCAGCCATATGATCTTATTTCTGTCTAAATAAAAATTAGTTCCCAACACCTCAAGGCAGATTCTGAAGTGTCACACTCATTTTTGGCTCCTAGCAACTGTTACATAGATCTGGTCCAGACACAGAGCGGTATTTTTGTGGAAATGCTTACAAAAATACTCTTTTGTCTGTTCCAGTTCAGAGCTGTATCAATACGAAGAGTAACATGTCTGAGAAACATCCATCCGTTAAAATCTGAAGTTTCATTGAAAGCCTCCCTGAGACAGCAGGTTTTTTTAAAGCTTCAGTCAGCCCCAAAAATAGAGTTATAAAAACGAATAACCACCCCGCATCCTCYGGGTACCAAGCAGCCCTCACTTTACCAAAAATGGCCAAAAACTAAGGCTCCCCATCACACCCCTGCCCCTATACAAGCAGCTCCTCTGCAARCGCAGCTCAGGGGAGACGCACCGCTTGCCCTCCATCCTTTCCCCTTCTCGGGTACGCACCCTCGAACGATCAAAAATAGAAAGATTGGGGGCGGAAGAGATGAAGCCAAAACCGAATCTCCTCGGGCACAAATTCTCAGCTGCTTGGCGGTGACGTGGCAAACCCCGGGCTTCTTTTCCACGCGGCTTYGCGGCGCGCATCAAAACCCCGCGGCGAGCAGGTGAAGAAGAAAAAGCACACGAAGAAGTAACGCTTGGCTCCAAGGGAGAAGCAGAGGCTCGCTCCCAGGCGTAAATACTGCATGAAAYGAAGCACCTAACTTAACCCTAATGGTATGAATCACACGTTTGGCCCTCAGACAAGCTTCTTGTCTGCCTTCTCTATTTGACTTGAAAGCGTTTCCRCTGCGAAATCCTACTGCACAGCAAGGTTGTGCTTTTCTGAAGTCTCGCACGCGTTCTGAGTAAGCGCTTACACACTTAATTACTTACCTAAACCACAGCCTTTGGGAGGGAAACTCTGCAGCACGGCTAGGATTATTTACATAACCGATATCTGAACATAAGAGTAAGGATATCAAGGTATTTCCACTCTGTGGGTGAGAACTYGTCACTCAGCCAGACCAGCTCTGCACCAGGCTGTACTCGAGCGCAGACCCAGTCTCAAGGAGGCTGGTGCAACCAGCCCCAACCCGCCACCAAACTTCGCTGGCCTTGAGCAAGCCGCATCGACCACCAGATTTTCCCTAGACACRAACCAAGAGTAAGAACATTTCTTGAATGAATTCACAATATTCCAATAGAGCCATGAGCAACATGATAATATTAGCAGAGAACTCAGCACGTCAACATGAAGCAATCTGTCCTAAAAGCAGAAGGTAGAAATATCATCATCTGTGAATTTACAACTAACTGGGTTAAAAAAAACAATGCAAGGACAGGAAGAACATCTGTGATGGAGAGGATTAATTAGCTGCGAGGTGTCAGAGGTCGTGCCTAAACAACTCGGAAATCTCCGCTCCATTTACAAAAGTGACAGTTAGCAGAGAGACACAGAATTAGGACTGCCTGCGGTACCAGAAGCRCGATCCGGGCACGTTTTGGCACCACTACCCTAACTTTAATGGGGTAACTATCAGGTAACAAGGGCATCGCGGTTCCCGAGTAAAGTACCAGCTGCTTAATCTCCTGGCTTTGCGCTACTGCACTGAGCACAGCAGTTCTGGTTGTCTTCACATGGTAAGATATTACTCTGCTATTTTGTTCAAGACATGAACAAGTTTAATATATCTCTTCATTTGCCACAGACGTCCTCCTGCCTCTGCCATAAGGAGGATGCCCTGCACACATTCTCCAGTGTCCTCAATGCTAAGTCCGGGCAGCACAAATTCTTCCCGTAAGTAGCAAGGCTGTGCCAGGAGCCGAACAAATTCAACCCAAAACACAGGACACATGCCCCTGTGAAAGCCTTCTCTCAAAAGTTCAGAGACAGTATCTGGAATAGAAAGCAAGAGATGAACACGCAAAAGAGGAGAGGGAGAAAGAAAAAAAGGAAGTGATTTTATTTCACTCTAAGAGGTGCAGAAGAGATGGGACTGAACGAGAATATATCACACGCTGTACATGTGATGAACTGTCGGTGGCGAGCAGGGATGAGCCRTGCGCAGCGAGAGCTGCTCTGCAGGCCCACAGCCGGACAAACCGCCACGGGACAGACCTTACGCAGAGTCAGCAAAGAAACCAACCCCGCGAGAGAGCCCTCACCCATCCCACTCGGGTCAGCAACATGCCCATGGAGAAGACCTCTGTATTCCCGAGAATGCAGGTCTTTCTTCCAAAGTATTTTTAGAGGGGACAAGCCGACCACCTCTCCAAGGGCCGATGCTCCCCTGGAAGCGCAAGGCAGAGCAGAGATCTTCACCTACCTGCCTCCCCAGAGGCTTTGCTCGAGGAACAGGCATCCAGGAAAGGAGGCAGAAGAGGGGAAGCTGCTGCTGACAGTCCCTTCCCTGCGGGATCCAAACAGGCTTTCCTCGGATCATCACCGGAGAGAAGACTGCTACTGCTTTGCTCCTCTCTCCCGTAATACCAGCTAGAGCCTGCACATGCTTCTTCCCTTGGCTCTCTGTGATCCTAGCTCACATCTCTTGTCTCCAGATTTCAATATATTCCCTCTTACCCTCTCCACAAATGGATGCATATGCACAAACCCTCACGTTTTCCCCCCCTCTCTAATTTCCAGCTCCTTCCTTCCATCCAAGTACCTCTCATCCTCTCACCACCGCCAGCACAGAACAGTGCTACGTTTTTAGCATGCAGCACCTTAACCTCACTATTTATGTGTTGCTGCTGCCGTTGGGTTTTTTTTGTCTACTATGTCTYGGGGAAAAAATGTTTCCATTAATGGATATGGTGTTAATTCAGAGTTTAAAAACTTCATTATCCTGAATGCCAAATTATCAAAACAGCATCACTCTTCCAGAAAAGGAAACTACATTAAATAGGAAAAGATGCACGTGTGCATGCATAGTGTGGTGCAGAGTGAGAAACCATAGGAACAGAGTGCTAAGCAGCAGGAAGGGGGGGGGGGAAAAACACACACACACACACACACACACACACACACACAGCACTGGCCTGAGCTCAGCAGAGAGGCTGGGACCAGGCTCTGATGGTAGCTGCTATTCATGCATGGTCAAGCCACCCATTGCACGGGCCCTTCTACCCTGTCTTGCTCCACATTTGCTGCAAGTTCGCCAAGTACGCTGCAGACAGCGCACAGTTATACCATTACTTTAACCTGCCACCGCTCTGAGCTAATTAGCCCTGCTGAGAGGCAAGGTCATTAGGATTAATAATTAGTGCTTTACTACAGTGGAAAGCACCACGTTTTTGCAGCCGCCTCAGTTAGAGCTTTCTGACCACAATCCCACCGCCACCATCATGCTAGACTATTCTAAGCGCTGCTTTGGGTCAGGAGAAACGGCGACTGCGGGAGCTGTAAAAGCCAGCACAGCCTTGGTGACACAGAAACCCCAGACAGCACCCGCAGCCCTGCTGGAGGAGCTACGAGGGCCACCAGGAGAGCGGTAACACCCTCCCGTCAGCACCTCTACCACCACCTGGGTCTCATACCCTGTAGGCATTACAGCCTCCTAGAGACACACAGGCAGGTTTCCTACAGGGACTGGCYGTTTGTCCCTAAATCAGACAATGTGCCACCTTCCAGGAGGCGAGAAAAGCAGAAGGGGGCTAGCGAGACCCTCTGCCCACTCATGCACCCACCACAGACGTCGAGGGTGGATGAAGAGTGGCCCRGGAGGTATATAGCATACACAGACTGTAAGCACTGTTAGGATGCTCCATAGCAAGGGAAAACAAGTTTAATCTGTTACATTCAAGGCAAATGTTGTCTCAAATCTACAGAAACAATAGCAGCAATACTTTACACGGCAGAGGAACTAAACAAATTGAGCAGTCCTGCAACTTCTGTGCAGGCGTCCCAAAAATAGAAGATTTATGCTGCAGAGGATCCTACACYACGAGTGTTTTCTGCATACTTTTTCTTCCTCCCTACAGAAGATACCTACATAACAGGCACTTTTGAAATACAGCAAAGGAACGAGAGGAGACTCTGATTGGTCAGTGTAACTCTTGAARTGTCAAGTATTCCTTTACAGTTAGGGTTATTAGACAACATAAGAGTCTGATGACTCAGGTGTTCTTGAAGCTCCTTCCCCAAACAGATACAACTACAAGCCGTTATGGTCATCCTGAGGCCTCCCCTCCACCYGCTTTCTTCTTCTGCGGTCAACTATGAGCCATTTAGAACAATATCCTTTTCATCAAAATATATTTATGGACAACTCGTGCCCACACAAGTGATGGTAGCACCACCCTGGCAGGGTCCAGAGGGTCCACGCGCGCCATGCTGAGCACGGTAAGTGCGTGGGGTGGCCGGGCAGCAGGACCAGCACCATGGGAACAGCCCTGGCCCAGCCGCCCTCCGTTCTGGCGATGCCGGCGTTCCCCCCTCTTCCTAACGCGGACGCGGCGAATCACTGCRTCAGCTTTGCAAGGCCCCTCGCTAACGTTCAGCTAATATAAACCCTCTTCTACTCCTATTAAATTTTGGTATTGACTTTAAAGGAGAAGGAGTTAAATTCTTACTCGCTGCAACTCCGAATATACAGGTTAATTACAGGCAGTTCCTCTCTCCAGTTATTTTCATTTTTACTATGCATCTAAAAAAATCAATTCTCTTTATAACCACACTACTTCTGAATTCCCTGAACAGGGTGCAATCAAGAGAAGTTTTAAGGGGAAGATCATTTGAGCAAGTGCTGCGAGAAGTCGGACTAGCTGAACCATAATGAAAACCTGCTGGAATTAATTCATTGCCATCTGTCTTTATTTTGCTAACCAGCTCAATCAGACACCACAAATATATTCAAACACAAGAAAAATATTTAAATTATTTGTGTTGCATCCTTTTGCAACATGCAACTCTCGGTGTCACTGTTTTTATCAGTATTGCATGCCCTTCAGTACTGTGAATTCATCCTTGCACAGCTTTTGGAACATGCCCATGCCACTTCAAATCCACATCATCAAAATAATGCGCAAAAAGAAATCAGTCCRAAAGTTACGGTATTATGAATATTTTAAAGGTATGCAAGGAAGCATGAAGGAAAAAAAWAAAGACATGGCAAAAAGCAACTTTTWKYSRMWCWGWSWCWGWKYSRMWAAAAGTCCACAGAAGTGAGTCCCYGCTCGGAAATCAAAACGCTGCTGCTTCAGCCGAGCCATTCCCGCGAACCAGAGCTGCCCGCGAGCTGCGGCATGGGCGAGCAGCGCTCACTCCTCGAGAGCAGGGGTGATTTGCAAGGACAGAGGATTATGGAAAGCCTGCGGGGCTCGGCAGAGCYGATGCCGGCTCCAGCACTTGCTGGAAGGGAGCTTCCCCGGAGTTTCCTGGGAACACCCGAAGGACGGAGATACGCAATCCTGTTCACTTGTGCTTATTTGGGCCAAGAGGTAAAGGCTCAAGTTCTCGCTGTATAAAAGGAAAGCTCTGCTAGCTCTTTCCTTTTCTCTTCTTTTCACTAAGTTTGTATTYTGCACAACTTGCAGACAATACTAAATTTGGGATCCTTCAGCTGCACGCAGCAGTAAAAACACGTAGCGCCACGCTGCTGCCTTGCGCGCAATCTCCGACTTTCTGGCACAGCATCTTTCTCGCTACTCCAGGCTAAAGAAGCCCAATTCCTCAGCGCGACCTAGAGACTAAACTTATTTTATGCAAACAAACCTCTCAAAACAGCTTGGCCCAGCAGCTGGAGCTCTGCCACCGGACACCCCGAAGGCAAATAGCACGGCCAGCCTRACCGCGGCCGCCGAAACCCAGCGCAGGGCAAGAGCTCTCCGAAGAGCCAAACAGCGCAACGGGGCGCTGGTGTCTCAGCACTCTGTAGCTCATCGGCTGATAAATTGACTTTTAGTAGGGCATTTGTTTTTATATCTTTAATAATTCAGCATTGCTGCTGGATTGCCAATTGTTGTCAGAAGACCAAACGCTACAGTAGCGGGTGAAGGATGTTTAAGTTTTGGAAGTAAAGCACTACATAGGTGAAAGATTTGAAAGAATGCAATTTGAGAGTCAATCCGGTCCATAATTTTTCATCTAAACCCTTCCTCGGGGAATAAGAGTCTTTCACCATCTTTTCCTTTACAGGAAATTTCATTTAATTCAAAATGACAGCGATGAAATGAAACACTTCACACTCGTGGAAAGCAAAGGTCAAAGAAAGTTTCGATCTCCGGATTAAGGAAAAAAATTAAGTAGCTCTAGCTGCTACATCGATTTAATTCTATCGAGGTAATTAAAAAGCGCTCGGCACTCAGCAAGGCCTGCGAGGCAGGCTTGCGAACCGAGCGAGCAGGCAACCGCGTGCCGCAAAGCGAGACACGCGGCATCAGCACCGAGCGGCGGAGAGCTGCTCCAATTTACCGTCTTCCTTTGTGCATACAGAGGGGCAACAGAAACGACAAAAGCCGAGAGGATAGTTCATAAGCAAACGCTCGCTATGGAAAGCCGACCAGAGATGCAGAAGGTTGAAGGCTGGAATATGCCCCGGTCCTCTTACAGAGGGCAATTTCAATCTGACCAGCCTTTGGGCCTTAGAAGCCCCCTCAAAGTCTTCTCGTTTTTCCAAAACAGCTAGATTAGCTACTAAGAAACGTTCTTCCAGAAACATGAGAAAACAGGCATGTGAGAGGAAGACCAGAGTGCAGTTTCTGATGGGAGGTCACAGACGCGAGGCACAACACGAGCAGACATTACCTACCATAACAGGACCAGCACCCAACCCGTCACCAGGCCCTYGCATCACGAGAGTGGCCTTCCAGCCCAGACCCGGCCATTAATATTGCTTCCTTTAATAACTTTGGCCTAAAAACATAAGTTGCTTTTGCATTTTTAATTATGACTGGATTTTATTCTGGGCCTATAATCCTTTTCCAGCAATTGGATTAATGCAAACAGTGGTTTAGAGAAAGGAATATATATAAAATATATATATTTTATATATTTTTTTATATATATAGATATAATAAAATCCAGTGAAAATTAAACTGCCCCAGCAGAAGAGAGCAGCGGGCTCCCAGGAGCCCTTCGATACAGCAGGACCCAGGGCGCCAGGACAGAGCCGAGGTTATCCAGCCCCTTGCCAGCCACTTCCACCACCAGGCAGGACCAAGCTCGGAGTCGGCTACATCCCAAATCCCCGTAGAAAAACACCGAGAAGTCAAGCACTGTTCTCACAATGCTCTCTGCACCGTCCTGATGTTTGAAAAGAAAGAAAAAAGAAAAAAATAAAAGTGTATTTTCATCATCTCRTACCAGGTCTTGAACTCTGTTTCAGGGCAGATCATCAGCTGAGGCTACTGAGCCGACACCACAGTTGATTTTTAATCTGACTAGYGCTCCATCAGAATCTTTTCCTGGGCTATGTAAAACTATTTCCTCCGATTTCTATTTGCAGTGACGGCTCTGCATGCAGCATGCCAAGGCTCACTGAATTTATGCCACCGCATGCATATAGCCAGTTATTCTGGTAAAAACGATACAAGTGCTCAGAGGAAATTATACAGATGACTTCTAGTCTCATTCGCAGAGGAACAAATGTTCAAGACAGACACGCAGTTTGTTTAAATCGTACGAGGAAAAAACCTGTTGTTCAAAAGTGCCGATTCAAGGCAGAGAACCCGCGGGACGCGGCTCCACGTTTGCTCGTGCGGGGGGGGTGACTAGAGCTGCCCAAAACAGAAAAACAACAGTGAAAGCACTTTCCGTTAAATAACTTTTTCAAAATACTAGAATAAAAATGAAAAATAAAAAAAAACAGATTCAATTTTGCTTTGCTCATTTGATTTAAAAAAAAAAGTCAGAAATACTGAATACAAGACTTCAGTAACACTTGCAAGGTTTATGAAAAAGGCAAGTTTTTCCTCAAACTCCACGCAATAGAACAAAGTACAGAACGTAACCAAAAAAAAAACAACCCCCAAACCAAAAAGCCAACACACTAGAAGACAACAAGAACGACAACATGAGAAAATACTTACCAGGAATGAATCGCCTCTCTATCAGAGCCAAAACTAGGTCCCTGCGCTATTTAAGTCCTGCTCATACATTTCTTTGGGGAGTTCTGGCRAAAACCCTGCAAGTTCTGGCTGCAGCCTCGTGTTCACTGATGAGCCACCCCTAAAAATACAATTTGTGGGCCAAGCCTCACGCGCAAGAAGTTCTCCCCGGTAGCAAAACCAAGAAGCGTTCCTTGAAGAAGTCCTTTTAGCTCCTCAGGCGTCAGCCGAGCTCCATGATGTCCACATTGCATGCGCTGTGTATGCGCCAGAAAATACACACAGCATGTACAATGAGGACAACATAGAGCCACCTTCAGCGAGCTCCCAGCAAGCTGCTTGAAAAAAGGAAAAAAATATATATATATATCATCATTAAAAAAAAAAAAAATCACCGTCCTGTTGCCTACGCAGTGGTGGAGTAACGAGCCTCTATTGTAACGAGCCTCTACTGAAATAAGAGTTTACATAGACAAGAACAAGCCTGGAGAGTCGATYGTACGGGAAAGTCGCTCTTTGAAGTCTGGTATGTTAAAACAAATGGAGCGCATCAAAAGGCCTTTTAGGAAGAAAGCACACAGGAAATAATATCAGTTTAATTGCAATTATCAATCTATCAGTCTAATGGTTCTGCAGGGTTACTGGAAGCCTAACAGATTCATCAGCACATTAAGAAGTTTAAAAAAAAAGCAAGTGCAGCCATTTTTAAAGGCTCGTTCTACCACGAGGGTCCTTAGAAAGGCGTCRTCGGTAACTGCGAGGAACACCAAAAACTCTCCCAATCGTGTCGGCTGTAACATATTTCACAATTTTGTAAAACAGTACCGAAAGGATATTTTCATAACTTAGCGCTTCAGAGTTACTATAAAACTTTCCTTATTAAAGCCTTCAGAGCTTTTGCAGTTATGGTAACAAGCTATTCTAATTTATAAAAATCACAGCGGAGAAGATGCCCTGGAGACATGTTAGGAATCTCTGACAAAAAGATTAAAATGCAATAGATACATTAATACAGTTTAAAATAAAGACCAACAAAAACAGGATTAAAATACRGCAATACCACAACACATTTCCTCTTTCCAGCTCTCATTTTGTCACCGGCAACACGAAAAAGATTAGATTTTCTGCATGCCTGGAGGGTTAACAAAACCGCTCTTTTCTGGCAGTAGGGTAGTGGGAGGGTGTTTTCCAAATGAAGGGGACCCTCAAAAGAAATCTCTTCCAGAAATATCATCCCATTAATACTCCCCAGGATGTCTCCACCTTTTCTGTCCGAAAAGAGAGGTATATCATACAGAAAGCAGCACAGTATTCTCAGCCTCAGTATTTTCAAAACCATCATCTGTTGCCAGCTC
The DNA here is from genome assembly GCF_003343035.1 of Apteryx rowi. Taxonomy (NCBI): domain Eukaryota; kingdom Metazoa; phylum Chordata; class Aves; order Apterygiformes; family Apterygidae; genus Apteryx; species Apteryx rowi. Next base: position 786,837 of record NW_020448752.1, read on the forward strand.
CAATCCTCCCCTTTTGAAACATTAAAAGCAGGAATTTTTGGTTTCACTAGCCTAAGTTTTTTAATGGTTAATATTAAAGTTCTTGTTATTTCCTCCCCGCTTTGAGCCTTCCAGAAACCCCCCTTTTCATAGCATATTTTACTTTGTCTCTCCTTACGCAAATTAAAAATGCATATGCATCTCCCCTAACCCTCCCAAACAAGGAACTTGAGCTCAAGAATTTAATTTTCTTAGAGTTCGTTACCTTTTTAAGTATTCTTCAAGACACCTTCAGGCACACTCAGAAGTCTAAAAATATTTTCACAATTGCGCATCCCCATACRGTAACAAAACATGACACTTCTAATACTCCTCACTTTGGCGAAAACAGCTTATTTCAACCGAGTCTTTGTTTCTCAGGAATCAAGGACGCCCCTGTACCCGAAACGAGGCCAGGACTGCAGAAGCAGAGGCTAAACCTGGCTTTAGTATGCAAACACAATCCTGCTCAACAGTTGTTTTAATTCAGTTATTCTAATAACCGGGAGATTTCTAACTCGTGGCACTCATATGTTGCTATGGCAGCATAAGAGATAGTATAACAGTTTCTACGAATCCGGTCAGATTGAAGAACGCAGTTCTTCYATCCAAGCGTTAATTCACAGAATGATAAAGCACGCCAGATTAAAACCCTTCCATTCACACCAGAGTGAAGGGTGCAGCAGCTCCCCATCAATGACCTAAAGGAGCTGCTTGGCCGCTGCAAAAACAACCTTCGCTGGAGTTTCGACTGACCTCAGACGCGCTGTGCTCAGCCAAACGGCCACCTTCGCTGACACCCTTCACCAGGTCTGCGAACCACATCTGGTCTTGGCTGAARGGCGTCCTGTGCCAGAAGCTGCAGGAGGAAGAGACCCCAAAACCAGGCCCCCTTTCAGCGGCCCCTGAGCTAGCTCCTGGCAGCCCCAGGGTAGCTCCCGGTAGTCCTTATGGGTGGCTACCTAGCCCATGCAGTGAAAGGACCACCAGCACACYGACTTTAGGTCAGGAGGCATCCGTGCTTCGCAATTGCTACCTCTCCTACTGACCATCATCAGATGAAGCAGTCAAGTTTTTTTAATTAGATGGATTAAGCATCTAAACCCCATAATTTTTAACTGAAAAATTTGTAAAGAACTGACAGAATATAACCCATTACCATCCATATCATCCATTTTGGTGCATCTTTCAGAGGAAGCATCACATCCTTACATAAACAGAGGCTGCAATMTCTGCAAGTCACTAAAATACAGATTGTTTGAGGAACGTAGAAAGGTTTGCTAGGAGCACGGAGCTGCTAGAAATCCAGCTCAGTGCTCCGCCACCCAGGGAAGCGGCTCTCTTCCACCCAGCAGCATCTGGTTCATGAATTCTACAATTCTGAACYGCACCTTCATAAAAGGCAAGGGGAGGGTGCTTGCTTTTACCAGCTCTCCTGGCAGGAAAAGACCGAAATGCATACCAAGCACAGGCACATGTAATTACCCAAATATATTTTCTATATCAATATGATAATAGGCCCTATTCAATATCCATTACATTTGAATGAACAAATACAGCCACCGAATGCCAGGAATACATTCAGAATATTTAAAATTTCATATAGTGAAGCCACTGACAAATTTTGAGATATTGAATTACGGATCCTTTAACACCTCAGGCTCATGGAACAGAAAATGATGATAAACTAGACAGGTTAGGAGCTAATTTAAGAAGTCATTTGAGGAATTTTCATATGCTTTCATAAACTACCAGAAGGACAGAAATAAGAACAAATCAAGGACTTCAATATATATTAATCCATCATGCTGCCATATACAGCATTAGCTGTTTCACTTATATAATGCCTATGCTCATTCAATTGCTAATTTTATAAAAGAACAGGTCTTATTATCATATCCAAAAACAYATCCATCTATAAGGTGGATTAACCATTTCATTGCTCTCAAACCTGTTCATCCATCACACATTATTAGATTGGTAACAACAGCGTCTGGCACTTACACAGTCTCCTTCTCCCAACAGCTTTATCAATATTACAGTGACACTGACCTTTTCTTTCAATGGAAAAAGCAAGAAAAAAAAACCCTGAAAGGCTTCCAGCACGCTGCCACCCCACCAGGCTGGTGCCTGTCAACACGGGCCAATATCCACCTAGCAGACGCCCAGCAACCGGCCTCTGGAAACGGGAAGGTTGCAAGTCCAAAGCTGGAGATTTCTGTATTCAGGCTCTAAGGGGCTCCTGGATCACAGGCAGCTCCTCGGGGCATCGCAGACCCCCACCCCGAGCTGGAAGTCGAGGCTCCGGCACCCTTAAAAACCAGGTAGATGAGAGGGCACGTGCAAAAGGGTCCAGCAAGCCAGGAGAAGGTTGAAGTCTCCTGCCCATAGCGGAGGAGGAGGAGATGAAGGGAGAAAGAGACAGTGTGGCAAGGGGCAGGTGAGGAAGGGGAACACCAGCGAGAGCCTCCAGCATCCCAAAAGTCATCGCCAGGCGCTGCAAGGCAGCTGCTGCAGCACAGGCCTGACAGTCACACTTAGAAAAATCATCCCAGATCAGTCATTGTGCTCTTTTTGACTAGTGCTGCGATGACGGTGACAGGGGCTCCCCGGCCTGCTGGGGGATTTCGGAGCGCACCCTTCTCACGGATTGCCACATTGCTTCGTTAGAGCCTGCAGTCCCACTGGGTGGTCAAGGTGGCCCTAGAAGACTCGTGTTTTACAGTGCTGAGCTTCAGACTGGTCCATCTGCTTAAAGCTGCTCATAGTTCTTGAACTGAAGAATTATTTTAAGAGAAGATGAATTATTTCGGCTAATGACAACTGGAAAAAACAACAACAACAAAAAAAATAAAACTCACTTTTTTTCCAGGGCATAAACCCAGAGTCTTATAGTTAAAGTTTCCAAGCACCACTTGAGCCCATTCCAATTTTACTAATTAATGAGCAGCAATGCTCCTTCCACTTTAAAGCGTTCTGGCAGCAGCAATGCCCCCGCCGGGCGCCGGAGAGGAGGTCAAGCCCAGCCCGTCCCTCAGCCCGACAGATGCGTGGTGTTGCCGAAGCTCAGGGGAGCATTTTCGCTTACACGGAGGGCTGCGCCACAGCATCTGCTCCAGGACCAAGCGCAAGCCAGCAGAGACCCCAAAGAGGGGTTTAAACTCSCCCTTCCACCCCAGCAAAGCACTCCTTCATTGGGGCGCAGGGACAGGGCCGGCAGCTGCCCTCTCTTCTCTCCCCAGCGTACGCAGGCAGGTCTCCATCACCTGCCTGCACATTTATTGGGTGCACCATCTTCTAGGAGAGAGCAGAGACGGGAACAAGGATTTCCCTCGCGCAAATGCACGGGGACAATATTACAGTCCTCCGGCTATATTTACTACGACACTAGGGAGTCTGCACGTTCGAACACCGCGACAGCAAAAGATCAGACAAGATCAGACGGCAAGATCAGAAAAGATCAGACAGCAGAAGATCAGATGCACCACTCCTGCACCATTCTTTTTCCCCCCAAAGCATCTCCAGTCTCACATCTGTCTGTTTCCAGGTTTTAACTCATTAGCAGTCACAGGAAAGTACAGAGGCAGCATATTTAGCGGCATTAACAGAGCAGATAACGAGTCCTCTCTCATGCTTCGCTGCCTGTCGGCAAACACGTTCTTCCTTTGCACGTTCATACTCTTCGCAGGGCTCCCCGTTTCACGTGCAACCTCGTTCAGCAAGTCCGTGCAACCCACTTGTGTGCGCTCAGGGTCACTGAGAAACCTCAGCTGGTAAAGCTACCACTGATATGTTCAGACTGCAAAATGCTAAGGAAAATATAATTCATGCAAGAGRTACTCTATACAACAGGTTATATCTGCTAAGAGCTGAAGATGTGCCTACTCGAAGTAGCCCAGCTTCTACTTTTGTGAAAGCATTTCCCATAGTTTTCTTTCTACTTGTTCTGACAATATCTTCTGATAACTCCGCAGTCAATCTCATTTTCTTTCCATAAAGAAATTTTAAAGCCTGAGGATCAGGAATCCTCAAACAATTGTCATTTCTGCCCCAAAATCTGAGCAGACCGTTATGGGTAAGCAGGATTTCAGATCTTTTTATTTTTCCTTAACCTCCATGCTATAAAGCCTTGATAGAAATTCCAGACATCTGGTGCCTAAAGGTTTTTGTCTTCTTTCTGGGTTTTTATTAGAACTAAAACTGAAGGAACTTCTGCATAAATCATTTCACAATGCTGCAACGCATCAGTCTGACCTTACTGCTATGAGCAAACAAGTGGGCAGAATCCCGTACTCAGGCCTATCCGGTCCCCAAAATTCCTGTTACTATTGCAAAACCTCACAGCCTCACCACGGTCAGCCATTCCTGCCGTTGCAGAAGGTTCTTCGAGCCCCGACAGCTCTTTCCTCAACTGCGATGGTTCTTCTAAAATAAAACCCATCAACTCTCGCAGTGAGTGAGCGAGGACAGGCAGCGAAGGGCCCAGAACGAGGTTCCTCCCAGCTCCACGGACGCCCCCGTGAACACGAGCATGAGCCCATCTGGCCACGGCCCGAGCTTGGCCTGGTGACGGCATCGGGTGGAAGTCACCACCCGCCACAACTGTTTGACGGATTCGGCACGGCTCATGGATCACGGCGGGTCATAAGTCAAGACCAAGGATTCGGAATTTGCAGCGTTCTCCCTTTCCAGTCCAGGAGACGAGCATTTAATAGACCAGAAGCAGGAAAAAAGGGAAGAAAACACGAAGAGCCGCCTCAGCTCTCCAAGCAGAAGCCGTGCACCGCCTCGCACGCGGGGAGCACAGCGGGACGCTCCACGGACAGAGCAAAACACCCCCCTGAGCGCCAAAAAATACAAAATAAGGCTTCGTATACACAACAGCCACTCTTGCAGAAAACACTCCTCAGCGTGTGCCTGTTCTGACAGCAGGCTACTAAAAACACGTGCAACACTTAAGAAGTCAGTGCCCGAGCATCTACCACAAGCCACCTCCTGGGTGGGAGCCGATGGCTCGGAAACGTAGCCGAGGAGGATAGCAAAAGCACTGGGGAAGGGCATAATCCTTCCAAATCTATTCCTACAGAACAGAAGAATTAGATCATGTGTTTTCACTGAACAATTTAAACCAATCATTTTGATGATTAGGAGAGACATTGATTAAACCCCACAGTCATCCTAGAGATAGTGATTAACTCACTAGCTGCTTCACAAATACACCGCTTCCACAGTGCTAGCCAGGGCAAGATCCGGCACTTTAATATTAAAGGGATCACGTGTTAGACATGATCTAGCAGTAATAAAGCATCTGGAATCACAATGCTGAACTGAACAACACTCCCTGGAAAATTAAAAAAGAAAAATGTTTTGCATAAGCTTCCATAAAGTACATTTTGCAAAACCTCCTTTTAACCCATCCTTTCTTCAGATGACACCACGTATGGTAAGCCACATCTCTAATTCCATTAAATTATCAAAACAAAAAAGAAAAAAAAAACCCACACACCCAACTCACAGTGAGATAGTGGGAAAGCCAAGGAAATCCTAGGCTGATGTATGACCACAGTTAATTAGAGACATCTCCGTGTCATCGGCAGCAAGCCATTTTAAATGTGCAAGGTCTGCAAGTTTCAGCCATTGGTGTAAAGCTATCACAGACTCGCCTCCTAAAAAGGTATTTAATTCCTGTCTCGGAAAACTTGGAAGCTGACCTATTTTTTTCTTCTCTTAGCTCAGGAAATACACCATGCAAATTATTCTGGATGAACTGGTCAGAGTTCCCATATTAATGGCTGGCATCTGCAACGCATAACATCATCCATTCGATAAGCAGCTCTGCTATTGTTTTTCAATGCACTGGGCGAATATGGACACTCAGTGCTAAATGTTAGGAAGAGGCTAAACGCATTTTATTATATGTGTTCTGGTACGGATGCACCATAGGATCCCATTTATGATCTTCCGACATCTGCGGGTTAAAGAGGCCTCGAGCCAGACCGGGTGCTGGCAGCGGCCAGAAGGGATGTCGTGCTGAGCAGCACTGCCGCACGGCTGGGCTGGGAGCCCAAACTCGTCCCAGCGCGCCCGCGGGACGGCACCGCGCCACTACGGTGCTGCGCCCACGTACGGCGTGGGCTGAATGGCATCGCTAACCTCAGCCTCCGTTTGCCATGCGAGCGCGGTGCCCAACGCAGTGATTGCATGCGTGGAAGTTACAAACTGCATTTTTCAAGGTTTTAATAAAACCATCTTTAATGGATAGACTACTTAAAACTGTCACTCTGAGACTGTTCTATCAGACCAGTGAAAAGATTAAAGCCTATACTGTAGTTTATATAGATCAAACCAAATCTCTTCAAAACCAGCCAATCCTAGAAACWTGCAATTAATCTCCCTCATGCTACTCCTGTAAGTGTCTTCTAATTAACTATCGTCTCATAATTTTCCTCAAAAATTACTTTTAAGTCACAGCTTCCAATTCAAACTCCCTCCAATTCCACTAAATTTATTCTAACACATAAGTTAAGCGAAAAACATGCGTTTAGGAATAACTTCACTCCTATAAAGTTATTTGCTTTCCCTAGTGGGCGCACGACATCCCAAACACGTTTCAGAAAAGAACAAAAACATTTGAGCAGCGTAAGCGTGAAAGACTCACCAAATGCTATGGCATAACCTGCTGCACCCAGAGTCAAAGCACTTTGGGGAAGACGGGATGTCCCCACTAAAGGGACAATGGAACCAGCTCACGCTGCACGCGAGCACCCGAGTGAGGTGCAGAAGGTCCTTCCCTCCTTCCAAGCACCAAGCATCTTATCTCCTAAAATAGGCTGCCTGGATAGCCAAGCATATAGTCAAGGGACAAGGAAGGACAGAAAGGAAGGGACGTTTCCAGGACCGTCGAGACGTTGCTGCTGGCCTCGTTACGTACAAGAGCTCCCAACGCAGGTTGCAAATGAAAGATGCTATCTAGGGCAGAAGGGGCTTTCAGATACCCACCGGAGACCAATTCATCCCAGCATCTTAGCACTATATCACTATTCAGTTTGCAAAATTAGAAGTACATCAACATGATAAGAGGGCCAAGAGTGGCAGAGGAACTCATAATAGGTTAATAGAGAATGAATGTAAATCAATAATTTAGAGCCACGCTGGAAATGGTGAGCTGGGAGTCGAGGCTCTTCCAGCTATCGTAATGTCCCTTTTGAATATAAATAATGTCAACGATTACACAGCTGGCTCCACACTGGGTACATTTTAGCAAAACAAATTATGCAGTTTGCACATTGCTGTTAGGAATGTTAACTAACAAGGTACAGCAAAGGGCCGGAATTTAAGTGATCTTTCAGTTTTGCAATTTTCTCTTTCCAATTTTATGCAAAGGGGAATTGTCAAGCAATCTGCAGCCCTTTACGTATCTGTACCGCTGGAAACATGAAATGCTTTTAGTTAGCTTGATGTTGCAGAAACACACACTGTCATCGCAAACAGAAAACCTGTCCCAGGCATGGCATAGGGACCACAGATGAAAGTCAGAACTGCACGGAGATGATCCTGAAAGTTATTATGCTAAAAAACAATATAAAATAAAAAGGATTTTGAAACCACTGTGAAAAAAAATTCATTTGACTGGAAAAAGCTGTTAGGCGAGAGCACTAGGGGCTATTAAGGCATCTCTGACATTGGAGCACGCTTCATTTGCCTTACAAAGTAACCTGACTATAAAGAGGGTCTAATGCTCAAAACGCTGCCTAAAGTTAATCCTGTACTTTACGGAGAGACGGCCGATAAATCAGATTAGCGAACCAGAGACCAAACCCGAGAGAGACGCGGAGCGAGGCAGCGCTGGAGCCGGGCTGAACCTGCCCCTGCCTCCCTCGGCGCACGGGTGCCCCGCGCTCGGCGGCAGCAATGCCCTCTCCGACACGCAGCACGCGCGCAGGCAGGTTTTAATCTTATCTCACGTTCATGCCTCCCCGGAGCCTACCTACCTGCACTTCCACAAATCCCGGGGGCGATGCAGGCAGCGAGAGCACGGGAAAGTCACCTTCAGTCCCACGAGCTTGTGCTGCAGGTACCAAAATGCCAAGGTGAGGCTCGTTCGCTTGGAAATTAGCAGCACGTGATTATGTTAAGCTGCAGCACCAAAAATACAACCCTTTACCATGCCAATCAAGCAGCATCTAGCAGCTCTAACAGAGCAGCACGCCTAACCRTGAAACGAGCTGCCCCACGGTGGTACCCTCCTCTCGCCCCTTCCCTTCCCACAGACTGGATGCTTTAGCACCGATGCTCTGAGCATCCTGCTGACAGCTGCCCTTTCCGCTCGCAACAGGCCAGAGAGAGGCACAGAAGAGTTAAAAAAAATTAAAACCCAAACAACATTAGTATTATATATTATAGAAAAACACGGGGCAAATCAGTGCGCACCACTGCTCACGGCTGCTCTGATGGCAAACACGCCGCTCTGTCTCAGAAGGGAACTGTAAATAGCAAACCTTGTTATCCTTTTTGGCCTGCCAAAGGCAAGCGTGATATGTCCTAATCTGAAAGCCAGACAACTCTGCAGCCTTTCCGATCCATCTAAAACAGGGATGTAGAATGCAAAACTGGCTTTATGGTCACAGAGGGAGTAATTCTGATCAGCTAAAAGCATGAGGCTTGACTTCATTTTTATATATATAAATATATATATTCAGTTTGGTTCTCGGCAATAGTCCAAAATTCAGCACCCAAAAGTACCTGGCATATTTTGGAACTGTGGAAATATCCTACATTTGTTTTAAACAGGCCTTTCTATAACACAGATGTCTGCATGAGGAGCTAAACTGTTAATAATTTTATTGCTTTTACTCTTCTGGATTCCCATTCTATGRCACAGGGGTCTGAAAGCTCTAGTAAGCTGAGTTAATGCCCATTGTAAAATTGGAAAGTTAACATATGGCTAGATATTATTTATTACTATTAAGAAAATTCAATTAACACAAGAGTCTAAATAACAGCAAATAATCAGATTTAAAGTGTAGGCAGACAAAGAAAACACGTTCATTTACTGTACTGCACCAAAAGGGACTATTCACTCCCCAAAGTACCTGGGAAATACAGCTTTCCACCTCAGAATCTTCTTTTAGCATTAAGCTTATTTTTATACTACCTCTTGACAGCCTTGCACACAAGATTCAGTGCTGGGTCATTATGTGCTATTTTGAAGATAGTCAACAGCAGCATTTTTGTTCATTTGTTTCTGGTTTTAAGTGATTTTTTTTTTTTTTTAAACACCCATATGTTGCGTTGTCCAACATTACCAAAACACACACCAGAGTTTGCCACCCAAGACCGCTGCAGTCTCAAAACGCCCACGGATTTTGTAGCCAGGCAGAACCGAGCGCTATTACAACAGATGAATGGGGAAAGCCGAAATATTGCAACACCCAAAAACTACATGTCGTAGCAGACAACCTTGCACCACCTCATGACCTGTTCCTTTACAGGTGTCTTTGGGAGAATAAAGAAATAATTAAATAAGGACCTGGCTCTCTGCAAGTCACCGTGCATTACTGGATAGGTCCGGAGGAGCCCATGCAGCCCATCATTCAGAAATTCATCACAGGATTTATAAAAATATTTTTCGAGTAAGATGTACACTTAATTCCTTTTCATCTTCGGTGAAGAAATAAAAATAATGAAGCAAAGGGATGTGGAGAAGCTTCATTATAAGCACTACATAAAAGCGCCACTGCACACTGATAATAACATCCTTCACATCTGACACTTTATTTCTTTCACAGTGGTATTATGGAACTTAAAATAAAAGTTGATGCATAATAAGGAAAGCAATGATAAGGAAAAAAAAGAGTTTGAATCTGAAGAGGCTTTTCAACATTTATGAAGCAAGGGTTTTAAAAATCTCCCTATTCAAGCTGATTGTTCTATTATACAATATTGCCCACAATGTTTTTGTTCTGCTTCCCATCTGAACAGCAGAAAGGAGTCTGATACACTCCGAGAGAGGTGCAGGATACTATTTTAACACCATCACCTAAAACTCGCTTTTCAGCTACTTATAGAGCAAAGAGTGATCTTAAACTTCCCAAGTTTTTTCTTAACTCAAATAAATAAATAAATAAAGGGCAACTGCAACTACTTCCAGTACCTTAAAGAAACAGACTTTCTCCGTGGATTTGATGGAATATGTATTGTGAACCTAATTTGATCTCACTTATTCCTGATTTACCTCCAACAATATAGCTGCACCTCTTCATAAGGGAAAGGCCATCAGTACAAATACTCTCTCATGCACACATCCACGCAAGCAGAAACCCAAGCACAAATCCCTCGGGCTGGAATTTCACTGGCACTTCCACTGGCTCAAGCCGTTTYTGCAGTCACAAAGTCAAGTTTTGAGCATTTCAAATCTGGAGCTGAACATGTTACTGCTTTGAGAGCTTTCAATGAATACGTATGAGCTTTGGGAACGAAGGCCACCGCGTTTCCGACCYGCTCCTCCGTATGGACCAGCGCAGCACACCGGTCCTGGGACTGCCTGCGCTGCCGGCTCCCGCCTTGCTGCTCCCTGGGCCTTTCCACTTCCTTCCTGCAAACACCATTTCTGGTGATTTGGTTTCTGAACAATGAGCTTTAGGAACAGAGGCATAAACTGATGGACCATATTATCCTCCACCCTCTGCAACAGCTTACGTTGCTCTGCAAGTCATCCCAGCTGGGCCGTGGGAACTTCCATCATCCATGTTTTCCAGATGGGAAATGAGACACTGGGGACTCGGCTACTTGTTCACAGTTGTGCACGCAAGCTTTTGCGGAAGAGAAGGTTGAATCTGGATCTCACAGGTCCCAGGCTGGCACCGAAACCTTTAAGCATCCCATCCCTTCGGGGGAAGGACCAATACCAGCCGAATGGGCCATCCTTGGGCGCAGAGGTTCAGCGTGAGGGATGCCGAGTGGCCGCAGGCTCTGTAGACAAGCGCTACCCTTCTTACAAACCTGGTGAGTTAAGTGGGATGGAGCACAGAACCCCCGGGGTTCAGAAGACATTCTTGAAGAGTTTCTAACAATGTTTTTCCACAATCAATAAATATCAATACCTCCAACTGCATTTTGCAGAGTTGTACCTGGTGCAGCCAACCCGAACGTAAGGGGGCAAAGCCCACCAAAGGGAGTGGCAAAGCTTTGGGAACTGGCTGTTCCCAGGTCAAAGTAACTTTCCAGTTCTGTTATCCTAAAAGTTTACACAGTAGAGAGAAGAAAAAAAAAAAAAAAAAAGACAAAAAAGAACTTTTTCTGTCAGAACCTCATCATGATTTTGTTCCATTTACAAATTCAGAAACCTTCAGTTTACAGTAGGAGTCAGTGTGAGTAGTTCAAAGTACACAAATCATTGTATTAAAGACAGAAATACTGGACCAGTTCTAATTTAACCTGTACCTGTTTATCAGTGTATCTAAACACAAGCTATAACTGGGATTCACAAATGGGAACGCTTCCGCAGTGCAATGCCCCCCCACCCCCAAAAGTAGGTGCCCTTTACCTCCACATCCTGAAAAATAAGATTATATGGTCATCTATTTCCCAGCTCTTTCCTACATATATCCCATTTGATTAAAGCACTGGAATAGAGGTTAAAAGAAAAAAAATGCATCATTAACATACAAACATGTGCAGCTCGTTTATCGCCTCAGCATTTACAGTAATATCGGTGGCAAAGACGACAATCTGTGCAAGTAACACAACACGCTCCGGCTGTGCTGGCTTCTCCTCGTTTGCTGCAATACCGAGAAGCAACCGATCTTCACTGTTCTGTCTCAAACCCAGAAAGATCCTAATACAGAAGCATTGTCTATAAAAATGTACTCAACATCTGGACAGATAGGGAAATATCTTCCTATCAAAGTGTCTCTCAAGGGACCTGCTACTTCATTGAGAAATCCCCAACGAGGYGCTCCAGCAAACAGCCAAGGAACTCGAGCGCCGTTGGTGGGACGGGGCAGGCTGAGAACCTGCTCAGAGGAGCCGGGGCTGGAAGCCAAGGAGATGTGCAAACTAGTCCGGAGAGCATCCCAGACCATAGATCTGCCCCTCCACTTCGCAGCCCCACGGATACGACTGAACAGGAAATCTCCGTTTCCTTTACCGTGTTCCGCGGGAAACCTCCCTCTCTTTGCTATCAGGTTGTACCATTCCAGGTCATAATTGTTTTACCCCCTCKGTTGTGTCCTATTCCAAGATTACGAGATGCAAAGTAACGTAGTTTCTTCCTGAAACTACTTACGTTGACCGCCAATCAGCATAACATAGCTCTTCCCTCGCTAAAATAATAATAAAAAATTCCAACAGAAACCAAGCTGCGTTTTAAAGTTATATTTCTGTTGGCAGCTTAGATAGTCGGCAGCAAAGACAACCACATCTCAGAGACGCTTAAAAATCAGGGTGGATAATGGCTATACTAAGCTCAGCACGTTTTACTTTATCTGTGCACTTCCTAAGGTGCTTGTGTTGCRTTAGGGTTCAGTAGAAAGAGCCATTCCACATCCCAAAAGTTCAAGGCGTGCATGGCAAGGTGAACGCATCACTTCACGCTTCTCAGTGAAAAATGAGACGTTTCACCTACAGAAAAGACACTGATGGCAAGACCCGTGGAAACAGGCTGTGCAGGCAGTTGAATGGAAAATCCATTCAGAAATTCCTGAATCTGGATCAAAGAGGACGCTAAGAACAGCTCCCGGGGAGCAGACCCGCAGAGCGGCATCCAAAATAACGAGCCCTGCGAGGTTTGCCAGGCCGGTGCCCGGGCCATCCCCGGAGGATGGAGAAGGGACGACGACAGCTCGGGGAAAGCAGCAGTCCCAGGCCCGCGGGAGGAGAAGGAAGCAACGGCAATGCTTCAGCTCACCCCAGAAATGCCGCTCTCGCATCTGGGCRGGGGAGCGAGTAACACAGGGGAGGCAGAAGTGCAAGGGAGAGTCTTTAAAATTCACTTTTAAAATGAAATACATAAAAAAAGAAAGAATGAAAGAAAACAAACAAAGAAGAACATCAGAATCCTAGGAGCAATTAGAAATTCTTTACAATAGAAAAATGATTTTTTTCTCTTAATATTTATCCAGCTTATATAAGCTCACAATCACCTTTTGATTTCCTTTTACACCTCCTGATTCCAAGCACGAGACCTCAAGTCCAGGAACCATCAGCCACAGATCAGCTGCTCTTTGGAAACCCAACGTGCCAACAGCAAGGAGATGGAATTTTTTCCAGACAGGACATTGTTACGGCCACGTTTACCTCTTTAGAAGCACAGCCAGACCTCCTGCAGTGCTCCAAGCCCACGCTAATGCAACCGCTCGCTTTGAAGGACTGTACAGAGCATCAGATTCATTCACGTGGCTGGGCAGGAATGGGAAGCACACAGTATGCCGTCAACCGTGGAAATCACTGTCTGCCAGGAGAATTACAAGCACCTGAGTACCAGCGGCTCTGCCACCTGCTCCAGGCCTGGATGCAACCCAGACAGGTAACCAAAGGGAATGGCAAAGGAGAAATGCAACTCTGCAGCTTGCCAGAAGCGACAGGTATTGCAAAGAAAAGTTATTTGCAACGCTCGTTTCTCATAACGGAACAGCCCGTTTAACATTCAAAGAACAACAACAACAACGAAAGGCATTTCATTTAAACACGGAGTAATAACTGAGCAAAATGCACCGGGGTGGCCCAGAGAAGGGCCAATTTTACAAGCAGCCGAATAACCAGGGCTTCCCAAAAGTCTACATTAATCTAAAACAACATTAGATAAAACAAACAAAAAATATCTCAACCAGAAACCTAGTATGCTGGTGACGGGATAATACAGAAAGACAACTATTAATTTTTGCTATGATCCACTCGGTGAGTAACCCCCCTTCTGCTGTAGGGCAGCAAGGACAAGTTGCCTTGGGTACAAAGCAGCTCCACGATTAAAGAGGTTCCTAATCAGCCGGTGGGACCTGCAAGTGCAGATTCCTGCTTCCCACAGCAGGGAAGACCCATCCACCTGCATAGCCCCAGCAGACCCGCAGCAGCCGATTGCTGCCTACGGATCCCACCAGAGTGGCCATCCGAGGCACCGGCAGAGCTGGGACCTCGCAATGCCGATGCTTTCTGCTTAGGGGCTTGCTGCAAACCTGCCAACTCACTTTTGGGTGCTTTGCTGCTCCACTGTCGTGACATCTCATTAATAGTTATGTAAATCCCCCATCTAAGAAGTGCCTGAAACTTTAAATTATGTGCAGATATTAACTGAACAGCCCTGTCAAGCCTCTCCAACAAAATGCAATTCTAATCTTAGCACTATTCCAGCACAATAAGCCCCAAACTCTCTGAATTCACTTTGCTACATATACTTAGCTAAAAGTTGCTATGGCATAGAGACTCAACAAGTAACTACCGAACAAACAAAAAGACAGTTTCACAACAGAAAACTCCATTTGCACCAGATCCAAGCACAGGTATGGACTCACACACCACAGAGTTATTCCAGAAGTATTCACAGGGGGTCTGAGCACTGCTGGGCCAGCAAGAAAARCTTCAGTTCCCATCACTAATCTATATTTGATATCCAGAAACTCTCTGTTCCCCAACCACAGGCATTAAATCTTAGAAGATATTCCAGAAAAACATGCACATACAAAAAACAAGAGAACTATTTTCAGCTGTACATCATGTAGATCTGGTACAGATGTTTTACTGAAGTTGACTTTGCTACTGCTATTCATCAGAATGTGCAAAGGTTTTTTGTTTTTTTTTTAAGTATTAAAAAAAAAACCAAACCCTTAGATACCTGCTTAATGATCCATCATCCTAGATGCTGGGTATGTTACTGCAAGTCTCTTCTTCCTAAAGTCATCTGCTGACAACAATTCCTTAGGCCCAACGTGTTTTGAACTTAGGTGTCCTTGCAAGCTTTTCAGYGCAGCCTCTGCCCCTCTCTCCCACCTCAGCCAGCTCTCCCGGGATCACAGCTGCAGCTAATGCAGGCAACCCCCACCTCACAGCCGGCACAAGTCACCTGCCCAAGCAGCTCCCAGGTGTTTGCATTTACCCAAGCGTTTACACCTGAACACAATTTGTAACCTGATGAAAACCGACCTGCTGCAGACTATGCAGTTGTTGATACATGAGAAAACCGGGATCCAGTCACAAGCTGCATTTGCAATTTTAGGCGGCAGATCAGGCATCCTACAGGGGAAGAGGTGTAGTGTGAGGAAAGCAGAAAGGAAGGTCGTTTTTTAAACCAAGACAGTAAGCTTTTAGTAATCTTCATGCAGAGAGAGCCTAGGTGCTTACGGTTCAGGAGGCAGGCGAGCGGAGAGGTGAGGCCTTTTGTTCCTTCCCTTCTCACGGTTGAGATTCCTTAGCAGCCGCTTATAAAACCGACCTACAGGTCCTGCAACACTAGGAACAGTCATCTAATGTCAGTTAGGGCCAAGCGAAGTCACATTTTCCAACCTGTCTTTAAGAGAATTAGAGCCCTTGTTACAGAAGGGTTTGCTTCCCCTAGCACTGCCAGTGGGCAGCCCCACACCACCCACCCGCTCAGAGCATGGTCCTGCTCCAGCTTGGATCAGGCGGAAAGCCTACTGTGGCCTATCACTGCTATTTTTAAGACTAACGCCTGAATGCTGAATTGACACATGATCAAGAATGGCACGGTTACTTGCATCAAAAAGAAAGCAGGAAGAGGAACTGCAGGCATCTTCAGGCATGAGAAGAATTGCAGGGTCTCAGCAGTCTCCCCAGGAGACCACACTTCAAGCTTGTGCCAGTGACACTGGCACAAGTGGCACAACCCTTTCATGCTGCAGCCTGTTACCAAGTATTTCTGCTTTGGAGTGTCAGAATTGATGAAAAACTTAAAATAAGTCATCAGACAGGAGAACAGAGTGCTGCTGCCACCATCTGTCAGAGGCAYCATGAGAGCCGTGACAGACAAGCGTCCCCACAAGAATAAAGCCCAAGGGCAGGGAGCCACAGCCCACAGCCTCCTGGTCAAGCAGGTCGTCCCCCTGCGATCACCAGCAAACGGGAGACAACCGCTAGGGACAGATTCCCTCGCACCAGCACAGGCTGAGGGCTTGGGGACGCTCCTCATCCCCTCACGCTGGCACAGCCRTCAGTAGCAGAAGTCTCCAGCCATCCTGGAGCATGCCGGAAACAGAGCAGGGAAAAAAGCTCTTCCAAACAACAGCTCCCATCCGTGACAGAAGAGTGGGACAGCTCTGGGATCTCAGAGGCAGAAAGCTGTTCAGGCAAATATAGAGAGAAAAGGTTAAAATGAAGAAGTCACTCTCACCATGGTTTTAAGTCAGGATATGGAAGACGCCTGCCAGCATCTCGCTGCCCTGGCRCACACCGAGAGCACCCCAGCAGCTGCCAGGGCTCAGCTGCAGCAGCCCCTCGCCCACCGCCACGGCGGGGGTCGGCRTCCCTCCCAGTGCTCGTACCAGGGCGACAGACAGCTTGGCTCCAATGGCTCTGGAGAGCTACGACTGTCGCATCCAGCCTCGCCAACGATGGCTTGGTAGCAAGTTTTTAAGAAGCTAAGAGTTATTCTTGTACACATTTTCCTTATGTCCTTTAAGAGATGTTGTAGGTTCACTCCACCTTTCAAGCCGCGATTTGAAGTGGATGAATGACTCTGTCCTAGCTGGTGGGGGGGTGCTGGGGAGGTACCTCCAACTCCTGAGCAGGGAGGAGAGAGGAAGGGAGCCAGTTACAGAAACTCCTGGGAGGAAACCGCTGCCTGGGGCTAGACAGAGCTTCCAAGAAGGCTGACTGCTGGCAGCGTCCTGCTGGAGGTGGCTGCAGGTCATCCTGAGCCAGGACTAGAGAAAGCCAAAACCAGCAGGTCAACCTGCTCGCTGCTGTGCATCAACTTCCTGTGCCGAACGGGCAGAGTGGGGATGACACATGGTGGAGTCCCTTCCCACTTCTCCTTAGCTAAGAGGTCATCAGCAAAGGGGTGAAACCCTTTGCCACAGGCTCTTGTTCTCCAGAGAAAACAGATGAAGGTGAGAGACACCAAGACCATCAGTCACAGCAGCTCACACTTGGCCAGCCCTGAGCATCTGCAGGACTTCACCTGCTAACCCACCTGGGGCAGAGGACACGTGCAAGGTAGTCCAGAGAGCGTAAGCTGGGACTCCTGAAGTGGAGGAGGAAGGGAGAGACAGAGGAAAAGAGATAATGTTGACTGACAAAAGGCACAGAGCAATCAAGGAAGAGGAGAGAGCACTGGGACAGGAACCTCTTAATGAGAGGTTCTGCTTAGCATTCACACTCTGGGTATGGCGTGGCAGATGCAACCACAGATGGGATTTGGAGTCAGGAGGGAAATGCATCCCTTTAGGTCAGAACAGACAAGACGTCAGGGGCTCTTCTTCTATTTGGATGGCTTGGGCGGCGAGGGGAGAGAAGCTGTCTCCTCTGTAACACTGGGCAAGATCAGCTTCCTAGGATGATTCAGAGGTTTTATTTAACAAGTCCCCCGTCAGAGCAGGAACCCTGGCTCATGGCAACACGCTCAGGTTTTCCTGCGGCACAGCACCAGGGTCCCAGCCCCGGGATTGCCACTGCCTACGGGGCAGCATCCCACACCCTTCGGCACTGTCCCTCGCAGGCTTTCGRCCCAGGGCACCGGCAGCTCCATCCTTCATTCCTGCAGGGAAACCAGCTGTTTAGCTTGCAAGAACAGAGACAAGCAGGGAAAGACAGAAACATCGTTTCTCTCGCGTTCTGTCACAGCGGAGACAGACCATTAGTGCTTCTACTGAACAATTCACCAGTATCTGCCGTGAAAGGGAAGAGGCAACACTGAGTGGAAGGAGGAACTGAGAACAGAGCCAGCTGGAGAAAGATTTCCATAAAGCTAATTTTTAGCCAGAGCCCTCCCCCCATCCCTGCACATATCTCTGTAGGAAACTTCAAATAGTAATTACTCTAATGAAGCAGTCCATGGGAAAAGAGACAAACACACACTCCAATTCTTGGCCCGTTCTAGCTGATATAGTCTCCAGAAGAACAATATTTGGCATTTACACTAATGGCTTGCAGCCAGTAACTAATTAATCCTCTCAACACTAAGGTATATGATTTTCTTTTCTCATTAATAATCAAGAAAAAAAAAGCACTATTTCATGCCAATCTGCAATTGTAAGAAGTTCATTTCTTTACTAGAGAATAAGAATGCTATTTTAGGGCCTGATTCTGCAGTTTTGCACCAACTCTGCTTCCTACTAAGAGTATTCACTGAAATATAGTGCATCACGGACAACCGCTGCCAGTCACCTAACAGGCCAGATGTTCAACAAGAAATTAGCTCCCTTAAATCCATTCAGGGAACAGTTACAAACTAGTTTCACAGCCTAGCATCTCTTTAGGGATGATAATATTTATTTCCCCAGTAAGGTCCCAAATTAAATTCAAGCACATTTGAATATACAGTGGTATCTATCATCRAGACTTTGCAGCCAAGCGTTTATAAAGTTTATAGCCTTGCTGACAGAAAATATTGTCGCACCTCTATCAGTGGGAGACTTCACTCCCTCCCCAAGGCAGGATGTTCTTGGATGGCTAATACAGCTGCGTCACCGAAACGCTCCGCGTGCAGCTTACCCAAAGCAGCCATCTCTGGGCAAGAGGCTCAAGAGCCAAGCAGCCCCTTGCCCACAGCTTGCGCATGGTAAAACTCATCCTTCCCTGGCAGTACAGAGGGGCTGTGCGGAGCAGGCAGAGGGAACAGATTGAGACACCTTTCCCAAGGTGCAAAGGAAGAAGCAGTTGGCAAAAAGTGGTCCTGAAGTCACCAACTGGGTCATTCCCGGTATTGGCCCATCATTAAACAACACACCACCACCCTCATTTGGCTCTGCACAAAAATCAGGCTGCCCTGCTCTGCCCCTTGCACCCACAGCACTGTTCAACGAGGGTCATCAGAAACGGGTTAAAGACCCAGAAGAGACAGCAGGACTGCRCCACATGTCGGTGTGCTCCTGAACAGAGACTTCAAGAAAGAAGCCTGGGGAGGCWGCACTCAGCTCTTATGTTTCCACAGTAGCAATTAAAAGATTTATTCTTCCAAAGGTTTCAAAGCAGGTTCTTGGACTTTATATTTCTGATGCAGCAATTGTTTAAATATAAAAACACTGGCCATATGGCACTTCCTAGGATGCAATTCACATTCAGTGCAAAGCTGCAATGAATTTAGGTAAATCGCCATGAATATGCAAAAGAGTAATTTTCAAAGATGCAGAGGCTCAGTCAGTAGAAAATATTCTTCCTAGCCAGACCAGGCAATGACCGTCAGGCAGTGACTCACATCCTGCACACCCAGGTTGGCATGAACAGACTTCAGCCCTCTCACATCTAAAGTGAATCAGCATAAAACTAGCCAAACTGCACCAAAACCTACTGCAARTCACACGTAGAGTAACAATCACAGACGGCAAATATTAGATTTCTCCCCTCTTTGGTAAAAAATTGTCATCATCCTAAGTTTGTTGTGCAAACAGTTAACTTTCTTCAGAAGATTGTCCCAAGGTCAAAAATTGAACAGGAAAAGAGTATCTTAAGTGTGTGTTCAATGCCTAAAAGCCTTTGTTATAAAATGTCTCCCCCCACCACCCTTTTATTTTTTTTAATAAATCTCCTTAGAAAAGGATGCAAGTGATTTTAGAGGACAAAGGACTCTCAGAACAGCTCCGACAGCAGTTCCCAACAGTCATAATCCACAACCACACTGGGCTATGCAGCGGTGTGCCGAGTTTTTATCCACCTGCAGGGAAGCTGGCTGAGACTGCAAAGCTTCCAGTCACTGCTGAACAAAATGAACAGGTTTAACCAAATCTCAGAGTGACAACCAGTGCCTCTTCCTGCACCTAGGATGACAGCAATGCATCCAACACCATCATGCAACAGGAAGAAAATGCAGAAGGTGGGAGTGAATGAGGACTGAAGACTGCAAAAACGAAGACACCGGGTTTGAGGAGCCCAACACCACCRCCTTCCTTGAGGACTCCCAAGAGATGAAGGACCTTAGCCTGAGAGGTGAAGACAGAGGCAGAAAAGGGCATCAACAAGGAATGGCAGAGGCAGAAGAGATGCAAAATGGGGCAATAGCTGGGGAGTCAACAGGCTGCAGAGACTGCAGATCCAGCCAGAAGATGAACAGCTGTACGGAAAGTCATGGCTTTATGTGACAAAACCAAAGAAGCAGAAGGGTTCAAAGACTGTCCCTGGAGGTCTGAGGCTGGAGGCTGCATTATGAGAGCAGGCGGTAGCAAAGGAGGTCACGGGAAGGAAGGGGGAGCGCTGCATTTGGTGCACTTCCAGCGGACGCTCTGTGGTGTCTGCTGCATAGCAGATATTCCAACACCTTGTAAAAAGCTTCATCTCACAGCAGTGCTGAACTTGCCAGAAGAACGCAGCAAGTTAAAAGCTATAAATACTAATGCTTAGCATCTCCTTCTTGCTTCCTGTCCGACAAGCTGGAGAAGAGTATCCAAAGAGACTGCAACCATGCTGATTTCCAATTTATGGCATAACTATTCAAACTAAGGAGAAGAGAGCCTCAGAAAAGAGCAGTGGAATAACTTTGGCCTTCAGGAAGTATTTACTCTGAGTTCCTATGGAGCTATATTCCCCTACAGGTTCTACAGTCTCAAATTCTCCAGCAACCATATAGACTGACATGGAAATTCATACCCTGGCCACAACATATCAGGTAATGTTAAAGGGATCGCTCTCAAGGAGCATTTACAAAAGCAAGGGAACGAATGTCAGAAAGGTCTGTGGCATACAGGGAGCTTCTACCTCAACATGCAATTCTACAGAAGAGATACCAACCCCTGTCCTAACAAGCTGCAGAAGCAACTCCAGGATCCCCTGCCATCACAGCAATAAACAGGAATCTTAGCAGCAGCAGGAACACTACAAGCAGGATTGCCTATGGCCAGGGTAAATAGAGAAATGGCACCCGGTAATTCAGTTTCTCTGTAGGTACAGGCATGTCCTCTTCCACCTGAAGCCATGCCCCAGCACTGCCTCCAACAGCTTGTCACCGTGCCTCCCACCAGAGACCATCTCGCTCTCCATGCTTCCATTTGAGCTGCTCATATGCACAATCCTTACACTGTTCCAGTCAAAATGAGCCCGCTCAACTTCGATTGTTTCCTTTTATTAACCTACCTCACTCGACGCTTCTTCACCCATTTCAACGCAAACTGTTCAGACAGAAGATCAGTGTAGGCAGCCACTCTTCACCTGTCAAAGCTGTCAATGCAGAGGTTGCATCCCCGATGCAGCATTGGCATATCTCATAACATGTATCTTTATAATTAACAAGACTTCAGAGATGTCTTTGATAAAGCAGGATTTGTGGCAATGAAAATTAATTAATCTTCACTAGATATTCTTTGTCCTATTTTTATCTCCACTTATTTTTTCCCTGAAATCCATTGTGCCAAACCTGTTACATATCTCCAAATCTCTGCAAACGGTACTTGGAGGCCTCAGTTGTCCTCTGTGAATCCTTTCCAAGCTGCGGGAGGCATGGCTATCAGGTCTGTCTGGGGTCTTCGTCCAGATCTTCTGCTGCTATTTGACCCTCCCTTCCTGGGCTTGTGAGCGACAGTGAGCTTGTTTTGCTTTTTCTTTAGAGCTGTTTTCAGACAAGTTGGACAGTTCTCTAGTTTTGCTTCAGCTTTCCCTCTGACAGATACTTTAGTACAAGTTATCTCAAAACTGACAGCCTTTCCCCAAGGTGTAACACACACACACATGCCTTAACTCTTCTCAACCCTCCATGCTGGTTTTTACTTACGCTGCACTCTGGCTGTAGCACAGCTTTTCGTTACAAGACGTCCTTTCTTAAGCCCGCACCTCAGAGAGGCATCACAAGACAGACCAGGATTGGTGCAGGTGCCATCCCTGCACGTGACGCTGTGAGAAATGTTTTAGACGTCTTAAACACTCTTACCCAGAAGAGCTTTTGCCCTGTACACATCCCTCCCTCCACCGCTGCCCATCTCCACATTTGCTCCTGTTGATAGCTCCTCAGGGAGCTTTTCATGCTGCACRGCTTAATCCTGCTTGGGTTTTGCTCTGCAGCCCAGCACCTTCTGTTGGCTCCCGTATTTCGTTGCACAAACAGACCATTACTCTCTGCCTATCACATGAAAAAGAGGAATAACTGCTATAGCCATCAGTTTAAGTAGGCAATGTTTGTCTAACTGATCTATAATCAGATACATGCTTGTGCTAATGTCTGTTTGTATTTCACATTCAGAAATATAAAATAAGCATTACTATTTCAGACAAGTTTAATTATTTTCTCTGGTTTCAGCAGGTGTCAGTACCACAGTTCTGGCAAAAGGCCACTGGAATATATTTCATAAAAGGCAGAAAGAGCAACATTAGAGATGCAGCAAGGGGAGTGCAGCATGGGCTGGGTGAAATTAGCAGCATTTCAGCAAGCAGTGAAAGGTTGAGAGATACAGACCCAAATTCGTACTTGCAAAAGGCACCAGCTAGCTATGATAACTGTCAAAGATGCACCAGAACAAAATGATACAACACAACTGAYAGAGACAATGCAGCGAGAGACACCCTTCAGTAAACGACAACTGACCTTAAATAGCCAGAAAGGCTCGACAGAAGATGGGGAAATGGATCTCTGCAGTGGGGCAGAGGAGTCACCATTCAAATGGCTAAATCCCTGGAGAGCMGGTTGTTCAGTGCATTTATGCTTCTAAATTGAAATAAGCTTATGAAGGCAGCACAACTGATATTGGCACTGCGCTCCTGGCTGCAGTGCCCCAGCCCGAAGCCTGCTGAGGCTGATGGCCCTCCTGCTGGTGCAACAAGCTTTAAATCCCCGGCCTGCAGAAAGCAGGGGATGGAGCAGGAGAAGACRAGATGCTGCACAGACTGTGCAGTTCCTACATACGCCTCTCCAACCCCTGTAATCCTGCACGTGCAAGCCCAAATAGGAGGGCCACTTGCGCCAGGTTAAACACCGGGATGCAAGACTTACTGCGTTCAAAAGCAGTTGCAGGGAAGCAATTACAAACCAAAAGAGGTCTGCCTGGGCTTTTCTCCACTCCTAAGCCAAACTGTTGGACTGCAAATGAGTCAGTAGTCCAAAGAAAGAGTTAGTCCACACGGTAAAACTACCCAGGCACAGAAGAAGAGTTAATATTCTGACTGATCCTGAACGGGTGATTGGTACAGTTTGTGAACTAAAACCCGTAGCCTGCACTTCCCCTGCTACGGCAGTCAATTCACATCAACGCATCTTTACAACCTCCTTGAAACAGGGCAAGTCTCATCCCCTACCTGCTCCTCCATTGACCGAGCGTGCAGGAACAGGCGCTGTGAAGCTCTACTAGCCTGCTGGAGCYGGCTGCTAATTTTGTTCAACCCTCAAACTCTCTCCATCAGTTGGCCTCAGTTGCCAATAAAACTGCGCCTCTAAACACAGAGGAATCCTTCATACTGACAGCTTGTAGAACGCTAAGTACTGGGGATTATTATGAAATACTATTTCATGGCTTAATTTTCTTTCCAAAGCAAACTGCATTTCACTGACAAAGTAGAAGGCATCCAATATTCAGAGAAAGTTTTGGAAACGCACCTGGAGTTAGAAGCACCACATAAGGCCTCAGGAACAATCACTGTTTGCAAGTTCCGGGCAGCTGCCAAACACCTAGGAAAAACTATGTACCTCTGCATATGAAGATATAAATTCCACAGCATTTTTAAAACCCACAGTGTTACGCACCATTCGTGCGAGGTGTCAGATCACCAGAAAAAAACAAAGTTAGTTTGGATTTTCAGCAGCTTCTCCATTCAGTTTACTTCTTGTGTGAGCACACGGGATGGAGCAGCATGGAGAGGAGTGAAAATCCGAGGATATTGAGACCTCTTATTTCTGCATCAGTGCTAACGTGTAGTTTGTAGCTGACATTACAGACACTGCTTATTTTCTTCTTCCACAGCATTCACAGCAATGTTTCATGATTTCCCCACATTTAGCCATTATCACCAAATGCTAACACCTAGTTTCCAGAGGGAAATCTCAAAATGTTTGTAAAATGGATTTTACTAAGCTGATGATTTAGTCTCAACTGTTTTGTTTTGTTTTAATTATACTCACCTTTTTCCGTGTTCACATTTCACGGAAAGCACACACCAGCCACATCCGCGCAGCTGACAGACACCGCCAGCCCAGCCAGCTCATTACCTCCTCAAGCAGAGTTGACTCTCTGACTGTCCAGAGGGAGTGGATGTTCTGCAGTAAAAGATCTTACACTTTTGGAACTGAATACTTCAGAAATTTCACACCAGTTTGACAAATAAAGTGCCTCACCAGTTTTGGCAAAGTATTTCTGATTTGCATCTGAGTTGTTAAAAATATGATTCAAGGGGAAAGCCCAGAACGAGACCAGCTTGATTCAGTTCACTGTTTATGCAAGTGTTACCAGGTCAGCTAATGAAAAGCTGATGGGAGAGCCAACGTCACTGCTCTTTTCTTGAAAGTCTACTTGGAGCCTGATGCATTGCCGCAAGTATTGGAACTCTGCTCTTCCCTACTCATGTCAATTCTAGACCAAAAAACTTTCAAAARTCAGAGGACTTACTGCGCTCGCACCAACCCCAGGACCTGCCAAGCTTCCCTTGGTCAGCAATGGTGGCAGGGTCCCCAAACGCTCCTCAGCCTAGTTTTGTTCTCAGCTCATTTCTACCCTGCACAGGTTTTTGCATTTAATTTTTCACGTTTCATTTTTTTCTAGGCATTTTACTGACATCTCACACTAGTCGCATCTGCAGGTTTCCCTGGGAGGACACTCCAAAAATCAGCTATCCACGTATAAAACTAATTCAGAAGTTAASCCAACGTGGCCTTTGGATCACTGTAATAAGAACTGAGAAGATGCTAACTGTTAATGAATTAGTGACCCACATACTCACGCTTACCTTGGAACAGAAACTCTCGTTCCACCTCCTGCTTACAACATAGCAAAAATGCCCGGCTTAGCCCAGAGGCTGAGATATGCACACTTCTAATTCAAAAAGAGAACATTTCTTCATGAAGACAGATGCAATGAATGACTCAGGGAAAAGAAAACAAAATCCAGACAAAACAAAASAGTTTGAGAAACTTGTCTTGAACTTGAGTCAAAGCAATAGAGAATGAAAGCAAAGTTATTCAGTAGATCCCAAACTTTCATCTACATAAAAGACAATTATTAACTTCATAAATTAGAATTTKAATATTACTATGGCTGATAAATACCATGAAAGGAGTTGCATTTGCCCAATAGTGGAAAAAACATCACATAATCAACCACATGTAGATTGTTTTCATATTTTCTGCTCTATGGGAGGAGATAAGAGAGCAGAGCTAGGAACGCTCCTGCCTTTGCTCGTCCTCCTCACCTCTCAAGTCAGAACTTTTCTCATCTCATACCTGCTCAGTCACCGCACGTCTTGTTAAAYGACCACCACGAAACCAGACAGCTAAAGCTCGATCCCCCACCTGCTACGAGTGACCCCATCTCCTTGCTTGCTGCTGCCCCTGCCTGTAACCAGCTCAGCTCCTACTTCTCAGCTCTCCCAGGCACAGCCCATTTCCATCCCATGTCCATACAGTAGCTAAGGTCCTAGCTCAAGACTACGGTTTCTATGGACATCAGTAACACACATCCATTAGTAGACTGCATTATAAAAATCCAACCATGCACCTTATGAAACTGCATTTAGCGATCCCAAAATGACTATACAGAAAAATATTCACAATGAGGGATGAGGAGGCTGAAGGTCAGAGAGAAGCAACAATAGTGACACGAGCCAGGAAGAACTGCTACATGAATRGGAACCAAAGAGATTACGGATGTTCTGAAAAGACAGCAATTAAAAACAAAAGATGCTATAAAGCAGCAAAGAGCCTACAGACATTAGGCCAAAAACGTCTGGGCTTCTTGTTCACACGCTATGAAATGAAAGAAGTGCCACAGTGAGACTGAAGGGTCAGTAATTTAAAACTAAAAATAAAATTTCAGCTAATCCACTGGAACTTGGTGCCAAAAGTCAGGGCCACAACTGAAGCAGGTTTCAAAAGACGATGGGACATTTACATCAGCTGACAAGGTTTCAGTAGAAGGAACAAGACTATGAAATGATTGCAAGCCCACATTTTCCTTGCAGAGGACAGTTTGCTCGCAAGCCACCCATTTCATTCCTTCCCGCAGCAAGCGTCTTGCTGCTTCCTCCAAAGCAGAAGGTCCCCAATGCCAAGCGCAGGCAGGAGCAGCCTGGGCAGGTCTGATCCAGCGCAGCCGCTCCCATGCTCTGAGAGCTGCATGCTTCTGTCCCGGAGAAGCCACAATAGCCCTGTGTCCCAAACGGAGATTAAACATAATCCTCTGACTCAGAAAATCCCTTCGCTACTGGTACCGGATGCTGAGAACGAGCATCATGCCATGTCCTCACACGCTTCCTCGCATGTCCCAAGGCAAGCACTGCCTTCCTGAACCAACGCCAGAGAAAAGAGCTGCCCACACTTAGGATTTTTTTAGTTGGTTGTTTTCTCTGGTGGGAGCACAGGCAACTTTGACTTTTCTGGTACCCAGAAAAGCTATCGTCCCTCTCACAGCCCCGCACGATGTCCGGTCGGCCCGTCAGCCTGCCGAGCTGCAGTACAGGGGCCAGTTCCTCTTTCTCCCATCACTCATGGGTTCCCTGGGCTCCTCTTCTGCCCACCAAGCACCTCCAGCTGATATTGCTCTGCCTGGTGTGGTGGCACAACCTCCTTCCCAGCCCTCCCGTACCACCAGCAAAGCTACCATCGCTGCTGTACACAAACAGCTGCTCAAATGGAAACTGCTCTGTCTCTTCTGCAACCCATCAGCGTACAGGATCCACAGAGGCAACGCTTTGCCATAAGCAGCCCTGGGACCAGAGCTTTAAAGCTTCTGCAGCTCAGATGCACCCTCCTGATTCACACTGTAGTCTCGCTGCACCTCTTCTTTTACTGTGGGTTAAGACTGAAATCAGTACAATTAATTTCAYCAGCTTTGCGAGGTGTGTAAGAGCTACTACATTTATTATCTTCATTTGCAATTTCCTGCTTGTTCCCTCATCAAAAGAGGGCAGTTTTTACAGTGCATATGTTAACTCAAACTGCATTTATCTTTGTTAGAAGAAAAAAAAAAAAGACCATTTTAGCTGAGACTGCAACACAGAGCAGTGGACTCTGGCTCAGCTTTTGAAGGATTGAAGCACTTTCATCAGCCACCCAAGTTCACGCAAGAAGCTCAAAGGTGGCTGCACACAGCTGTGAATGGAAAACTTTTCCTCTTCCCAGGCCTCACTGAACACTTTCAACACTCTGCTTAAAGCAAAAATGGGATGCTTTTGTGTACTTTTAAAATATGTCCGTCCAAATGTTCGCTATTCCATTTTCATATTTGTGCAGGAAAATGTCAAGCAATAGCTCTCAAACAGTATCTGTTTGGTAACGAGACACATCTGATTACACATTCTGCCAGTGCTGCTAAAGCACGAGAGCGTTTCTTTTCAAAGACAAAAATGCRCTTCAGAAGAGGACCGCAGAGAAAATGAAGGCAAGCCACCCATATTCTTGACTTTATTGCCAAAAAACAGACTGCCCAAATTACAGTCCCTGAGCTATCAGCAAAGACCACCACAGCCCTCATACCCTTTCTCAGCCCAAAGGGCTCCTCAAATACTGCCAGGCAGCAGCTTGCAAGCAATGTAAGTTGTGCTAATCCGCTCGCCGTCGCTTCCCTTCCTCGGGGACCTTTTCTTTCCCCGATACTTGTAACAGGGCAGAGCAGGACRCAGACGGAGTGAAATGCCAACCCTGACGGCCACTGAAACGGGGTAATTAAACTTCACAGGCCAGGTCTAGAGGCAGCAATTTCTCCTGATAACAAAGGTAGGAAAGGAGTAGCGGAGCAGTCAGATACACCCGAGCAGGACAAGAGAGGAATACTTAAAAGCGGTCCAGCAGTTGGTCCTCGAGGTCAGAAAGTTCACTGTGAACCGAGGCAGAGCAGGATCGCTCGCAAAGAAAAATCCTGAGACCGGAGCCAGACAGCTCCTGGGAGCATCCTCATGCACACGGCGCAGGCGGTACGGAGCACTCCAGGTGCTCCTGAATCTGGGGGAGCTAAGCCCAGCTAAAATTGTAACCCCAGGTCTTGCATTAAACCCCGTGGAAAGCAAAGCAGAATTCAGCCTTTAAGCGTAATTTTTTGTTTTAATGCCAGTGCTAGAAACGCTGAAGATGCAGGTAGATGCACTGGGGCTGACAACCCCGCGAGCAGGAACTGGAGAAGCTGCTGCTCGCGGAGCCGGGGCCCCCGGGACGGCTCCCACCAGCCTACAACCTCCCACGCCCGCTGTTAAACGCTTCCAGCTCCGGGATGCTAATAGCCTTTCTCTCTGCAACGCTGTCATGCTCTAAAGACCTTTGCTCGGGGAGCTAATAAAGCAACTGCAGTTTAACTAGTTCCTGGTTGCTTTAAACAGTACTCGAAAAAAAATTAAAAATCTTAAACCGTGTTAACCAAGAATGCTCAGAAATGACAGACAGGAAATTCTGCAACCTGGTCTACTGCAATGGGGTTCTTGGGATTTGGGGCTCCCACAGATTAAAACGGACTCACCAAGCAACAGCACACAGTCATGCGGTGTATCACGCTCCAGAGGAGTTAATGTAGTAATCCTCAGCTGTATCCAACATTGGAGAGCCTGGGAAACCTGCACAGGGCTTCCGAACAATAAATGCCAAGTTGGATGATAGAGTTAATGAATTACTCTGCATATTGGTAGGAATAACCACCGCAGAGAGGGCCTGTAGGTGAGATAAAAGCCATCTTCCTTAATACATATATTCTCTTTTCTCCCACAGTTCATAGATTCTGCCTGAGCAACTCTGACAAGCACAGTTTGTATTTCTTCGCGTGTGCAAAGTATCTGACATGCACGCAAACAGACCCCGTAAGCAAGCATTCAAGAGTTCCTATGTATTTTTCTACTCTGTTTCTCCTGACAGTTAATACTACAGCATACACGTATCTGTTATCTCAGAACAAGAGCCATGTGTGCGAACAAGCGAAGCCCATGGTATTTTCACACACTAACTTTTCAAGACTCATTTGTCTATTCACCGTTTTCAAACATTCATTCAAAAATATAGCTTTTAACACCTACTTACAAAAAATAACTTCTTTTTAAACATTGAAGAGACAATTCTGTTTCTGTTGAAAGTAATTATTAAGAGACACCATTTAAACAGTTCCCATGTTTCGGCTCCGAATTTTAACAAACACTGATGCAATTTCTGGCTGTTTATCAGGGTGCCTGGAGCAGGTTATTGGCACAGAGGAAAGAACCAGATACCAGACCTTTTTAGCACTTGTTTGTTGTTTAGTCCAAGTGCCCAGTTACTTGCAAACATGGAAAAAGAAACTATCAGAACAGTTCTGATCTTCTGACAGGTACAATTCCCCACCAACCCTTCAGGCTGTGGTTGAACACAGTCCCTTACCCCTGGTTCGTTGGGGTCCTTAATGTTCCCAGGTGTGTGTCTCCTACTGAAAATGAAACCCCTGCCCTGTTCTGGGTGCTCACGGGGAGTCTGCCCCATTACGCGGGGAGCTCTGGCTCTTCTCCAGCGCTTGGGGACTCTTCAGGCCCCTCAGTGGTTTAGGAACTTTCTCAATCTTCTTGTTCAAACACTGCCGTCAAAATATTTTACACGGCTGGAAGTTAGGAGTGCAATTTTAATCCCTCCCTCCATCATCAACTCAATTACGTCTTCTCTCCGTTCTCAATCAGCATTTTGCCCTGGTACCTCGATGTCGCTCCTGTGATTAGCACAGCTGCCAAGGACGGGGGCCCCGCGGCACCGTTATCTCGGGCTGTCCGTGCACACACGGAACAAAAGCCAGGCCTCGCCGCCAAATGAAAGCCCAGACCCAACAGCAGGTGGGAAGACACGGGGAGGAGATAACACAAATAAAGACGTGCATAACTCTTCTCCAATCGGAAGGAGCAATCACTGCTCACCACCTGCTCTTCGTGCTCTGTTCCAGTGGACCAAGCCATCAGAGCGGTTTGCAGATGAATACTGTTAGTTGTTTAGTTTAAGCAGCCACAGCGATTACAGGGCTATGGAGATTACTATGCAAAGAAAGCGGAGCGTATACTTGTGGACCAAGCAATCACGCAGCAGAAGCTAAATGCTTTGAGGGGTTTGCAGAAAGGAGTTAGAATACACAAGAGCTGGAAAAAATGGCATAAAATTAATCAAAGAAGAATGCAGGGCTGAATGTCAGGCAGGCCACAGAGGTTTATCTCTCCCCAGCCCTGGGAGGGATGCCCAGTGGAAATGGTGAAATAATCTCCCTAACTACAACAGAAAAAAACACTGGCAAATGGACATGTCATTTATGCAGTGGCAGAAAGACCAAGAGGTCTTTTCTCAACTCCAGTTTTGATGCTAGACAAATGACTTCACAGCTGGCCATCCACGCTATGGCCATTCACGCTATGGGCCGTGCAAGCGCAGTAATCCCAGCGCAGCAGCCAGATCCTGCGGAGGCATTAACGGGAGCTGGGCAGGGGTCTCTGCACGCAGAGCTGTGGCTTTCCCTTGCGTATCCTGTATTTGAGAACAGACCTACGTCCTCCTCTTAAGCCATCGCATTTTTATTTCCATTGCTGCTGTTTAGCAAGAGGGAGCCATGCTCCTAAGCTAGCTTTCTTCGGGAACCACAACATACAAAGATGCCTCTTTGAACTCAATAGGTTTTCCAGAAGCGTTTCAATTAATTGCATCAAAAAACTACCCCCGCATCACCTTGAGATTCACTTGCTCATTCACAAGCATATTGCTAAGCTATTATTCATACACTGCAAAATATTTTGCTAGATGGCAAGTGTGTCAAACAGTAATACTTTACCCAGTTGCTTCTTGTCGGCAACAGTACACCACACGAAGCACAATCCTGAATAAAACATGTTTATAGGGTTTTACGTCCTGTTCTTGTCAATTGCTAAATACCAGACTGGTGAGCGCTGTTGATTTTTTTCTTGTTTTCCTTTGAATTCCACTCTTTTAAGCTTTTCTCATAGATACAGTTGACATTGTTCTAAGCTCATCTCCTTACATTTTTCTTAACATTTTGCAGAGACTTCACAAACGTAACTGCAGGTTGCTTCTGGCATTCAAATATCTCTTCATGCCTCTCTTTAGCAGATACCTTACACTGTCTTTCAAAGCCTAACTGCAGGTTTATTTGGCTTGGCCATACTGTAACTTCTTCAAGGCAATTTTTCTTCACTCTGAATAGATTTTGGATCCTTTTATCCATCGCTTATTCAAAACTAGCAAAACTTAGACTTACCTGATCTTACATTTGCTACAAGATGACCTGAAAGTTTTATACTGAACTACACAAGTTTCCYCCCTCTCTCCTTTTCCAACTCATACTGATGAAGGGCCAAAAGTTATTAAAAGGTTAAATTACAGCAGCTTCTATGAACCACTGTCAACGAAGGGAGCCTTCCCGYGCTATGTACTGTACAATGATAATACAACAGTCTCTGTCCCTGGGAAGTTCCCATCTAAATACACAACAGGCAGAGCTGCTTGGCCTTCAACCCGTTGGAGCACCCGAGACAACCGTACGGGGCCGGGATCAGGCCCCGGCTGCCGCGGGCTTGGGGCAGGGTCTCGTCTTCCAGTACTTTCTCACGGTATTTGAAACCTTTCCTACAAGCGCCCTAATATTCTCCCTTCACGGAGGGGGAAGATTTCATCCCGTCACTGCCTATAGCGTATGCCTTCACCTTGAGTTATACACACGCTGCGGAGCTTAAACGCGTGGCTCTATTTTGCCCCCAATTTTAAGGGTGAGTAGCTTTTGTTTGAGCTCATCAAGAATTAATCAAGATGCAGGAATCACAGGGAAACAACCCCCCCTCTTCCTGAAGCCATCTGCAGAATGACATTAAGAACAGCAAATTAGCTACTGATAAAGCATCTAATTTGCCTTCTGGGCTACTGCAGGCAAGAATTTGTTGGGCTAYAGGTAAGATGCGGTGCGACTTTTGATCTCCAACGTCATCTCAAGAGAMGCGTAGAGCAACCACATCCAGCGAGGAAGTACTGAAGGGATCTACGTAGGACAAAATAAACTAGACCTGAATACCAAAGTAATTCAGATGCACAAACATTTTACAGAGCATACTCCAGTCAGCAGTAAGTGCTTAAATTAAGTATGCATCAGGTCAGGCCTTTAAAAGAAAAAAAAAAAAAGGCAAGTACTAATTGACTAATTATGATGACATACACTAGCAAAAACGCAGGCTTTTCATCAGTGCTGTCCTCCTGACTCCTGCCAGCCAGCACGCCCAGGATTTTCTGCCCCAGCAAATTGCTGCTGTCTCCTTTTCCCAGCCGGTCTCCTGGAGGAAGATGCTCAGCAGTGGGTGATGTGTTTAATGAGTGCCCGGCCCCGGCACGAGAGGTGATGGGAGACAATCTGGCTGGTGGCATTTCATTTGATCTGGCTCCACAGCTGCTCCTTTAAATTCGATAAAACGTTGATTGCAGAATCACACTGTCTAGCTGCCTTTGTCGTAGATGTGCTCTTCAGGTTTCTGTGCCAGGGCAGGACCAGCCTGGTCTGCCATTAATCAAATGGCAAAAACACAGTGCTCTGTCGTCCAAAGAAGCCACTCTCCCCTTTATACACATTTACAAGCATTCTTTATTTATGGGATTGTGCGCTCCTYTTTTATTTCTCCTATCAAGTATCTATCATGCACTTTTTAATGAGTTATTTCATCCATATGGTAAGTATGCATGCAAACTCAAATCGTTAGCAGTGCTATGYATTTAGTTCATGCTATGTATCCTTCAGCGTGATATTTAGTCATCTCCCTGTCTGCACATCCTCCTCCATGCAATATCACTGGTGCCTTGTATAGACTGCTAATCCGTTCATAGATCTGCAGCTCTTCCACTCATTAATCTCTAATATTTTTACTCAACAGCTATGCCACGCAGCTGTGCAGCTACAAAACCAGACTGGGTATTTTTCAGGCCTTTGCAGCTGTGCTTTATCCTGCATYACAGAGGTAAGGGGTGGGTAGCCGACCCTGCTCACAACGGCAGGGCTCTCAACTAAACAGGACAGCTCCGTGCCACTTGAGGCACGCACACGTTTTCTGCAGCTCCGTACTAGTCAAAGGAATGGCAATAACATGRGACGAGAATCCGCCTGCCACCATATATATAGAAACATGGCTCCAATTTTTTGAAGAGCTATGAAATACAGAATATTTATATTTAAAAGCTAGCTACAGGATATCACCAACTGGGCTTCATTTCAACGCTTCAGTGCTCACATTTGGCACRGAAAGGGCTTCTCAAATTGTTTGAAAAATCAATTTCATATATGTTCGAGGCACTGTACTTTCAGAACATGTCCATGTTTTGCTTCTTTAGGGCCATGAAGACGTGAGTTCATCTAGCTTCATGAGAAAAGTTCTGTTAATACAGGATGAATGAGCCTCTTAGGAATTTAAATCTGTTTACCCAAAGTAAGCTGCAGGTCCCGTGAGCCTGGCTGGTTCCTCTCCCCTCAACCAGGAAATATTTTCTGCAAGTTTCTCAGAAAGATTACCAGAAGCATAGTCATAGCTTACTGCTGTTAAAGAGACAGGCTGTGAATCACCAGCAATGAGCACGATGCTAGATGAATAAATATCACCATGAACCTTTCCAAACAGCCTGATTAATGCTTCTGGCGGGGGGGTTCCAGCAAGGGTGGCCAGGCTCTATAACGTAATTACGGGCTCCAGAGACGTTCAGAGTCCTACCTGGACCCATCCAGCCAACGAAAGCCCAGTCGCTTGCTGGCTTAGCAGCTTGACGAACAGCTGCAGAAGCAGGGGCTGTCCAGGCAGAGATTTTCCCATTGCGCTTTTAGAAATAACACTTCACGACGCCTGGGGTGCTCCATCTGGACACCCTGATACAGCGCGGCGCCTTCCAAAATGTTCCAGACTTCAGCAGCCCGGTGACCGCAGAAGGATGGCGAAACATTTCCAGCTGTGCGGCAGGCTGCAGTTTGGAGACCACAGCAGCGAGGCAGAGGACCATAAAGACATTTGGCACGGCGATAAGCTAGAACATATAAATGGAATTATCCGGGAGATTCACTCCTGAGCAGCAGGTGATTCACATCTCTGGTGAGGCGGTGTAAGAGTGGAATGAACAGCAAAGAGTACTGGGCCAGAGGCTCTGATTTGGGCTCTGAGAAGAGTTTTGCTTTCTTGGGTCCTTGCCAAAAAGCTATAGTTAAACTTGTGCTTTCTTTAGGGGGKTTTAAGCCAGCTTTTTCAGCTGAAGAATGTGAAATTCTGCTGCTTCCTGTGGACACTGAAACACTGAGCTATGGTGAAACAACCAAGTTCCCGGCAAGAGGGAGACCAGGCAAATCACCAGGCCAGAGAGATGAAATCCCTTGATACGGTTATAAGCACAAGAAGGCCATCCCAATGTCTTCCATTAGTCAGATGCGTTTTTGCCATTTCAGACACTCAGAGAGAGCAGACTCGGATACAAATCATCCAGCTTCAGAGACCTGCCAAGAAGAAAGCCTGGGGGAACGCTGAACTCATTGTGCTATTTGCAAACTGGCAGATACTGCAGGTTTCTGCCGACTCATATAATTACTTTTTTWAAAAAAAAGTCACTTTGGCCTATTTTTACCATTTTTCAGCCAAGAAACCTGCTAAATGCTCTCCTCCTTCTCAGAGAGCCTGGTGACACAGGCCTGACACAGATATGCTAAACTAGATGCATCTTTTTGCTGTTCTTCTACCTGGAGAACCTCCTCTCCCTCTCCGCACTCCCAAAGCTGCGGACTGCTGCGCAGCGGGGAGATTTGGAGCACAAGATCGGCCAGGAGCCGAGCCCTGCAGCTGTACATCCCTCCCAGACAGCTGAAAGTTTCAACGATGAATGATTCACAGCTGTCCTCGCCATCACCTACTCATTCTCTTTAGAGGAATGCAATCTTGTCTTGGCTAAAAAGAAAAGCAAGTGCATTTCTACTTTTTCTTACTTTTTTTAGTTTTTCTTTCGTTTCTGTTGGAAAAGAGACATTTTAAGAGTAGGCTTAAAAACAAGGTTAAAAAAAAAGAGCATGCAAATATGTTTGCACACTGTGAGCAGTTGTTGAAGTACTCTTATGGTTTTTTGTTTATTCTCATGTCGGAAACTTACTGAGAAAAGTTTCTAAAAGAAAAAGCAGTGAAACTTCTCTGAGATATTTCACATTTTCCCATCAGGAAAAGACAAACAAAAACAAGAAATAAAGTAGGAATTTTGTCATTACTTGGAATACTTAAATATCTCCTTGGAAGCTTTGGGCACCGTAAGCTGGACATCCTTGGCAGGGGGATCAGAACATGGAGCTTGTGGCCAAAAGAGGTTAAACCAAGCCCTGCCCTTTATAGGCTCAAACCCCCACACTATTGCTTGCTTTTCTCAGTTTTAGTGAATCTGGGGCAACAGGAAGCCCAAAAGCGAAGCGCTCTCATCCATAGGCTATATGCTAGTGTGGGCACTCACCTGCGAAGGGACAGTTTTGAGCTCTAAGTTCCTTGGGCTGTTTATGTGTTTTATAGTAAATAGTACCCGCACTTAAACAAACAGATAAACAAAAATGAACAAGCAGAAAAACAAAAAAAGCCTTGGAACAGGGAAAAGAGAGAAGGAACGAAAGACTCATCATATTCTGCCATTCTCTAAACTAGCGAAAAAGGGTTCTCTGACCATCCTGGGGGGCACCTGGTCAGAGTTAGACTTCTAATTAAAGCCCAGATTGGTTTTCTCCCCCCCAAAACCCCCGTATCGTGTTTGGAATACAGAACCACTGTGGGTTGCTTTAAGAGCCAACAATAAATTCATTCAGCAGAAGCAAAGATAGCTACTCTCTACGTGCCGAAGAAAGCATGAAGCTGATTGTGTATGCTACAGCGGCTGTGCAGGTGACGGGTCACAGCTCTCCGTATTGTGACTCCACATTGGCAAAGCTTCCTGACACATTTAACAGTCTTTGTTTAAGCGCAGGGCAATTATTTAGCTGCACAATTAAATCAGTAAATGTGCAGATATTCACTAGAGTGAAGGGTTTGGGTTGTTTTTTTTTTCAATTATGCTCAAGTGCGACTTACTCAAGGACTCGCTTTAACAATAAAGACTCGAAAATACATAGCTAAACACTCATACAAGAACAGTCACAAAGTGTTACGGGAAACATGGTTATATTGCCATAGTTAGCTATTATCATGAAATCCCAGCAACCTCCTATTAATCGTCTTAGCAATAAGTATCTGCTCTACCACAGAACCTCAGAGCCACCAACACGTACCAGGACTTCAGTTCTAAGCACTGCGCCAACACAGGACAAAATGACTTGTCTCCATCCTCAAAATTGTTTACAGGTTGCTCATCAGCCATTCCTTCCCTCCTCCGAGCTTTACCCACTTGGCAGGACACCTCAGTCCAGGCATTTATGATTTCTCGTCCCTRCTCTACAGTTGCTTACATCTCAGGTATTCACTTGGGTGAAAGATAAGTCCTGAAGCTGGTGCTGGAGGTTACTTTTAGCTAATTTGGGTAAGTACCTCTCCATTAGCACTGCAAAAGGATTACTGTGCTGCTCTGATCCTGACTGCGCAGTACAAACACTGCCTGCCCTCATAGGTCTATTTGTAATACCTTCTGCATTTACTTCTACAAGAGATACGGTTCAAAGGGGATCCTGCTGTTGATACARGTATTTAGACAAAAAATATATCTGGTGAAAAGTTCCAAATGCAGGAAATTAAATATTTGAACAGCTCTGACAGCAGGGGTTCAAACCCAAACGTTCTGCAGTTTGTGCCTTTTTCTGTTATGAGAACTTGTGAAGCTCYGCAGCCTCAAATGAAACCTGCATTTGAGTTACTGGCCTCTTTTTAGTGTTTCCTAACCACAGACTCAAGAGTTACTTTATCAGAAGCTGCTAAATTACTCAAACCCTAAGTAGTTCTGTAAAGCCACTGCTGACCACTCCCTAAACAAATTAAGAAACACTGCATCTGTTTCTAATTTGCATTGCCTACCGAGTACAGCGCATTTTAGCATTTGCCCACATTACATGGATATGGAGCAGAAGCAAACTGTTAGACAAAACACATCAAGTCCAGTTGAATCGGGTGATTTGACCTCTTATTCCCTTAAAGCAAAAGTAGCTCCCTCATTTACTTGCCACTTTCTGCATGATTTTGCACTAAAAGTATTTGTACCTTTTTGCTAGCTTACACTATTTAAGCACAATTAGGAAAGAAACAGTAATCCATAAAGCAAATACTTTCCTTAAAACCCCTGGATACTGCAGTATGGTATAATACGGCAAGATTTCTAGGGCCATATATGTAATAGCCTGCGATGTAACACAACTGCTCTAACAACTTCTCCGCTGCAATGGAGGAGATGGAGTAGCAGCTACATAGCTTGGCTCACGCTGCAGGGGATTGAGGACTATTGAGAAATATATTTTTCGAACCTTTCTGCTGTCACTGGTATTTCCACAAACTCATAACCATGAGTGATACCAGTGAAGCTGTTGTGCAATTTGGGCACAGACTCATGGGGAGGTATTTATATAATTGCTACAGCCTGATTAATTTAAGTGTGGCAGAAAGTCTCTCTGCTGCCAAAGCCTGCTTATACCCCAGGAACTAGCTTTGACAGAGGTGACCCTGCACTCTGAGAGACCTCAATCTGCTCACCTTCCCACCACGGCCAGGCTACAGGCATCAGAGTGCCTCATTCACCCAAGTCTCCTGAACCGTCCTCCTTCAGGCGTGTGTTCGCGAGCCACTGCCCAGGTCTCCTCCGCTTCTGGCAGCTGGTCCATCAGGCCACAGTCTGTCTGTCAGGCCACGGTCTGCCCTGGGCATCCAGCACACCTCCTGAAGGATTGCCCTCCCACATTCCTGGATACAACGCTCCCCACTCTTTGGAGGAGCTCATCCATCTTTTGTCTTGACTACCTGCTCCCAGAATAGCAGGGACACTTTTAAAATTTCAGTGTTATTACCTGAGGTGTTTGTTCCCTAYTTCTGGTGACATGATTTATACGCGTGCAACAGTCCTTTCAGAAAGCTAATCTTTTCTGTGGAGCCCTCCCACGGAGCAGGGAGCTCCTCAGACCTCCCCAGCACGAGGCTAGCAGCTCCCCCCTTGCAAAGTCATCCCAGTGTTAGTCCAAGTATTTGTTTTAAGTCCCCCTCATTAAATTTTTCTTCAGATAGGATTCTATTAATACTAACCTAAAGAAAAAAAAAATCTATACTGATCGCTTTTTCATTTATTGAATGGCTTTTGCTTCAGTTGTACCTGCATTTGGAGTGGTTACTTCTATTCAAATAAAACACGAAGAGCAACCACCTGTTGCATTCACTTGTCAGCATATTCACACAAAGAGAGAAGCATTAGCTCTGTTTTCCACCACATCCTGGTGCTGCAGTAACCAGAGATAAGGTAACCAGACTGCGAGAGGTGTAGTTGCAAGCGCTGGAATACAAAGGCAGCGCTGAGATGAATTACCGCTGACCACATTACTCATTTTGCCCGTCATTCAGACTAACAACAGGAACATTTTTAGAACATTCCCCAGAAATCTCTGCCTCTAACAGCGGGGTCAAAACAGTCAAGCACACACAGACGTGGTTTGGAGCAGTTTTAAAAGCAGGGATACAAGAGACGCACGGCAATGTCGTCCCCTCGAACGAGCTCTCCTCCTCATCCTCAGCCCTTTGCACCGCCAGGTGCAATCTTTGTGCAGTGCACTATTCARTAGTGTGGAGCATTAAGAGGAATCTCTCGCTAACGTATAGGTTTGACATTTTCAGATTTATTCAGACATATTACCCATAAAACAGCTCTAACACAATCAGAGGACATTATCAGAATTGTCTGTTCCCAGGATGTTTGGCACTCCATAACTCAGACGCATTTAATTCCTCAGTAACTCTTGTACATTTGGATAATTTGCTGCAGTAATGTATAATTATGCCTGGAGGTTTCATCCCTTAAGAAATTCAATAAATTAAATGGAAACTTGTACAGCCCACATTTACTACCCATCGTCCCGTTTAAGAGGCCATCCCAAAGTGCCATCACCGCACGGTCTCGCTACGCTTTCTGCGAGGCAGCGATGCTCGGTCAGCCCTTCGCGTTAGGTTTCCCTGTATCAGAAATGGAAGTAATGGGTCATCCTCGTACATCCCGTCACGGCGATTTCTTTAGCACCTCTCACGGTTCCTGAGTTAGCAGGGCATTTAGTCTGGTTTCTGTCTGCATGGACCGATTTCACTTCCAGATAAGCCTTCACTGTCCCCCTCTGGTGTGGGGCACTATGTAGCGGGGTACTCCACTCCCTTTTTGACCCACGCTGCGCCCCYGCTCCTTTAGACTGACTGTGCTCCGGATGGCTCTGCAGAGACGCTGGGATCAGCTAATCTGAGGCACCCAGCCCACGGGGAGTCAGTGGGTGCTCGTACCCACAAGGGTCCAAAGCATCCCCTCGCTGGAGCGCCCTTCTCCCCCTCCAAGCGCACCATCCACCAAAGTCTTCCCACAGCTGTCAAAATCCAGACTGCTCCTTCTCAAGTCAAGCTCCTGCCTGCTGTTAAAACGAATAAATAAATAAAACCAGAASCCCCCAGCATGAAGCCGCTCTGATATCCACTTGCGAGTGTCAGGGCTTCCCAGCCCAGGCRGCAGCTGAGAGTCCTCTGCAGCTCCTGTCCCGAGAGGGATCGCTGTGTCCCTGACATCCCACGTGGCGATGCCAAGCTCCTTCTGAATTTCAGTCAATCAGCCTAAAGGTTTGAATCTAAACAAGAACATTACCCTGGAGCCACAAATTCAGGTCTCGTCAGTGCTTAGTTGTACTGGTTTATTTGACTTGTTTGTAACTCTACCGGTATGAGATAATTACGCTAATGGGAAAGCACTGCTTATATTTGGAAACACTTAATGTCAACAGAAGCAGAACGCGTAAAGTCAAAATCTACCCAGAAAATGCTATTTTATTTCAGCTCTCCTCTATTACTTACACAAATATACTGTAGCATAGATAGTATGGCTCCCCACTCTGTGAGATTGTCCCAGCCCAGTGCTGAGCCACACTGTTCCCCATCTCTGGGGCACGGATACGCTCTCACTAGTGCCAGGCTCAGCAGGGACCTAAGGGGACTGTCACCACTGGCCTCCACCGGCCAAGGT
The DNA here is from genome assembly GCF_003343035.1 of Apteryx rowi. Taxonomy (NCBI): domain Eukaryota; kingdom Metazoa; phylum Chordata; class Aves; order Apterygiformes; family Apterygidae; genus Apteryx; species Apteryx rowi. The sequence goes on from NW_020448752.1 coordinate 827,287, forward strand.
ACCCTCAGCACCTGCTCCACCTCTCGCAGAAAGCCAGCAATTGCAGCTGGGCCACGCTGCCGCAAGGAGCTGAGGTTGAGAACGGGTAACAAATTCATCATTTTATCTCTGCAGGACCACACAAATGTTATAAGTGCTACCACCTCAYGTCAAAACTAGCCAGAAGCCCTCCACACATCCCAGGAGAGCACTGAATGACGATGCTGTTCCACACCTCTAACCCATACCCCAAATAACTTCCACCAGTTTGAAAAGGACAGGACTAGAAAAATAAAGTGTTTGGGTAACCTGCACAAGATGGGGACCACTGGAAGCAAGGTTTGGGAAAAGCAGGAGGAAGAGAGCTACTGGGAGAGAGGAGCAGGCTGTAGGGGAGGAGATGGGGCTAGGGACTGAGTTCTGGGCACAGACTTTCCCCTCTTACACAACCCTCCACACTGCGACAAATAGCTTTAACAGGCCACTCACGAGGCGGATGCATGATGGCACAGGGCATGCTTCAACAACCTCTTCTACACCTTCCCAGCCACCTTCGCCAGAGACGTGCTGCGTGTCTGACTTGCCAAAGACCAGGGCCAGCATYTGGTCCGAGCTGGGACTGGTGCTCACAGCTCCTAAACTCAGGGCAGAATTCAATATCAGAACAGCTTAACTACAATGGTTCAGGTTTTTAGGGTTTCTAGCATACATTGCCCTCGCTAGTAGGTATTAACTCCACCCTGTACGATCAGATATTTGCCAGTGTTATAGACGACCACGGTTGTTTCATGAATGATCTCCTAATTTATTAAGAAGGAGATATAAAGCAGTCCCTTTAAAATGTTTTCGTTAAACTATTACGCTTGTGAAGAGCTCTGCCAGAGCTGGCAGCATCCATTGATCACCAAGACAGCTCCTTTTTTAGTATTCCCTCAAGAATTCAGCTCCTTTCTTACTGCTATTTCTATTTTGAAGATGTAAGTGATAAAGCTTTTAGGGTCAGCAGGCATGCCAACAACTCATTTACCAGTGCACTCTGCTTATTCTTCTACATCTTCTCATCTCAGCCCAAAAAGACCTGGATTTTTGTTTTCTTTAAGTATTAAAGATTATGTATGTAAACAGCACCAAAGCTAAGAGTAGAAATCACTGAGCATGAGACCATCTGTTGAAATGGATTTTCAGAACATCAGAGGAGGTAAAAAGTTCTTTCGTCGCRAATTTTGGTGTTCCTTCTTGTAGCAAAACCTTTCATTTCTATCCAGTACCTCCTTATGGCAGAAGAATCCGAATCCGTCTCGCACGCCAGCTAGATAACATTGCCCAAGATACGCTGACTATCTGGTGTCTGCTGCAAGATCTCACGCTATACAACACATCAGGATAAGAAATGCAGAATAAACCTGTATCAACRGAAAGGCCGTTAAGCAGAATATAATTAGGCAGACTAGAACTTAGCAAGAGTACTCGTATTAGCATATTAATTCTAGGGTTTCGATAAACGCTCAGTGAATAGAGCTGGAGAGTGTCACAAAAGCTGTAGCAATGCCAAGCAGCCTGGGTGTCCGTTTTAGATGCCTTCCTGAAGGAACAGCGTGCCTTAGCTGCCCATGCCCATGCCGCCACCTGTGAGCCCCACCGCCCTCCACCCCTTCCTCAAAGCCTCCTTCTCCACTCTGCCCCAAGCCCGGATGACGCCAGGTCTCCACGAGATGACCAGCGCGCTACCCGGCTGCCTGTCGCACCGTGCCCTGAAACGATGGTGTCACGCAGGGGGAGGTAGCRGGCAGACGGGAAGAGATTTACCTAATGCACTTATTTATATAGTGTTTATTCATTCTAAAAAATAGTAGTTTAGACTCACTGCTCCTACAGCGTGTTCCTTCTTCAACTATAATTCATTCCACAGTTTTAAAAGCTAAACCATTCAAAAATCAAATYTGAAAACCTTATTTTTGATTCTATAGCAACAAGCTGTTCTCTTCATAGTAAACATCTCCCAGAAGAAAATAGCAATTACTTCCCTTCTCCTTTTCTGTGAGACTTAAACGCAGAGAGTTGCTTGAAGACTTGAATTTTGCATGACAAGTTTCAGATCCATTTGAATTTTTAAGGCCAAGTAAACAACTCCCCAAAACAGGGATTTAAAATTTAAACACCACTTTTATAAAATGGATGGCACTGCTAGATTAGTTCTCCAGAAGTCCTGAGGACTTAAGACATTCACTATAAAGCTTCTTAAAGCCTGGCATGTAGACAAATATCAGGATTTGGGGAGGTTATACAGTTTGTTTTTACTGTCCCAAACGCACTGAGGGTTTAATTTCATATTATTTGAAACTGGAACTTTTACATCTGCAGCAAAACACAAGTCATACTAATTGGCAATGACAAATTTACCAGCAGGCGCACAGCTTATTCAGCGCGTGCTTCCAGCTTTTCACCAGGTCCTCCTCTGCAGGTACCAGCTGCCTTCCCGGGAAGCCTCCCCGGCTGCCCACGACAGGCAGCTCTCTCTGCCTATTCACTACACATTGAGCAGCAGCAGTACTGTGCAATACATTTCTGCCGGGAAAAAAATTTTAAAAAAAAGACATCATTGCTTAAGGATATAAAAATTAAGATGCGGAGCACACACACCTTCTCCATGCTCTCCAGGTCGCCTGTACAAGCACAGAGATAGTCCACCGAGGCCAGCCCAGCTGTGCCTCACAAAACTTCTCCCTGTTTGCTAATTCAGAAGTCTTTCCTCTTTTAGGGCCTACAGTAGAAGCATATCCGCATTCCTTACAAAAAAATACATGCCGCAGGCAAAATGCTGCCAGTTCACTTGCTATTAACCAGTTGTGTGAAGTATGAGATTTAAATGCTATCAATCCTAGAGGAAGCAGAAAAGGCAAAGGTGTGCTCCTGGGTGGCAAACAGGCATTTCCTTTGCAGCAGGTCCCGCGAGCTCAGTGCCGACTCCGGAGGGAGGAAACAGGAGCAGCCTCGGAGCCAGCCAGAACGCCCAAACGACCGCGATGGACCTCAAGTGCTGCTGRGCCCGGCTGGCTGCATGGCGCGCTGCATATTATTCACGTTCCCTTCCTAAAAAGCAAAGTGTTCTCTGTAAAAAGAACGTGGGGACAGTACGCAAGCTTGGGTCTGGAGTTTTTTATAATAGGCAATTACAAAAAAAAAAGAAAAAAAAAGAAGGTGGTGGTACTACAGCAGAACGTTGAGAAGCTATCCAAAATGCTGCTTTAGAAATCCCTAGATTCAAAACGGGAAGCAAACTGGCCAACAACATACAATACTTTTTAAGAGATAATGCAATGAGAGGAAGATATTGATCTTACTTTGCAATGCGTGGGTCAATGGAATCTGCATTTCTTTTGTGATTGTTGGTGTAAATTTGTGCAAAGGAAACTAAGTTGTAGATCTACAGCATGTTAGCTACTCATTTAATGAGCCGGTCCTGTGCAGTAGGAATATGTATTTGAGCAGTTAGCATAGGTAGCAGTCACCGCTGCAAATCCACATCCTAATTTACCTGCACTAATTTGTTCTCATAGCCAAGCACCATGTCTGCAGCAATCATATTAAGAGGAGATACGCTTTGCGTTTCAACAGACTGCATTCATAATTCATGCTTTTGGCAAAGAAAGCGAGTTTCGGAATCAATACAAAAATCTCAGCTGAGCTCAAAATCAATAAAGTGTACATCTCATTTTTCTGCTTCCTGGGATACTTTTTATTTGTTTCCTTTTTAATATTCTTGTTAACAGGTGAATTTGATTATAAAAACATCACACATATTGTTCTTTACGAGGTTTATCTACTATGGTTCTGTGCACTCACTTTCACGTTTATTTTGGTAAATAAAGCTGAAGTCCAGGCATGACCACAAGACCTGGGTTCCGATGACCAATCTTCATTATTATCAAATCTAAACTGTGCAGAGAGCACTCAACACAAGAAACTCATTGCAATGAATTACTCTGATCATTGTTATTCTTAAAACGAATTTTGACAAGACCCATTATTGGTAAGCACCATTAATTTGTTCTAGTCTCCCAACAGTTTTTATGGGACACTGAAATTACATATGTCATAAAAATGCTCATTTTAAAGTATTGTTAAAACTTAATACAATGGCAGTAAAATTATCCATATTATACAACGTGTTCATTTTTATGAAAAACTGCTAAATTGCTAAATACATAATAGGCCCAGTGAGAAAGAAAGGAAACTCATACTGCATAGGAATAAATCTGCTTTACAACATGTTATCTTACTTCAGCACTTTCCCTACAAAACCAAAGCGAGTGATGCAGTAAATTAAAATTACAGATTTTTTGCAGGTAGGCAGAAGTTTAATGTCGTATCGGAAATCTCTATATTGCTTTAACATTTTTCTCTGGAAGTTTCATAAACAGACAATGATTTTGTGATGACACTATAACAATGCATCTGTGGGGGTATGGGGACCATTTTCGCACATCTTCCTTAGAATAAGCCAAACTGGGAATTTGCCTGGTTGCAGACAATGAATCACAGCTGGATTACTTGCACCCCCATGGGAACGGTGAGTATGAATTCCTCGCATTTGTACATGTGCAGAGTGCAAATGAACGGTGACTTCAGCAGCGGCCCCTTCGTTACAACGGGAACCTCAGGATGAGGCACAGCGCAATCACCACCCTAAATTAAGGGAACGCAACTGCCTGCTGACAAAACATTCAGAGGCGAACGATTCCACCAACAATACGCAACGCCAGGGGAATGCTTTTCCCCGCCTTCAAGGCATAAGCATATTCAAGAACTAGCACAAAAGTTACTCCAAAAACCCGGGGGAGATGCTGTTTAAAGAATAAGCAAGGACCAGGCATCCGAAAACGTGCATTATTCATATGACGAACTGACGCTAAACTTTAGCACTTTCTTTAGACCCCAGCAGTGAGCAGCACGCAATACAGACCAGGAAGGGTCAGATTAATGGATGAGCCTTGCTACCGAAACAYGCTGGTATCAGATCTTTGCTGGTAAGAGGGGAGGAAACACCGAGATTCTGTGAAAACAGCGAACTGCTTCCATCARCTGCCTGTTATAAACTACCACAGAGCAGAATATGCCCAAACTTTGACTTAAACTAGTACSTCAGAAGATCAGTCTCTCAATTCTTGCTCTCTCTCTTGGAAGTTACCCCTTTCATTTGCTTTTAAACAGGTCTTCTACAAGGATGCCACATCAATACAGGATTGCTCAGTCCATTACAAAAGATCTCGTCAAGAGTTTCCTTGACTTCACAAGCTAGAAATCTGGACCCATTTCCTGCCTTTTGTTATTTTGTGTGAACTGCGGAGAGGAGCCTAGCGGATATCCCAGGCGGCCCTGGGGGTAGTCATCCCACCGGATTAACTGATCCCTAGTCACCCAGGCTCAGGTAAACTGCTGGAGAGCCCACGGAAGGCTAGATACCAACACATTCCCTTTTCCACTTCCCCAAAATAACCGAAAGGCTGGTAAAAGGCTCCTATGACTGTAACGATGACTGAGCTGGTTTGAAACGTGGATGCTACAGGCAGGTTGGGTTGCTACACCACGCTCAGCTGAAGCTAGGCTGCTATTGCATCCAGGCAYAACATCTATTCCAGCAAACAAAGATGTAGCAGGGAAAGCCCAGGTGTTAGATACCGCGGTGTTGCATCCCGTAGCGCTCCTCGGGGAGCGGAGACCTCTCACATCCACTGACAGACGCTTTGGGTTCCCTCCCCCAGGCTCCGAAGCTTCATTTCGCATGGTCACCAGCTGGACGTATCAGAAACACCAGAAGAAAACTTAGCAGCAACTGAAGGAACAACAGGTATCAATTTTATCTAATGAGTCGTAATCTCAAAGTTTTGCACTCTAAATGGAAAAATAGGAAGACYAGAAGCTTTACAAAATAACTGCTGTTCCAAATTTGGTGTTCCAAAACCCCTACCGTCATCTTTCAAAGAAAATAAATGGATTTATAAACTCTTCTGTGCCGGCGTTTTCCCTCACAAATAGGTGACGGAGCAGAGGACAGCTTGAATGTGAACACTCATTACATCCCTCTGAAGAAGTCCGCGGTGATTTTATAAAAATGTACTCAGCCAAAACAGAAGATGCCTGCAACCCTCTTAAAATAAAATCCGATCAGTACACTTCAGCTGTTCTATTTTCCAGTTGAATGCAGGTGGCAAAACCCAGAAAAATTCTATTTAATTAAGAATGTAGTAATTACTGTTAAACAACTTGAAATAAAAATTATTTGTCCAGTAAATGAGGCACATAATAATGAAATAAAATGCCAGTAAATTATGGGTCACGCAAATGGCAATCTCAACAGCAACTCAAAAAAAAAGGCTCAATATTTGTTTCATCCCCTTAAAGTCTTCCCCAGCTCCTCAGAAAACGTCACGTGATGTTTATAGCCATAGCCCTCATGAGCACTTAAATTGGTTAGAATTACCCTGAAATCTACTGCAGATTTCTTGCAAGTAAAGCCAACAGAGACTTTCATAGCAGTCCAGAAAGAACAAGATAAGCAACTAAAGATCAGTTTATTTGATAAACTGTTATTAACTTCATTCCCTGAGTTCCTCTCGCAAAATATAGCACACAGAAGTGGCTAGAGTTCTCTCCTTAGTGTACGACAGAAAGCAAAATCTTTTAGACAGAGTAAAACATAAAACATTTCAAGACCTTAATGCCTCACACAGGCATGTGCCTTATTATTTTATTTTTCACCCAGAAAACTGACATTCCTATGATCAAGATATATTCAGAACAGTGCTGGATACAGTTGTTTATATTCGCTGTCTTTTCCTCTCTGTATTACCTGATTCTTTATACAGTGTTAGAAGAGRAAGAAAGCTGTAGGGAAGGAACAAAACACAATTTAAAAACAGATATTAGCCACCCCAAGCTGTTTTTTGACCTAACCTTTATTAACTTGCTAATTTATGTTAACATCAAGAAGAAAAGATTCCCCTGGAAGGAATTTAATACGAAGACAGTGACGTGAAGGATAATGAAGCAAAATATAGAGAGGTGGTTACTGTAATTTCTGACTGTTTGGGGTGTCACCACAGAGTGAGCAAAAACCTCATCTTCCTCACTTTGATCCTGCACGAGGAACGGCGCAGGCATCRAAACAGGGGCATTTGCAGCGGGATGAGACGGGACGCCCCCGTCGCAGGAGGAAGGCTGAGGACACCTGCTGCAGCTCAAAGCAACGCGGCGGGTACTTCCCTGCATCGTGCATGGGAAACCAGCATTTTCCAAAGGCTCACAGTCCATTTACGTAGCCTCTGAATAGAGGCAAAAGGATAGGAGGAAAGCAGGTATTAATGAAATTCAGGTCCCTTAACTGTTGCCAATACTCTCTCACATATCCAGCATATTGCACTAKATTTCCTCTTATATTTCAGGCAGAATTGTAACTATTGAGCAAAAGTACAAGGCAGAGGCCACGATACGTCATAGCAGAAGARCGTGYTGAGAACGGCCCACAGCCAGMTCTTGGACGGGTTGTTCCACGGACATTTAACAGCACTGAACAAGGCAAAACATTCAACATGATATGCTGAGAATGAAGTCTTYGGAGTTCCATAAATGACCTGGAATCAGAAGTCTCTCATTCCTCAGTCTGGGGTTTACCATGTTTGGAGTCTGCTGCTCCCAGTTGTCCGGTCAAAAATCCGCTGGTTGTGGGACGAAGCCAGCTGTCAGAGCTGCCGTGGGACAAGCCAGCGGCAGGGCGCTCTCATGTGTTTCGTGCTCTGACTCCTAAGCGTTTGCAGGTAACCTTGCAGCCAGGCCTCCTCTCCCGCCTTCTCCTGCATGGCCTTCCCGAAGCTTGCGTTTCGGCTCTGCTGTGGTGCTCACCACCCATGCGCTCAAAATGCAGATTTGATAGATATCTGGGTTTCACCATATGCTGGAGTTCTCCCTGCCCACTACTTCCATTTGCCTGTTTTTCCTCATTTCCATTTTTTGCTCCCAATCTGTTTCATTGCCGTCGCATGGTCTGGGTCTGGTTCAGCACCCAAGCATTGGCAAGTACAAGGTTTTTATGCATAAGCCTCCAGCCTGGTGGAATCTGCTTTCACACGAATCTGATAACCAGCCGCTAAAACCTACTCCCAAAAGAAGTGTCAAATCCTCTGAATTCTGTTGTTTTCCAATATAGAGATTCCTCCCCTGGAGATGGAACATGGTGGCCTCTGATAAGACAGAGTGGACCCTTTTAGCCTTATGGGATGATACAGTAAATGTTCACTTTATCCAGGTATTATTAGTTTCACGGTTATGCAAGCTGTTGCAATGCTGCTGCTCAAATTCACAGCAGCTTTCACTGAAGATGAACAATATTTCATACAATAGCTTCAAAATATTTGAGCTTGCATTTAGAGTGGGTATTATGAATGCATCTGTTATAATCTGGTTCAAGGTTTATATCCTTTTATAGCTTAACCTTAGATAGGAAAGCCAACTTCATACAAGAATACATCAGTATTTATTAAACACTAATTCTGAAAAGGCTTGAATAATTTATCAAGGCTCCTTTCCTAAAGATATGGACACAGCTGTGTAATTTAATTTTTAAGCTTGTCATCACAAAAGACTCCAAACACATATTTTCATGCAGACATTATCATAGCATTCTGCAATATGGAGATATCTTGAAGGAGAATCTATAAATGTTCATCTTTTGTAAATACGAGCTTGGTGCCAGAGGCATGGGCATGTTTTCAGACATCTAAAGTAAATCCCAGCCTATGCAGTATATTCAGTTAGCACATAAACTTCGGAAATTATATCTGCACCTTTGCAYTGAAAATTTTAGAGCTTAAATGGGAATTGCAACGGATAAGCCACACTGAACTATAATAAATGTGATTATTTCTCTCCTTAAAATGTAGCTTTCTCCTTAATTTTCAAGAACAATTAAAATATTATTTTTAATGGATAACAGAACACCAGAAAGGATGAGAATTCAAACTCGGAGCTTAGTTCCTCGGTACCCAGCACTAACACCACATATCTCTAGACAACCATCATTTAAATGCATATCTAACACTGACACACCCATTTAAATATAGTCATCAGTGGGAGAAGTCCTAGCAAGTTTTACCCACTCTGTCATGAAGATGACTTCTATTACGGGTGTTTAGCTGTGTTTAGCTGTGCTTTTTATTCCTGTAGCAGTTATAAAAGATGAGCTTTTATAGGCTCAAGTCCACAAAATTCAGTGAAGTTATTTTGGAGCCCTGCTTGTACTAACTTAGTTTAGGAGGAAAAAAAAAAAAAAGGACATTTTGAAAGTTGGAAAAGCTGCAGAACTTCCGGGTAGCAACTGGGTTATCATGCTACCCCCTGCCTAGAGGGGCAGCTTTACGCTGTATAATTAATTATCAACAGGGACTCCTCCAAAACAAAAACAAAAAATGATCACCTTGAAATTAGCTATGGATTTAAAGTCGTTCTGCAACGATACAATGCGCYGCACTGGTCACAAGCACAGACGGCTCTGTTTTGTTTAAACACAGAAAAATCCACTACGATCTACTGATTTAAGAAGGAGTCTTGAACRGGACGGCAATAGAAGACCTGTCACCCAGGGTAAAAAAAAAAACGACCTCGGGCAAGAAACTCAACCCTTGATTTCCGCGTCAGCCAAAGCTGATGGTTTATATCGTTCCAGGGCACCCGAATCCGCACAGCCCAAGTGTCTCACGGCAAGCGGGGACGGTCCCTGCACAGGGCGCTCGCGCACCAGCAGCGCTCGCTCGGAGCACACCTGCAAACCTCCGCTGCCGGCTTCCTCCCGGGAAAGGCGGGATGGTTTCGCGCCTGATGGAGCTGCTGCCGCACGCGCCATGCAGAGGCATTTCATGCCAAGGAAAAGGAAGGATTACAGGATTTGGCTCTTCTTCTTCTTTTTTTTTTTTTTTAAAGTTACTTTTATGCTTTTGCTACAGCATGAAAAAATCTATAGGTCGCTCCGGGGCTGATGCTAGATATATACATCTGTAGCAGACTTATTACTACTGGGATTTGGTGTTCAGCAGCAGATTGGATTTTCTCATATGAGAGAAATTAATCAACAAGGAGTGGATAATAGGCAGAAAGAAGGATTGCATCTTAATTCCCATGCTAAGATGCCTGTTGTTTTTCTGGGCTATTTACAACAAACCTCAGAGCCGCAAAACTCGTATGCAATCGTTCATGTTGCAAACGTCTTGGCTTCTGTATTGCCACGCGCAGGTACAACGGGCTGAGCGACGCATTGCTTCGAAACCCACAAGCCATGATTTTTAAAAATATGTAAGGATGACTTCAAATACATCTCTGCAGACATGTCATCTGCAAAGGAGAGATATAAACGGGCCCCCGGGTGAGGCCGGAGAGCCTCGGAGCAGCGTCCTGGCAGGTCCTGCCGCCGCGGAGAGGGACRGACTCCCGCAAGGGAAGTCGCGGATGCTGCATCCCGCAGCGGCAGCTTCCCGTACGTGGTCAAAGGCGAGCGCGGCTCTCGCAGACGAAGGGCCATTAACTTCTGAGCAATTCTGATCTGCTGCAGAGATGTCCCCTTAGGATACGGAATTAAATGCAAAAGCAGTTAGGCTCAGAAACAAATAGCTGCCTGTAATTTACTGTTTGTCAGCACTGCAACCCACATTTTTATTTTTTTTTAATCAATATCAATGCCGAGTTGGACCGTATCCACAGAACATTCACACGTCCTCGGTTCCCACTGCCCTTCACACCTATTCTCCCTTAGCCTTGCGCAAGGCAAACGGAAATTTTCACGAGAGCTGAGGCTATATTTTTAAGCGCGAGCATATCATGTATCGGGCCACGCTGTCACCACAGACTCGCTGCCTTTCTCCTCGCACAAAGTATTTTGGCAACAGCTTCTCCCTTCTGCTGCGCTGACGGGGCTGAAGCTTTTTACAGTCTCCGGGGGGCAAACTCGGAGGCAAAACGTTTCCTGCTTTGGGTACCTGGCTACAGAATTTGCTGCATGCCGTCCACCTCCCGGCCCCTGGGACACGTGCTTCATAACTCAAGGGCAAGCTGCTGTTTGAGTAAAAGTTCGACATCAAGACTATTTTGAGGGAAGAGGAGAGAGGAGCTAATTCCAAGAAAAACAGYGGGCACAAAAGTCAGCAGCGAACTCAAAACTCCGTTTTGTCACATTTTCYGCGCAGAAATAGCTATTTTGTCAATGTCATGCAAATCTGACATTGATGGGTGAGATTTTTGACAGGAGACATTTCATGCAATTTTTGTCTTTTAAAAAAAGCACTTCTTCTCAGGGTTATAAATAGACTCCAAACCTCAGCGGTTATTTCCGTTATCCCGCGSCCCGGCGAGGCGGTGCGAGCGCGCGGCCCGGCCGCGGCATCCGGGCCGGTGGCCACCCYGCGCTGCCTCTGCCATCGCCCGGCCATCGGGGCGCCGCCAGAAACTCGGCCCGGCTCGCGGAGGCAGCGTTATTTGCTTTTTTGTTCTGTTTTTAAATGACGTTACGCTGTAACACGTTACACTGTTGATCAGCGATTACGTTCCGCCGCAGCAGCATGTAACTCTTTCAAATCATCATAAGGAATTATTTGAGAGATTCTTAATTACAGAACAGTTCAGTGAGAATAAAACAGCGTACTAGCGAAACAGTAAAGATCTGAGAAATCACACTGGTCTTCGCATTGACAGGATTTCAGATTAAGGCCCGAACTGTGCTGCCTGGCAGCGCCTTCAGTGGCAATTCCCGTATTCATATTTAAAGGAAATGGTCAATTGAACACTGACGTTCAAATACTTCCAAAAAAATGACAAACCTACAAACCCAATAGTATCATGCAGAGTGTGATGCTAATAAAATGCCACACACACTGGATTAGTTACCTGCAGAACTTTCCTTCCTGAGAAAAAGTCTTTCAAAATAAAGAAATGGAGACATTCTATATCCCTTTTGTACCTATATACTTTTCTAATCAAAAAGCCTTTCCTCTTTCAACTGCAAAATATACCCCCAACACAGAAATATGCTCGGCACACCAACTTTCAGCCTGCAGTGACCACTGCAATTTCCGAAGTACGTGCTTTCAAGAATGAAGCAAAGCACATTAGTGATGGATGGTGGGAAGACGCTCTTATTTTTTGACAGTGGTAGTTACAGCCCCTTTGACAAAACGGCATTTGAACACCAACAGACAGCTGTACGAAGCCCGCAGGCTAAGAAATGCCTAATGCACTTGGCATTGGACTAAAAACAAAACATAAAGGACAACTGAAAGCCGCAGACTGAGCAAGAGCGGAGCGTACAACGGGAAGATGCTGCAGTACGCGGACCAGGGAAAATCATCTGGCTCTCTCCTGCGGCAAGGATTTCACAGACAGGTGCTTTAGTTATGAAATGCAACTCAAAAAAAAAAATCCAGCAAAAGGATAAAATAGTTGTCTTGGCACCAAACTAAATAAATGTTTCAGTGCTGCCTGTAAGACCATTAACCTTAGGTGCAAAGCTCCGTACAGTGCTGCACCAGGACCCCAAATTTAAAGGATTTGTGCCTGAAGTGGAACTGAAATTTGCTAGGAATGGCATATTATCAATTCAAGGCACACAAACCTTACCTTCCCAGAAGTCTAACACACCCTTGTAAAGCAGCAAAAAAAAAGTAGTATTTTGGAAAAAAACAAAATTCTGCATCTTAGACACTTCAAATTCTAAATTATGAACATCTTAGAAAAATGAGAGCTTAAACACAATTGGATTAACAGCAGTTAATCTTTGCAAAAGTTACCATTTCCTACTGAAATCTCYGGAAAAGAGCTCCCCAGGTTTTAGCACAGTAAATGCAGGCAAACATCAGAAAAACGGCTCTTCAGCCTCAAAACAATTCCCAAACTACATAACCCCTGAAGTGCATCTGCAGTGAAGACTTGAGAAAAATAGCCCAAGTGATGTCTCTTATCRAAGAATTAAGTCAAGGAAAACAGAAGGAACAAGTATTTGTCAAGGGAAGGCAGGTTTTATTCAAACATAATGGAAAGTATAAGGATGGAAACTGGAGAAAGAAACAACCAAACAGCACTAAGAAAACTGCAGCAGAYCCTGTTCACCAGTTCATTCAACAGCCACCAGGGCAGCACTGATGCTCTCTGGCACCGCTCTGTTATTCAGGCTGCAGACACATTTCAGATTACCCAGGGGCTGTATTTCAGCTTCATATTATACTGTGTACAACTTAAAAAAAAAAAAAACCAGAAAACAGATTTAATCCTGCTTGCCATTTGCTTTTAAATACACAGGCTCCTTTATTCCCACCTACCTTTTTGAATTGCAACCATTTCATTCCGGGGAAGCACCTCTGGGGCGGTTTCTCTGCAAAGAATGGTGTAGCTGATTGCACGTTGTGTTTTTGTTATCTGATGAGCTGCTTTGTCTCTTCATCCTGCCTCATTCTCTGCTTATGGTTTCTCTCAGGGGGCGGGGGGAGTACATTAAGCCACATTAAGCCTCAGTTTAATTAAAGCTATATTATTCGCTCTCCTATATTACCCATACTCTGGACTTCAAGAGATGTTCCTCATCTTTAAAAGCACTGATCTGCAATACTAATAGCATCAACCACACAAGCACATCCCAAAGTTTTGTTAACGCGAATGAAATGCTTTGAAGTGGACGGAACAAAGTCCTGTTATTATTATTTTCCAAGGTACAACTGTGGTTGGCATCAAAATGTCATCCATTTGGATTTTGTGACAGTGCCACGCTGACCCAGGCCCTTTGCTTCCAGGCTGAACTTCTGTAAACGCAAAAATCTCCGAGGCGAGAACGCAGCTTACCTCTTCCCAAGGTAAGGCTGCCCTGCGAACGCTGCTCCCAAATCCAAACCGCTTTCTGCTTTCCAAAGCAGATCATTTACAAAAAGTGAACAAAGACCTAGGAAAACCGTAAAACTGATGTCACACAGCATGGGTGGCAACCCGTCCACACGGAATTGCACACCGACCTTTACACCGACGGTGCTTCCAGCTGGGCACGGCACCGACAGACCTGAAAAAGGGAGCGTGCTACTTAAAGGATATCCATGCATGTAACGCTTATAGATGCAATGTTGTACCATAATAAATGCTAAAAAATAAATAAATAAATAAAGTAGCTGTAACCTCAAAACTGTGATCTTTCTGTAAAATTCTATTGGCAAAATCCTTATTGACCTGTAAATCTGATGACAGTTGTTTAAAAGGAAACAGGATCTGAAAAACTTTCTGATAATTTAATGCCCATTAAAGCTATGAGCAGCATTTAAGATACTACAGCTGAAAGTTGTGAGAGAAAAATAAAACCACCAAACTTCTTCACCCATCCTTCCTTTCTTCACTTAATATGTGCATTTCAAAAGGTTTTTTTGCAAAAACAGCTTCATTACTTCCCCAGAAGATTTAACTAGGGATTTCTCTCTTGGGAGAAAACATTTACGAGCATCAGCAAGATAACTTCATATATAGTTAAAACATTATAATTAAAAGCTGCTCCAGCAAAAAGAGATTCTAAGAAATAACAATTTAAAATAATGGACATTGACAAAAAATTATGTCAAACCAGCAAAGAAAAAAATTCCCTAAAAATCCTTGTGCTACAGAGCAATCCTAGCCAAAGGAGTCTGGATCTACAGCTTGATGGATTATAGTATCAAATGGTGTGGTTTCGAAATAATTTGTCTCAAAGCTCACTAAAGTCAGTGGCTGCCAACCGCTTAGGCTTTAAGGCCAAGAGTAGAGAGTCTTAACATCTAAAGTGACCTTGCGTATAGCACAACCCAGAGATGCTTAATCAAAGACTCCTGCAGCCACCCTAGAAGTCAGTGATGAGCTGACCTTCAAAACTAACAACTTTAGTGATAAAAATCCACCGTGTTCTTAGGTAAGATTTCTTAGGATTATGCTTCTTGCCAATCTCTATTAGCCTAATTTTCGCTTCCATCCCCTGATTTATACAGTTCCACTTTGGCCTACTAGTTTTAAAAGCCTCCTGCAGCCATAAACCTCCCGCTGCGTATATTTATACAGTTCTGATAAGTGTTCTCTTAACCTTATTTTAACTAGACTGAGCCTCTCATTAAAAATGCAGGCTTTCCAGACATCAAGCTCTTTCTGCAGAAATTTTCTGAATCCTCTTCAAATTGCTATAATCCCTTTTGAAAAAGTGTTAACATCAGAGCGGGACTGACTATCTCAGCAGCCATCTCCCGCGTGCAGCACGCCAAAGCGGCCCGTCTCCCCGCCGCGGGTCGGCATTCACTCGCACGATGGCGGGTTTCAGCACGACTCCGAGTCCCTTTCAGCATCGCGGCCCTCCGCGAGCGAATCCTCCCACCCTGCAGATGCGAGCCTCGTTCTTTCCTCCTAAATGATGACCATTGATTTGGCTGCATTAAAATGCATGGGAGACTACGCTGGTGACAATGGGCTTTGAATCAGACTTCAAAAGAAAATACGCTGTGAAAAATGGCTCTTTCCAAGGACCAGGAGACGGATGTGTTAAGAGCTTATTCCAGCAACACTCTGCAGCAGGAAATACTTACCAAGGCCAAAATAACAGTCAAGTGGTCCTCTAAACCAAGACCTGGAAAAAGCGTTTAACATAATCAGTGAAAGAAGTAATCAAGAAGAGCGAGCTAACTCCTATTTGTGGACACCGAATATCTGCACCTGTTAGCACAACCCTATTTTAGGTTTATGAGTCTGGCAATGTTCATGCAAAATATCATATCTCATCTATTTTAATCAATACAATAAGTTAATGAAAAACAACATGAAAACCTGACATGTTATGGAAAGGATGCAGAAGAATTTACAGGATGCAGAGCTGATCTGAACTGATGAAATGAAAGACTCCATCACATTATAAAAGGGCAACATGCAGCTTTAGTTTTACTGAAAAGCAGTGGAAAATAGTTTTACTTGGCTGGAAGACCACTGTCCTAGAGGTACATGAAAATAGCTGCAGGCTTTTCGCAATAGTTTCATAAAGTGGTTGCTAGTCTTGCACAATACAAAGAGATGGTCAGCAAGTCCATGAACTGACCACACCACTCCAAGCTGCGGCAGTGGCTGCCACACGCAACCACCAGGCTTCAGCCCTGGGGGCYGTTTGAGCATGATCCAAGACCCAACAGATAATGAGACTCTTCCACTTGACTTCAGGGCACCAAGGCGGTCCTCAGGCTATAGCTGTGCAACTGTCACCGCTGAAGGTGGGTTGTCCTTCACCGCCCGTAGAAAGGAGCTTCTGAGTGCCAGAATCTCCTGTTCATAAACCAGAGCAGCTGCTGATTTATGTGAAATAACCTGGCATGGACCATTTTCCAAACTGATGATTTCCTTTTGGAGTTTTTCAAATGGAAAGTGACAGCCACAAAAAAGTGAGAAGAAAAGTAATACCCTTTCTGCATCTCCGCCGTCCTCCTCTTGCACATACTGACTGCCACTGGCTGAAGAAATTATCCCACATCTCCTAAGGCAAGGCTCCTCGCTTTCCCTGAAACATCTGACCTTGGCCTCTGTCACAGCAGAGACACCAAACAAGACAGACCTCAAGCCTTCTCCAACCAGGCAATTCTTGAATTCCTGTACTATTTGCCAGCAAACAAGTAAACTCCTCCAGCTTTTTAAATAGCAATAAATTCCTCACTTCTCCATGTCTTCTGAAATACCATGTACATTCACATCTCTCAAAGTAGTAATTGTGCAAGTTAGTAATTCTTAATAATTATAATAAAGATGCCTAGGCTATTCCTGGCTACCAAAATTAAAACACTTATACAGATGCAAATATCTTATTTTTAGAGAGATGCAGAGCCACATTTTATCTCACAGTTCGATGGCTCTTCCAAAAAGGGATGCAAATTCTCTTGTGTATAAAGTTTTTGTCCTGCTGATATGGCATTTACAAAAAGCRGGCATCAATATATCTGTAATGCTTCATAAAGACAGGATAGGAAACACTATTCTTTCAGGCACAATACTTCTGTCTCTACATCATTAAAACAGGCTTTTTTTCTGCTATTAATGTTCCTTTCAATTAAAACAATAGGGGTGGGGCTGAAAGGAGGAAAATATTGCCCTAGGCAGTTTGTATTATGCCAGGGTGCAAGCAGGATGAGAAATGCTAATGCCAATCAACCATTCTTGTTCATCACTGCAATATGAACACAAAAACTGCCTGGATATCTTGTAGGCACACTTCCATGCTCTTCCATCCCTCTTTCCAAGACAAACTTGCTGCTTAAACCATTTTTCCCAAAGGCAACATATCTTCCGTCTACCTTGTTACTACTGTTGTAATCTGTTTGTTTCGATGTGAACTTTGCTGACAGGCTTTTACATGTGACCCCAACACATCGTTTTTGTCTGCAGGAAAATAATCCTCCTTTTTTATGGACACAATTATCATGAGCAAGAACACACCCAGCCTTAAGGAACTGCAGCCCAAGGAAACATCTCTCCAGGGGTGCAGCATCTGGCTTCAGCAACTCTTCCAAAAACTCGCACACTCCCAACAAGCTTTGTGGCCACGTAGCCCATGGACACACTGCCCATCCTGCTGCCACGCRCCCTGCCAGGTGGAAACAGGGTGCACGGTGCACAGCCATTTCGACCTGCGAGTGCTCTTTAAAGACAGCCTTGTTTATGCACCTGACAGTCCTAGAGTTTAAGGTAGGTTGGGGGGTTTCCATGGAAACAAAACATGACACTAAGAAATAAAACAGAAAACAGATTTGAAAAGAGGGTCCCAAGCTGTAGCCCACTGGCAGTCTGGAGGGACTCCAGCACTTGTCACCGCAATGAGAGCAGAAAATAGGGACTAAATAAATCCTTAAGAAATGGAACCGTCCCGTCACATTTCAGAGCGACCTCACTGCCGATGAGCAGTTTGGGTAACAGCAACACAACCTGTGCCACCACAAAGCAGCAGCTCCAGACACCCAACAGGCAACAGAAGCAGCGGCTCTCAAGGCTCAGCCATGGCCAGCGGGGACTCGCGGGCCTTTCATGGCAGATTTTAAAATTTTGGAAGCAGCGTGGGAAAGGAGCTTTGATCTGTAAATTCAAATGCAAGGATTTCCAGCTTTCGCATGAGGAACACTGCCTTGTGGTACACCAGCAATCTCAGATGCCCTGCTGACAGGCTAATGACAATATGGGTTTGCTCAGGCTGCGTGTCTCAGACAAGCACGATAACCCTTCGGTTGGAACAACCAGTCTCTTCTTGCTATCTACCACGCTGAGGCATAAGTGCCTGACGGCTGGTAATCACAGCAGGCCACTTCACCATTTGCTCTTTCACCAGAGTCAGAATTCCCATCACAGTCCCAATACCCAACCTAGCCAGAGAAAAAGGATAACTGCAGTGGAGCATTTGAGACAGAAATGTTGAGATGCTAGTGCCATCATCACAGCCAAAAGCAAGAGAAAGAAGATCCTCCTTCTTCTCAAACCCCATCTTACAGAATGAGAGGTAGGGGGCTGCACGTTGTTAGGACTTAACCTCATTGCAGGCCAGGTGGAAGAAGGGCAGCTCCAGCCCGTTCTTGCTAGAGATGCTATGTCTAAGCCATGCACCAACCACACATGCCCCAACGACGCACGGCACCAACTGCTTTGAAATCACGTCTCCCCCAACCCTGGCTGACATCAGCATGGGAAAGAGCCGAACAGACTCCTGCTGCTCGCTGAGCACAGGGATTATGCTGGCATGGTGCTACAGAACGCCGCATTAGCAGTCCAGTTAGCAGTAATAAAGCTATTTTCAAACCCGCACAGAGCAGAGTTGCCTGGCGATTGTGGCTTGGCTCCTGAAAGCAGCACGAATAAAGACTGGGCACAATCTGGCCATTATCCTGACAGCAAATACAGCACTCAGGAAGTCAGCATGGGGTCCTTCCTAGAAACCTGATGAAGATCCACAATGTCAAATAGGGAGAGAGAAGAAAGTCTTGGCTTTGGACTGATTCCAACTACAGAATACTCTCACATGAATAGTTATATGCACTATTTTATTTCATTTACCTGGTCAGTTACTGCTCTTTGTTCAACAGATTCTTATTCAACAGTAATATTTTTCAGAAATAACTGTGCTAGAGATTACAGCCTTAATTTCTGAGCTCTTCGTAATGGCTTACTCTATTTGTAGAGATGTAGGGACATAGTTAGAATATGACAAATCTAGAGGATGAAGATTCTTGCAGAAAAAGACTGGACTGCTATCCAGGAAACTCCCTGTCATTTCTCAGCTCCGTCAAGATGCTCATCCTAGATATATCATTTAATCTTTGCATTCCTTAGCTCTCCAATGATAAAATGAGATCAAAGAATGCAAATGTTGCCAGTGGAATTGCCTAAGGCAAGTCAAGAGGACGGGCCCTGGGTGAATATCCTTCTTTGTACTCACCCTTCACCCTTCTCATCCACTTTTATTTTAAACCTTTTATCTGGATATGGTATTTAGAACAACAAGGGATGTCACAGTGCTGCAAAATAAGAATAAAAACAATAAAGTCAAAGACGCTTCAAAGGGAAGAAAAAAAAAAAGAAGCAACTCCCATTAGGTTCCTTCACAAACATCAGTTGTCATATCCTGCAGTAATCATTGGATTTTCAGTTATGTTTTGAACTGGAACAGTGTGTTCAGGTTTAACACTCCCTTTCACTTCTGTTAACGATATCTCCACCCCCACTTACTCCAGGCTTTGGTTACTCCAGACTTCTTCAATCTGGACCATCAGTTTTCCATCTTTGGTCCAGCTAACGCAAAAAGTCATGCRGTGGTGATCTGCTGCTGTGTTCCTACCACAGGCAAGTCATGCTGAAGGAAGTTGGGAGCTCTGCGCGTCCTTGGGTACCAGTCTTCTCCCGTTCAGGACAAGTAGCTGTTACTACTCGGGCACGGTGGGCTCACAGAGGGAAAGAGGACAGTTCCTCAGGTGGGAACACCACTCACTTGGGGTACGAATCCAAAAACTTCACAGCTATATGGGGTCAAGGGCCGGCTCCAACAGGCTGGAGGACAGATGCCCCCGAGCATCCTGCAATAGTTCACAACATCTTATGGTCAGATTATAGTTGAACAAAAAGTACTGCATACTTGTTCGAGAGACGCATGAATTATTGATGATGTTCATGAGCCCTATTAAACTGTCTAGTAGGCCAGTAAGAACATTCAGCAGTTCAAAATGCATCAAAATGCATAATAAAGCTTTCTATTTTGAAGTTTGGCCGTTAGAGAAAAGAACCCTGGCAAATATATAATTTTGTGTAATTTCACTTGGATGCTCACTGTAATAGCAGTAGTATTTATGACACAATGAGTCATACCCATACGCTCCTCAGATAGCAAAGACACCATTATCCACACTAAAATCAGAGTCCTTATGCAAGGAAATATCCTACTAAAGTCAAGGCCTGCTTATTTGACTTAAACTATAGACTTACTCTATAAATATGTACTATTTCTGCACATACATCTGTGTCACAGCCATGAAATGCCTATAAATAAGTGATATAAAAGGAGAATTGTCAACATTATGAGAAACACCTTCTAGTAATTCTTGTTTAGATCCTGCTTATAAAATTGAGAATTCAATTAAACTGCCGCCTTATTATAAGCACAGGCAAACTCTTGTCATGCAATAATTAAATCATAAAATAACATCTCTCAGAAAAAAAAGAATACTGTGCAATCAAAACATGGTATTCAGCTTCTCTGCCTGCCTGCATTTTTGTGTTTCAGTGTGTGCTATCAGAAGACAGAAAGCAAACCCTCATCTTTATTTTGAATGTAGGGCAGAGTAGGATAGAGCAGTTGCGAGGGGCATTTTCATTAAGCTTGAGGCAGAAGAGATTTTTCTCTATTCAGCCATGGCAGGTCTTCAGCTGCAGACTTGAGAAGTTCCTACACTAAAGGTCAGTCTTTCTCCTTCCTTGCCCTTCTTCACAGAACACTTAGGAGATTTTGGCTCCTGAGGACACAACCCCTCCAGATCGTACACACAGATTTCGCACTACCAGGGAGCCTTTGGGGGTAAGACACTGCACCCAGCTTCTAGGACTTCACACCTTTATTCGGCACTGCTAATAATCATACAATAAACTTGAGCAGTGAAAGATCTGTTCTGATAAATGCAACATCTTGATTTAAGAAGCTCTTCMCTAGCTTGAGACTCACAGTCCACCTCAACCACCTCAGTTACAGTGAAACATTAATCAGTATTTGGAGAAATAATGTCTCTCATGATATTCAAAGGAATTTAACAAGGTGTAGCTGCAACATAAATATTATGCAGCTTTTCTTTGCTAAACCCACATATACCTTCCCTTTTTAATATCCTTCTTCCCTTGCCTGCAGCCACCATCCTCATAAAAGTCACTAACTTGGGAAAATGTTTAATATGTAGGTGTTACAGTCTATGACAAACTTCAGAGATCGCACAGAAATGAAGAACCATATCATCCAAAAACTCAACCCTTCGAGAAACTCGGCTATGGATGGTAACTGCCCCAAAATGGAAGAAGCAGACTACGGAATTTGTAAACACTGAGCATATTCAAAAGCTTTTCTGACAACCAAAGAACTAGTAACAAATAGATAATTTAGCCTCAGAACTCATTCACGACCTAACACGTTTGCAGAGTTACATATACCCCTCCACTGCCATTGCAATGGGTTTCTATACGGCACTACCACAATAGCCATTATAAAAGATGGGAAAAACAACATCAGGCAGTAATTTGTCCATGTATTTTCATGTTTTCAGGAGTCAGCAGCTACATTCAGGCAAAATGAAAAGGGGATACGTGGCCTCTTGTCCAAAAAGGGCTGTCCCTTCCGATCACCTTAAAAAAACCAGGAGGCCTCACCCTTTTCTTCTACTTCCTCTCCAATCAAAAAAACATCACCCTGGCTAAACTGAACTATCTTAGAAAATTCTATCAACATTTTCAAGCTTGACCTCTCTGCTACCCATCTTCAAAGAGACCGCTGCCGTTACGACATACACCCGGCCCCGTAGGATGCTTTTCAAACTCTTAGGAATTTTAGTGTTTGATGTAAGCACTTTCTCTTCTTCCCTCAAGCAGCCAGAAGCAAAAAAGAAAACCTCGAGTAACACACAGTGAAAGAGAAAATTCGATCTATCCCAGTGTGCAGAGTTTCCTTCCAGAAATCTCAAAACAAAAATCAGAGGTGAATACAGACCCATAATTACTATTCACAGAGTGTTTCCAGGGAGCTTCTGGCTCATTTCTGGGAAATGCAGTCTTCAGCCTCAACCTAAGATAACACTGTAAATYCACTTTCAAAATCTACAGAGGGTTCTGCCAGGGTGGTGGTAGATAGTCATCTCCTGATCGAAATTATGTTCTGGGCCTGGAATCCAGGGCCCTGGACACAGCCTGTACAGGAAAACGTGGAGGCAGCCGCAGAGAGACATTATTCAGACAGTAAGAAAAGGTTAGGGCTTTTTTTGTTTATAGACATACTGACAGTCTTTCACTTGGGTACTAGATTTAGTTCTTCCTCCAGCCACAGCTAATAACTGGATGACAAACAAGAGCATTAAAACTACATGATTAGCTAAGCTTGTAAACCCTTAATGAGAGATCCTTTGGGCAGCGACGCAGAGCTGTGCTCGAAAGCATTACTCAAAAACTTTAAGTGTTTTTTTTGCCTCCCTGCTACTGGTCACTTCACTTCTCTGACCTTGATCCTTCAGCAGGGGCTCAGAAAAGTGAAATCCGTGAACATTAAACACATTTTTGGCATAGAAGCCAGCTTAGTTTTCACACCACGCTTTTGTATCCTGCTGTTTTCCACCAATGCTGTAGTCGAGAGATGCTGGTAATTCACCCCGTTGGCTCCGCGGACCAGGCAGGTTCCTTCAGCGAAATCCATGCACATGCACAGCATGAACACGCTGTCCAGAAGAGGCGGGCAGCTTCACGGAAACACCCTGGAGACCTGCCACAGCACATGAGCTCAGCGGCATGGCACGAAACAGTATCTCTTTTCCATCCGATGCCAGTACCATGGAAGCAATAAGCACCCTGCGAGACTACTGCAGTCATATGAGACTGCTGCGTGCGCTGCTGCCCAGCAGCTACAGGTCAACGAGCTGAGCTTTGCATTCATCGGTGACGTACGAACTCTCCCAATATACTGTAAAAACAATGGCAGCAAAAATAGGAAAGCATCTGCAAGTATTTAAGAGCTGAATTTCAAAATTTAACAATTCAGGAAGTTAAACTCCTTATATCCCCAGGACGGGTAGAGATGCTAAGCACGCTAGTGTAGAAACAGCATCCTAAAGTTCAGATCGTCTTTAAAAAAAAAAAAAGTGCCATTGTAATTAAGGAACAACGAGAGCTCCACCTCAGGATGCTCATCCAGGCCTCCAGGCTTTCTCACCACCTGGGACAGCCGCAGGCACGGCCTCTCGCCCTGCCCTGCACGCAGCCCCGCACACATCCTGAAGAGTTTGCATGGCAGGACAATGAAGCCACCTCCTTCCCCTAAGGCATACGTAAGAAACATGAATTTTGAAATTCTGTTTCCCAAGAGGTGGGGAGATTGAGAAACGGTGCATGATCCCAAGCAGCTCAACCAGCAACGGGAGAGACCCCCCCCCCCGAGCCCACAGAGGTTACTGCTGCAGTCGGAAGGAAGGAAACCTACCCCGCGGGTATCTCTTCTCCAGGATGAGCACCATGAGTGTGCATCCACCTCTGCTCTTCCCCGGTGCACGGCAAGCCTCGCCGCGGCAGCTGCGGGAAGACAGTATTTGCCATGCCGCAGCTGGAAGAGCAAGGAAAAAAATCATACCTTAAACTCTGCAACACTTCAGAAAATTAATCGGAAGCCCAAGATGAGACAAGCTTCTCCAGCACACTTTGACAGATTAAATCGACACAAACTACACAACAGCAGCTGAAGAAATAAAAAGAGAACTATCATAAAATCTACAGCCAGCAGCAGCCAGGGACGAAGTTTAAATCTCCAGTTAATGGCATCTATTACTTTCAGGGCTCACCACAGACTAAAACATTTCATTTCGTCTCGGAAAAATACTACTTCTCAGGCTGAAAAGGGGACCTCATCCAGCATTCCCATGGGCTGATACTGTCAATAAATAGAGCAATCATTTTTCATTACTATCCTAGGCTCTAATCCATACTCCAATATTTAAAACATAAAAAAAATACACACTTCTCTTTTGGGGTGTATAAAGGGGCACTTAAAGTCAGTATGACTTTTTTTTCCTGATATTTGCACCATGACTAGAAAGCATCTGCACTGAGAGATGGCAGCAGTAACTCCAACCCAATCACAGCTTCTTTGCAGGTAGCACACGGTTATCAGTCCAGCAAGGGATTTTACAATACAATGTCCACACAGACAGCAAATAACCTTTGAAGTCATGAACAGCTGAGGCAATAACCCCCCACCCCAGTCCCAGCAGAAAGGCTTTCTATCACATTTTAGCATATTTATGATTTGGTCTCATCAAGTTAGGAGATTTCTATTTGCAACACATATTTTTATTCAGTTCTTACGGAAAGTTACAATCTTTTCTATGCACCGTATCAGCATTAACAAATCATTAAAGTAATATCCACTTAACACTGATGCCCGCACTCAACAGCCTAGCTTGAAACCTGGCCTGACTTAGCAGCACGATGAGACATGTGAGCTCCCTGTGCTGTCCTGCTGTGCTTGGGGGTACACTTCACTGGATTGCGTTTACATACGTTAGATAAGCACAGGTGTATCTACTGCTAAGACACCTCTAAAATTTTCTTTTAATAACAGAATGAATCAACCCAACCTAAAAATGAATCTAAATGTTCTTAAATAATCATGGCATCTTCATTTTGAAAAAAAAAACCCAACTTTTAAACATCTAAGGCTTCAGCATCATTAAGACTTCTAACAGAAATATGCTACAGCCCCAATGGGGCACATATTTTCTTTAAATTAGCATTACACCTAAGAGCTTTAGCACATATTTTCTTCTCAGGCAGTCCTTATTACTCTGTGACTGCTTCGTACCACCCCTAAATAACACTGTCACTAGCTAAATGAATAGAGTGTGCTATACTTACAGATGATTTATACAGAACTAAAACATATATCGGTAGGCATATTTCCACCCTGAGTCTGTAGGTACAGTTCCCTTTGGCATCAAAGGAATTACAAATTCAGGGCCGAAAGGCACGTAACAAGCTAATTTCCATAGGTGCACACTCCTGCCGTCTGGCACGCGCAACTTTGCACACAGCTGGAAAGCTCCAGCTGGGAAAGGTCCACGGGGTGCCTCACCTTAATCTCCTAAACATCCCCTAAAAGCCCCTACTGGGACCATTTGGAATAGCTCATTATGGGCACTGTTATGCTTTTGAAAGGAAAAGAAAAGGAAAGGAGAAAATAAAAAAGGGGGGGGACAAAAATAATTGCCCAGTCCCATTCAACAACCATGAGCTGGAGCGGCTGGGTTATAGCTACGGTGACTTAAGGACTCCCCCACATTAATACAAGGGCCCCTTAGCCTCACTGGTAAGCTTGAACAGCAAAGAGCTAGCTAGGCACTGAAGGCCAGTCATGTTAATAAGTCTCTGTCCTCCCATTGCCCTTTCATATGTTATTCTGAGGAAGCTCCAAGGACTTCTCCAAAAATTTTTCAGAGAGTAATGAACAAAGCAACAACCAAATAATAAAACATATCACACGAAGGAAATATGACACTGAAATAAATTCATTGTATCAGTAAATCTGACCACCAGCAGAGGATAAATCAAACAGCGGTAGGTGTGCTGGCTCCCRGAGTAGTGGTGGGTAACGCAGAAAGCACACAAATGAAGTGATGATCAGAGCCTAATATCCGCAACGTCGCTCCTCTGTTTAGCTGCTCGGCGCCCCGGATGACGGATTCCACTTGCCGATAGAGATATTTGTTAAATGCAGCTTTCAAACTAACATTTCAAAAAGTTCAAATACATTGCTCTACTTGCTTCCCCCGGTTCAGACCTTGTCTCACATCTACAGGAACACTAGAGAATTTTTCAGAAAACAAGTAATCCGGAAATATAAAATGAACCCCAAAAGAAGCATGACAACGAAGGAGAAAAAAAAAACCCAAGCACCCGCAAGCTCCTACAGCCTTGGCCGAAGAGCAAAGCCCTCGTCCTGCTAACACCCGCGTCCTTCGCACGCCGGCACGTAAAGCCCAGCTCCGTCTGCGAGGCAGCAGCTGTCACAGGGACCGCGCGCCCGCAGGCTAACACCCTCCCCGCGTTAAGCCAGGCACGACAAGGACTTTTTTGTCTTTTACCATGAAACCGCCAACCGGGCTGAGCACTGTGGGCAAGCTCTTCTGAAGTACGTGGGCGGGCAGAGATGAAGACAGATGTTACTAAATTTTCAAAAGAACATAGCTGGATTAGGAACTCGATTTCCATTGAGAAGGTTCTTTATAGGTCTTATGCACCTCTCTGCCTTTTTTGGTGTTAAAATATCTTTAAAAATGTATCCCAGTAGGCTGACACAAAATCCTTCAGTTCAAGAGAAGGCACTGACAGACAACAGTGGGCTTGAAATCCATCTCCGTATAAGTAAGCGCTTATATTTTCCTCATATTCCTCTCTTGCTTGGCTGGCTAGAACTGCTGCCTGCTTTTAACTAGAAGAGGGCATGAGAGACATTAATACTCTATTACTTCTTTGTATTACTCCTATTTATCCTTTTGCTGTTTATTACACAGGAATACATATACATATCAACATTACCATGTTACAATAACCAGCTAATAAGACTATGGAGACTATCATACTGCACTAGGCCTACTAAAGTGGGCTCACCACTAGAACAGAACACTTTCCCATTTGGCCTAGCAAAGCTCGTTTAAAAAAAATATATATATATATATATATCAATCATCTCTATCGTTACAGTGCTTCTTCCTGCTTCCGAGCAATTCAGCCAGCAGCTGATGGGTTTCTGATGGCACCACCAACACATCCTTTTCCCCAATACCACGGGCACACACAGCCCATCTGTCCCAGGGCTTACAGTGGTGCTTGCTCACCGGCCGTTCCCTATTTTTAGACTTCAAGTGAGTCAAGGTACTTGCCCTGGTCACGGGAACGTRTTGCAGAAGAGCGCACGCAGAGCTCTCGTGCTGGCCTTGGGCGAGCTCCAGAAGAGCACTGCAGCAGGTGCTCGCTCACCAGCCATCAGGAAACTCCCACGGGACAAGCCAGTTCCGACAACCAAAGTGCACCAAGAACRCAGAAGATGGTGTCTAAGACATGGAGTCAGTCAGTCAAAGACATCAGGTTGCACTAGGAGCTGCAGAACTAATGACTCCCCTCTCAAGGTTTCCCTTCCTGGTGCCCTCCCAGTGCAATAAGCCACGTTCTCCTCTCCACAACTACTCTTGTCCCATACTACCAGACCCCCTATATCTGCACTCCCTCATCTATATCTTCCACACATTCTCCTATACCATGACATATTCCTACATCTCTAATTCACTAGTCGGGAAAGAGCGTCTGCATAGCTTGGGGCTGGCACATGCTGCCAGTTGCCCAGCGGCTGCCTGCATGCTGGCTGCCTGGGAGGTGTCCACGGGCTGACCCGCCATGGGGCAAACAGGACGGACACCTGTAACCTCTCTTTAGGTGGGGTATACTCTTTTGGGTCTCTGATTTTCACAAGACCGTTAGGGACATCACACTTCCAGCTATGTCAGTTCACATTACAACCAGCCGGAGCTTGAAAGCTGGGGGAACCTAACAGACCGTGATCGTATAAAGGCTTATAACCAAACACAAGGACTTCTCCCTTCATCCTGTGTCGCTGGAATCATCTTCTGGAGAAACCTCCAAGGGAGAGAAACACAAGCTCCCACTTCAGATCAGGTTGAGGAGCCAGCAGATGAACCCCAGGACTTGCTCAGGAACGAGCACGGCACCGTCCTGGCTTTCCATGCTGAGCAAAGCAAAGCAATGCAAGGAGAGGGCAGCGCTTGTAAAGAGAAACTGTTATGTAAGAAAACTTGCCATCTTGTAAAATTATCCTTTCCTCACCCACATGGTTTCAGGCATTATATCCCCCACTGGGCTGTGCTTTAACACATTCACGACTCAGTCAGACATACGTGATGCTGATCACTGCTGGCAGGATATATTAGGGTTATTATATTCTCACCCTGTTTCTTATACTCTTCTCTAAGCATCTGCTATTTGCCAGTGTTGGAGACAGGATCCAGGCTGTCAGTAATTGCTATGTCAAGGAAACCAATGGACTGTTCAAGAAAAAAAACGTGAAAAAACGAAGATGGCAAAAAGGAGAAAGGAAAAAGTAATCAGGGTGGAGTCATACAGAGTCCCAGAGATAGGGCCAGGGGGTGCTAAATGAATACGAAATAGCAGGGCGAGCAATGAAGGGACCAGAAACAGAAAGCAAGTGCCAGGTAGAATGAAAGGTGAGGAGCAGAGCACAAGGGTTTAGGAGGGACCACAAAGGGATATATTACACCAGCATTTTTAAGGGGCCACGATGGTTATCCAAGGAATTATAGCCTTGACATGAGCCCCAGATCAAAATCACTGAACAGTTGCTAGAGGACTCAAGTGATAAGGAATCAAAAGAAAGTAATGAAGCTAAATGCCACCAGGAGCCCCAAAACTGATAAAAAGCATGGGGAAACAGAGGAGTGATCATACTCCAGGTTTGTAATTTATCTGTCATGAGTGATTTCATGAATATCTCCACAGGAACAGAAATCTGTAAACCTCTCCTGGAAAACATCATCCCAAGTCCATCAGGAAGTGGAAGGCAGTAGAGATCTGCATATAATGGGAACCTCGGTCAGCCCTCTTGGATGATCCTGAAACGATTTGTAATACAATTTTAAAGCAGGTCGAAAAGAGGCAGCTGTGCTAACATTGCGGACTTGTCTTTGGCATATGGCTCAGTGACACACCACATTGTGACCGTAAGAATACCATTATGTGAAATCACTACAGAATACTTTAAAAATCACTAATAATCAACACGATGTAATTTTAATGAGGAACCATCAGCGAATGGAAATGCTTTTAACTGGGCCCACGGAGACGAGGTTCTCAGCCCAACACAACTCAGCACTGGCTTACGTGATAAATATTGGCAAGCTCAGATGACTACAGCCAAACAATTCAGTCCTTTTCACAAGCCAGGTCCTGTCAAAGACCAGGCATTTTAACGCAGAAAAATACAAGTCTGCTTGCCTAGGATCAAAGAACGCAGTGGTGAATGACTTACCCCACTTAGAGAGGGGTGAACTGTATGCTAGAAATCAGAGACTTAAAATATATATAGGAGTTATGGCAGATAACGAGAACATGAGGTCCAAGGGCCATGCTGTAGCTACAAGAGCTAACGACGCCCTTGGCTGTTTGAACAGAGGCAATTTCATCCAAGGTTAGAAAGGTGGTGTTTCTGCATACAGCGTTAGTGAGAATATTAGCAGAATACTGTGTTCTGCGCTCCCCGAATACCCAGCTCTGATGCCCATGTTTCAAAAGGATACTGAATAATTAGCAGAGAAACACACAGGTGATTTAAGGGCCTGAAAATAGATTTTATGACAAGAGTTTAAAGGACGTAATCACTTTAGCAAAAAGAAGCCTGAACAATGATTTGACCACTTGTGAAATGATTTCTATTAGGAGCAGGCTTCTTAATTCAGTAGAAAAAGGCAGAAGAAGATTCAACATATGGAGCAAGGAAATAAACTCAGACTGGACTTAATCCCTCTCTCTCTCCTCCCTTTTTTTTTTTAAGCACCAAAACCAACCACCCTTAGGACACATTTGAGTTCCAGCTATCTGCACGCTTTAAACCGAGGCTGGCTCTGAAAGGCAGGGAGGAATTCCCGGCTGAAATTTTCCAGCCTGTGCTATCAGGTGGCCAAACTACATGATCATAACAATCATCTGGGTGTTATAAAACCTACAAATGCTAGACAGTATTTGCACATCCAAGACACACTGTTCAGACCTGTGTGCTTATATTACCTTTTATATTTGCACACAACTTCAGAAAATACAGGCGCAATTAAAATTTTTAGAAGGGTAAATTATTAAGGCAAGAACCTTCTTTGATACAGATATATTTGCATGCATTTCAGCATTCAACTATGATTTTACTGTCATAAGCCAAGCACATAATACTGGGTACCACAAAATCTAAAAATACAGGCTTTCCCAAATAGGACCATATTAAAATTAAATCATGACTGTAGAGTTTCAGTGTTTCAGGAAACCTACAACAGCATCCATTAGAGCATTAAAACTACAGTCCTTCACATAACAATGTCCACAATAACTGTCTGCAAACTACTATATACATTAAACTGTGAATAATTAATATGCTTCTGCAATCTTTTTTTCTGCAAGCAATAGCTATTATAAAATCATATATGTCTGCGTAGAGCCTCCTGCATGTTATATACACTGAAGAAGGAGATAGCTAGGCAGTCATGGTCAAAAAAAAAAAAAGAAAAAGAAAAAAAAGCACTCCTGAATTCCACATTTTGGCTGAAATAAGCCTGGTGGATAAATCCCAAATATATAATATGGGACAAACATCATACTACAGGTTTTCCTGCTACAATAATAACTCCCTCCATATGATCAAGGAGCTGGGAATGGCTGGGGAAAGGGCAGGAGCAGGCCAGGAAACATGTATCCTGACACAAATGTTCATCATCCGCTTCAGGCTCCAAACTGACACGGATTTTCCCAGTTCGATTTCACCTGGAATGTATAAGAAAATACTTGCAGCACCTACCAAAGAGATTTTATTTACAAGCCGTTAGCAATACCAGGTGCTGGCGTGCAGAAACACGAGGGGTTTCTGCTAATGGGAAGCAAAGGGGCAAAGAGCACACACTTCACAGCTACATTTTATAATCCGGATGGATAAAAAGGCTCAAGTTCAGAAAGGCTGAGTTAAACCTGAAGGGTTAGATCCTCCGCAGAGCCTCTCACTTCCACCAAAACCCACAAAGGAGTCCAGAGCAGCCCAGGTGGAGCTGAGCATTTTGCTGGATTAGGTCTTAAACCAGCCACCTTTGCTTGGTGGGACTCATCTCACCCGGCGTTTCAGCCACCTCCACCTGAGCTGGGACTCCCTCTACGTGGACAGAGAGGGCTGGGCATTTCCAGGCTGCGATTCATCTTATCTCACTGTAGACTTCTAAAATAAGCAGGGTGAGTCGCTCCCTCTAAGGGCCTTTTTCCTCAGCTGTGATAAAAATCTAAACAACTAGCTCAGGTGTAAATGTTTGCAGTGTCGGTCTAATCCCTGTCTGTCTTTCAACGCCATCCAGAACGACCAGTGAGGTCTTCCCTAATGTCACTGATGAAGAAACGAGCAGCTGGGGCAGAGGATGGGACACCAACTTTGCCACCGCTTGAGTTGGAATCAAAATTAATGATTAGCTACCTAATATCTGTAGTAAAAAAAAGACCAAAAATCGGGCTTAAAGGAACACRGCTGTCAGAGCCTCACAATATCTATCCAGTTCCCCAGGAGATTAAAGCAGTGATAGAAACATTTGCTTCCTAGCCTGAGATCGAACAAGGAGCTGCAGTAGCTTCTGCGCAGCCTGAATTCACAGACCGTAGCCCTCAGGTGGAAACGTTCTGGATGACACTGGGACTAGTTGCGCTGTGTCCGCTACTACACAGATCACAAATAAGCTATAATCTCCGCGTGCAACAACTTCCCAGCTCTATCTGCTCATTCCTCTATTGTGCAGAAACTGTAGAATTCATACAATATTTACAGCAAGGAGAAAGTATTTCAGTGATGGGAGAGAKGATGTCATTGGTCTAATGTTTGTTGACTTGTGGATAGAACATGCAATTCAGCAGCTGAGGAACATATCACTGCTCTTCACGCTGCGCGACGCAGAAGTGCACGCCTTACGGTCCATGTCATCGGAACAAAGGTAGCGAGATACTTGGACGCATGCCGTTACAACTCCGTAGTAAAATTACRGTCCTTCGAACATTTTATGATCTCCAATTATTGCAGGATTTGCATYGGGCTGATGGTTCAAATTAATCTGATTTTCAAAAATTACAGCATTTAATTAGGATTAGTAACAAAAATGACAGCATTCAAAAGAAAAGTAATATGACAGCATCTGCACCGAAACAGGGGAAAATCAGTCAAGATTTAACAATTTTTTTTTTTTTAATACTAAGAATGACTAACAACCAAAGAAAATAACCTTCCGGAACAATAAATAATAGAAAGAGGCTGCTTCACATCTTTGGGGGTAAAGAGTAATTTAATACTCTTGTTCCTCAAAATATTTTTACTTTGATGTGGTGGTATAAGCCCTCTCAACAGCAGAGGTCCCTTTCCATGCATTTTCTAAGCGATTAAATCCTGGCACTCCATTTGACTTTTATTGCTTTTCAGACTGGTGAGAGCCATATAATGATTCATCATTAAAGTAATCTTTAAGCAGCTTTGTTCCTATTTGCTGCTATATATATTAAATAGAAATTGCTCTTTGAATTCACCTCTGAAGTCAGACTCCATTTTTTGTCTAACAGGAATGGTATCTCCAGTCATCATCTGAATGCAGCAAAGTGAGAAAACCTTTTGCATAATATAAATATCTGCATTCACGAAGAGGAGGCTGATGCCACCACCTACTGTGAATGCATTTTATAAGTGGTACAAAGCCAGACAGATTTCAACTGCAGTAGCAGAATCTTTTAAAGATACTCCAGYCACTACCAAAAACGCATATTTTCATCTCTGATGCAATAGTTTCTGGACCACAGGCTTTGACTACCTGTAGCTGGTTTAAAAGCAGCATCCAAGGCACAAAAATTCACTGGTTACTGAAGGACTGCAGGCACCTAATTATTGCCTTTCATTTATTTTGCCACAGAATCCAGGGATATCACTCCCTAGCAAATAGTTCCTGAAGATTCAGTTTATTCCCTTTGCATTTGTCTGTTCAGTGCACAACTCGTGGCTCCTGCGTAGCACGCTACCGGCAAGCCATTCAAGTGCCAGCACGGGAATGGTCCAGGCATAGGAACTGCTGGATAAAGCCAGTCCCTTGTATTGGGAAAAGGCAAACTTCRCAGGGATACCAGCACTGCCATGGCCAGGTCACCACTTGGCCGAAGTGAACATCAAGCTCAGCTTGCAACGGAGTGACCAGGTCTCTGGACAGACAGCAGCAGCTCCCACCCCTGGGCCATGCTGAAGGACGCCCAACCCTTCCTCCCCAACATGTGCAGTTCACTACCCCTACTTTTATAAATCATGATTTATTATTTTAAAAATTACCATTATTAATTTTAGCAAACAGCTCTTTACTTCCACATAACTTGAGTTTAATACAAAACGTTATTACTGACCAGAGAGGCTGTTCAGCAGCAATCGGCTGTTCACGGGTGCAGTTTCTCTTTCCCGAACGGATGGGAGTGCAGCTGTAAGGCACATATTCCCACTTGCCCATTCAGACCACATTACATGTGAATACACTTCAACATTTTGCTGTTTTAGCAAATGGACTTTTTGAAAAACACACTTACCGGAATAGGGTCGCAAAGACAGCCAAAATAGCTGCCAGCAGACTAGAACCAAATTCATTTCAAATTCTGAAAGCCGGTTTGTGAGAAACATTTTGCTTGAATCCAGCCAGTTCTAATCACCATTCTGCCTGTATGCAATTAGCAGTAAATGGGATGGCAGCTACCCTGTAATTTTTCTAGTGTTCCCTGCATCCCATTGCATAGGCAATCTGCTTATTTAATGCAATCTGCTTATTTAATGCTCATCGCATTTTACCAGTGATCTTTCCGAGAGAAGTCATTCAGCTCGCCTTACACCAGTACTACCCTGATAAGACCCCCCTGCGTGTCCGTACAACTATATTTGCACCTCTCCAAGTGAACCCAGAAGATTTTTCTCCTCTTAATGGGAGAAGTACGTGTTGCTATGGCATGCTGCTGCCCGACCTGAGTGCTCGAGAAGAGAGGGATCCTCTTTGGCAGGGCAGAGCGGAGCAGTCCTTCCGCGGACACCACTGCAGCGGGCTCGCAATAAGGACTCATTGGCTCCTACGGAGCAGCAAACCCACCAGACCCCCTCCTGCTCCTCCACCTCCAGCACGGAGAGCTTGCAGAGCAGCAGCGGTCTTCTGTGCAGACTCCCAAAGGAGACTCCACAAACGGGCCACTCTTACCAGGATGAAGCACTTTTCATCCTGCCTTCAGGCCCAATTTGCTGCTATCATTAATGGGGATTCTTCTCTAGCCTTCCTTCTGAGATGTATCAGTGCTGACTCGAGCACTGCCCAGCAGTGCTGGGGAAGCTCAGGAGGCGGTAAYGAACGCTCGGACCAAACTGTTCACGGAGCACCACATTCCCGTCGGGAAGCCGTGACTAAAGAACAACAACAGCGATGAAAAAGGTTTGCAGGGAAGRCAACAGTTCTCCTTTTTCCCCGAAGAGTGCCGTTATGAATAACACATTTGTTCTGCTACGGTGCCACATGAATACTTCTGAAACTGTCACAGAGCCACAGCACCACCGTGGCTGCGCTGTCTCCATAGACCTGCAATGGCAGAAACGCGCACGATCCCCTCCGCGCGCCCCGAGCACGTAATCCGGGCAGCGCCTACCTATAACGCACGGCCAGTTTTCATTGGCAGGGTCTGCGCTCGCGTGCTCAGAAGCCAACATGCAAACACACATATGGAGGTCAACCATGAGAACCGGCAGCAAATAGGTATCAACGTTCAACACCCTGCTTTTCTAGGGGAATTGTTTGAAAACTTCCCTTTTCAGCTTAATCTTTACGGACTAAAGCTCCAAGTGGCGAGTAAGGTCTCATGACAGCCCAAAAAATGCATGCCCGGCTGGTGAAAAAGAAGGAACAGCACCAGCTGCTACTGATTTTGTCAGAGACTTCTCAAAAAGGCACCTTCCTGAACGAGCCTAAGGCAATTTGATGGAACTGGCAGTTTTTCTCTCCCGGGTATCAGTGCAAAGGAACCTTCACCATCGGTTCCAGGTGGTGAAGCAGGTAGCAGGGATGAGCAAAACTCCCCTCCACAGAGCTGGGAATGCAAAACACAAAACCCAGACCCGGACAGAGACAGCTTCTAACACAGATTTCTCTCTCTACTTCCAAATATCAAGATCAACACTTAGGACCTTAAAATTCCCTCCTCCTCAGGGAGCAATGTCTCTTTTCCTCCTTTTAGTGTAATTTCACCCCTTCGGAAAGCATCACCTCCCTGCCCGCAGCACTTTGCGGCTCCCCGCTGCTGCCCTGTGTCCTCCCCACGTCGCAGGAGCAGAACGGAGGGACCTGTAGAGTGCACTGTGTCCCCGCTCCCGSACCGAAGCACAACCTGGCAGGTTGTATCCAAACCCCTTTAAAAGGTCACTCCAGGAGGAAGCAAATGCTCCCCGGTGCCGTTCACAGAGACGAAAACAAGTTGGTTCCCATTACGTGCAAACAACTTTATTGCCGGTGATGAGAGATATGACCTAGGTATCCCTTGCCCTCTCCTGCCCTGCCGCACACACAAACCCCCCCACACAGACATTTCTCCGTCTGGCATTAGGCTGCAAATTAAACTCCTTTCCCACTGAAATATCTTTCTAATTACATAGCTCAGGGTGAGAGGAGGACTGCATCTCCCGACAAAGATCCTGGCACACTGCACGGGGAGCAGCACCTACCTTGGGGAGCCAACAGAGCCGGCAGGTCAACATAATCCCTCTCGGACGGAGGCGGTTACCCCCGCTCGGACGGCCGGGGCTCGGCCGCTGTGCCGGGCGCTTCGGACACGCCAGGAAAGCATCTTCTGCGAGCAGCGCCGCTTCTCACCGCCCCGACCTGCAGCAGCAGCCGCCTGTGAGAAGCAGCAGCAGTCGGATTGCTGCACATGTATCTCTGCAGATTATTCCCTGCTCGAGCGCTCGGCGGAAAGGCAGATGCTCTTAACCCTCTGCAGGCCTGTGCCTCTGCCTCCCCGGGGCGGGGGGCAGCGAGCGGCTCCCGAGGGGCTGCGGGCGAGCGGAGAAGCACTGGGCATCCTCCGAGAAGTCGTCCACGCCTCGAGTTAGTCGCAGTCACTTTGGACGCGGGCAGCCGGGCGCTGCCTGCAGCATCCCCGGCCGGGCGCCGGCGGCGGGTCGGGACGGCGCCGCG